>NC_133534.1:146870404-147187904 GCF_048544455.1 Silene latifolia | reverse complement strand
CACGGATTGTTTATTGTGGGGAATGGTCTTGCCTTCCGTCATGGATCGTCAACAAGGAGACGGTCTGGATTAGTCCTAGAATCTCTTTGAGATATCTTGTCTTAAACTGGGTATAGCGAGATTTCTATTGCCAGACAAGGAATAGTTAAGGAATGAACACGGAGTTTTAGGTCCTCTATAACTGTCTACTTGGAAAATCATTTAAGTGCACTCACATCGACTGACATGAGTTATTGTTCGTTTGTTTTAAAATGTCTCAAATCAATTCTTGTTGTCACAGGAAAAGGTAAAGGAAGAATAAGTGGATTGAAAATTGTACTTTTATTGAAATGAGTAATGAATGTATTTAACATATACTCGAGAAGACATGTGACTCATGGGACAGCACCCAGGTTGTCACTAGAAATAGAAATGGACACAAAGAAAGATACTAGAATAATTATGGGATAGAAAGCCTAGGACTCGGACGCAGACTCGGGTTCTGACTCGATCTAAGATCTAGACTCCTAATTATCGCCCCATGCTTGAACATTTATTCTTCTGGCAACTGGATTCGGCATCTGACTTTGAGCATTCATCCATTTGAGCACCTCGTCCTCATCAATGGAAACACTGGAAGGATAACAGTCAAGAAGAGTTTCTTGATAAGTGATATATCCATGAAGATTGCCTGAGTTGGCTTGTGGGTTAAAGGTTGAGAGGGACAATTTCCCACTCTCAATCATATCTTGGATCGCATGCTTGAGCCTATAGCACATCTCAGTATTGTGTCCTTTGCCCCTGTGATACTGGCAATGGGCATTACTATCCCAGAACTTAGACTTCTTTTCTGGATCTTGTAGATACCCAGTATCTGCTGAGACTCCAACAAACACCCGATAATTATCGGACTACAACATGTTTTGGAATCGCGGCGTTTGATCGACAGTTTGTGTACAACTTTACGTTGGAAAGCTTAAAACGATTTCGAAAATAAAACATTTCAAAACTTTTCAAAAGTACCTGGAGTGTTTAATGCACGATGACGGGGTCGCAATGACACTAACTAGAGTCAAAACCGACACCGGACCAAAAACCGACTCAAAAATTCAAATCCCGACTCCAACAACGAGTCAAACCGAGTCAACCACAAAAAACAAACCATTTCAAACCTTCTATACTAAGATTTCCCGGATTAATGAATCGTCAAGTACCAAACATATGACTACAAATCCTAGGATAGAACAAATCATGATTGCACTTGTGTGAAAGTGACAGGACAACTCGAAGACCCGCGAGGTGGCTCGCGCCTCTTTGAGCAGCCCAGGTGGCCACGTCGCTCAAAACTCACACAACCACTCATTTTCCTATAAATACCCCTCAAATGCCCCCATTTGAGAACTTACGCGAGTGTCCGCCCCCTCTTTTGTCCCTTAAAATTCTCGACTCGACTTCTTAAGTCACAATCCGACGCGTATTTACGACCTACTGATCGTAAATACAAGCCTTACACATTGTTTGGTACCATCATCGTGCAATAAATCACTTGACCGACCATTTCGACCACTACACCGTCAATAATCTTAATAAAACACTCTTTTTACTTACCAAAACGGTTTTAAACCGAGTCTTTTCCGACCAAACGAGTTGTTACACTTACGTCGGTTTCTCGCCATAACCAAACATGTAAGTATGAGGGTGTAAAAATTCTTCTTTTATCATGTCTTTGTTTGTTTTATGACCATAACATGCTTAAACATGCATAACACGATCCAAAACATAGGATAGACGAGCCAAAACCGAGTTTTGGCTGAGGCAGAAGCCCCTTGTTCCGCGCCTCAATGGGGTGCCCAGGTCAGAACTCAACCGTGTTTGTTCCCGTCCTTCCTCATTAATCTATTTTCATATTTGTAATCGGTTTTTACCATTTCGAATATTTTCAAACTCTTTTATTTATTTTTACAAATTTTAACAATAAAACATTTTTCACCCTTGGTTCTTAATACCATGACTGTTTAATCCGTGTTCTGGTGATAATATTTGGTTAATAACATTTAAAAGGTATTTTAAAGCCTTTTATTTCATTTCTTTACATTTTGAGAGGTATTTTAAAGCCTTTCATCATTTCTTTACATTTCCAAAATAAACATATTAGTCACCTACACAAAGTCATCCTTGGTTCCACATACCATGCCGGATTTTAACCCGGGTACGATGATTAGTATCGACTAATTATATTCAAATGAACTTAAAACAATTAGTTCATGATCATTCTCAAAACTATCTATGTCAAGTCGAGCCCGACACCGAATATCATCAAAATAGTGATGATTATTCGAGTCTCGTTCTCAAATCAACAAATACGGTCTAAACGACCCTTCCAAACCAAAACGGGTTTAAATACCCACTTTTCAACACATTTCTTAAACGTTTTTCAAATTGTCAGAGGACGGTATATAACCGTTGACTGACCCGCGCCTAAACATGCCTTTTCTTTCTTATTTTCAAAACCAGGGGAGACCTCCTTGCACCGCCAACAGGCTCGCGCCACATGTGGCCGCCTGGTGCAGGGTCTGTTCCCTTTCCAGCAGTAGTCTAGGATGATCCCGACTCCGGCAAACCCGGATATAGGACGGATCAGATGACTATTTCCTCATTCAAAAATCACATTTGCAAAATCACTAAGACAAATGGATCGCGTTATGCCCCATAAACCTAATACGGTAAATGGATGTTTAATTTACGTCTTGCATGCAAATCAACCATAAATCCAACTCGACATCTTATACTTGATACTTGGATTAAATCAACCGACTTAGAAAGCTCTCACATGTTAGGTTTAAATTATTGGATGCGCATTCATGCATTTAAACCGTTTTATCAACTTTTGCATTCAATCAACCAAGATCGATCAGTAGAGGCCGCTACCGCGGGCGGGATTGGGTGCCTTATTAAAGGGCTTCACAATACGTACCTTCACCTCTTACTCAGAAACTTTGGATAGTGGACGACCTTATCCAGGGCGTACGAGAGTCATTCTAGAGATAGGATGCTAAATAGGGACGATTCCTTATCTTTAGTACTTATGTCAAACCCTGCTTTGTGCTTCGTTTGACCGAGGTATAAAGTGAATTCAAACGGGTTCCAAGCATCCACAAATGCTTGGTGGCGACTCCGAACATCTCTAATCATTTCGAGACCCTTACCGAGACGAAACCGACCGATCTAAAACGATCCGGTCGAAAGCATTTTTACTCCGCCGAGCGTGGCTTTCAAAACACCAATGCACGTCCGCAGATCGACCAGGCTTGCAGGTGGGCCGATGTCCACAGATTGGCGACTCTGCTAGGGAGAACTAGGACACTGACGTCTTTGTGATCCCTAGATGGTGATACTCGAACGAGGTCTTGGTTGGACTTCATTAATTGATATTACGGTCACGGTCGGGTTCTTTGTCCGGACCCACAACCTAACCCTCTTCGACCAATTGGCTCGTCTCGTCGGCGTGAGTTTTCTTATCCCCGCGTTTCGAATCCCGATTGAGTCAAGCATACCGTTGACGTTACACATTTCTGTTTCATCAAAGAGCTTTCATCACCTTCGAGCACGAGGCTAGGGCACCCTCCTTACACATTTTGTTTGGATTGGTATCCCTCTCGCAAATCGGGGTTTGATTTCTTGGTGTGTAACCCACCATTATAAGCCAAAACCCGTGTCAGCATTATGTATAATATAATGAAACTATGAGTGCTTATGTGCTACTTGATCATAAGTCTTTCCGTGTCATTTTCAAACTTTAAAAAATACCCTTTTGCGCCGTTATAACGGCCATTTCAAACCTCGGTCTTTCGCCGACCATTTCACGCCTTTCTAGGCCGTCGTAATGACGATTTTCAAGCCCAGTTTTTATAACCACTTCAACACGCCTTTCTAGGCCGTCGTAATGACGATTTTCAAACCCGGTTTTTTATAACCATTTCAACACGCCTTTTTACGCCGTCGTCATGACGATTTTCAAACTCGGTTTTCTACAACCATTTCAAATCACCTTTTTACGTCGTTATAATCGCCGCGTCTAGACACGGATTTTAACCCGTTTTGCGCCGATAATGGCTCTTTCAAAACCCGAGAAAAGCACACACTCTTTTCTTGAGACAATTTTGAGATCCCGAGGACCATGCACCGTCCCCGAGAACTCTTCAAACATTTCAAACTTGATTTTCAAAACATAAAATTTTGAATTTCAAAAAATCGTCTTGGGAGACAGTACATTGTTTTCCGAGCCGATTCAAACTCAAAACTTTAGTAAATAAACTCAATACAACCCTTTCAACTGACCGACTTGCGGGGATCTCTATCTTCGGAAGCCGTCCATAAAGCGACAAATGAATCTTTTTGGAAATTTTTTATTTTCGAAAACATCAGTCCACCGTTCCAATTCCGCCTCGTGTCTATCGAGTCAAAGCAAACGTACTTATGGGTCATTAGTTATGAGTCGTCTCACCACGAGACTCGTCCAATGGCGCCACGCCACTACATTGGACGTGTGTCAAAAGTTCGGTCAACACCATCAGGTCATAAATCGAGTCAGCACCGAGGTGCCACACATAGTCATCCTCGTCTTGTTGAGTCTGATCCTTGTCTCGCCCTTTGTGTTGTCTGCGTTCAATCTTTGAACCGTGTCGGATTGAGTTGTAATGTGAGCCGTTTTTCTGCCTCAGAGCCATGGCCCCGTCTTCAACTTCGTCTGTCAACAACAACAACAATGATAACAACAGAGATGTCACGACTGATCAGCTAGCCAGCCTGCTCAGCTCTCTTAAGGTCACCCTGGATCGCGTCGAGACCCGTATCGACGCCCTGGAAAACAAGGAAGCTGGAGAACATAATACTCCACCTTTGAATGAAACCGAGAAGAGGCTAAAGCTCTTAGAAGAACAGCTCCTAGCCCAGGGTAACAATATCCATCTTGAGAACAACCGAAGGTTCGAACCTGTTGGGGATCAATTACCTGAGAACTTTACCCTGACTGATGTGCCCAAGTTCAAAGGAGTGGAGGACCCACTCAATCATATTCGTACCTTCAAAGACTACATGGCCATAAAAGGGGTCAAACAGGAACTTTTCACCCGGATCTTTCCGTCCTCTCTGGAACCGATCCCTCGCCAATGGTACTACTCCCTTGATCCGAAGAACCTTGCTACTTGGGATAAGGTCGCAGTTGAATTTGCCAAGCAATATGCCGACAATGTTGAAATCCAAGCCAATACCCGTACTCTTGAGGTCCTAACCTAGAACGACAAGGAGGGATTCACCGAGTTCTTAGGCCGTTGGAGGAGGGTAAGTACTCAGCTGGTCAGCAAGCCGAGTAAATCAACCTTAGTGGAAAAGTTCGTCAACAATCTCCGCCCAGTGTATGCCAACTTACTGAGGTACCAAAATATTAAGACTTTCCAGGATCTGCAAATCCTCGGGACACGCATTGAAGATGACCTCTGGAAGGGCGTCTTAGCCAAAACCACTGGTAGAGGCTACCAAGGATCCACATCAACCGGATCTCTCCCTTATGGTCAAACGAACAAGATTGATGAGGTCAACCTCCTTGAACCAACCGCCAAGAGAGCTGAGCGCCCCCAGAGAGTGTTCACTAATATAGGGTCAACTTATGCAAGTGCCCTGAAGAGGCCCATGGACCAGGGGAAGTTACAACCAATCGGACCCACCGCGGATCCGACCGATGCTAAGACATCCCGCTTTTGGAACCCCAATGCCTACTGTCAGTACCATCAAGGGAAAGGGCATGATACAGAAACCTGCTTCAAACTCAAACACATCAGCCAAGACATGATTGAAAAAGGGGATTTGGCTTTACCCCCACCGACTAAGCCAAACAACAAAACAAACCCTCTGGGAATCCACGCTATCTCCAACGATGAACGAACATTGGACTGCTCACACCTCATCTGGCCAGTTGATGATGAGGTGAATGCTTTGGAGAAAGATCCCTCGGACGGGGTATTTGTGTTCAGTGTCACCACTATGCTCACCATGTTCTAACAGGTTGAGGAAGCCATAGCCAGTCTCTCCAAAAGGATCACCCGACTTGACGATGTCTACCGTTGACTTATCATCAATCCTCCACCACCACGCCCGAGGGAGAGTCCCCCGGGCGCCCAAAACTACCATCACTAGGATGGATTGCTCCCGCGATCATTCTGGCATGCACCTCACAAGAATCACCTCCACAAAAATGTCCCTCACAAAAACTGCCCACCGGGGAATACCCCTCCAAGGTACCCTGGGAATTCTGAAATTAATGGCATCTGGAGAGATGATGTTGAGGATGTCTATATCGTCCTAGGGAAGTAGGCGAAGGAGATCGGTCACCTTATCCGATCCGGACGCCCCTATCAAAACCCGAACAATCCAATGGTCGTTCCAACAATGAATGACCAAATTGTCCTGGACATGGGCACTCAACCAAAGGTTCCCGAGCATTCGATCCTCAAGCTGCTCTAGAAGGCAAAAGCCGAAATCTCAATTTGGCAACTGATCGCGACATCCTTTGAGCATCGACAGGCTTTGCTACAGTCCTTGGGAAAATTAACTGTGCCCTCCACCTCTTCCCCTGAAGAAATAGTGACACACATGACAAGGGACGCCTCTGACTTGAACAACCCGGTCGTCTTCTCTGACGAGGATATCCCTCCCTTCGGAGCCAATCATAATATTCCCCTGTACATTACCGTACAATGTCTCAGGAATAATATGCCAATGGTCCTTGTGGATGACGGGTCCGCAGTGAATGTCATTCCCCTAAAGATGGCTCACAAATTGGGTATTAAGGAAGCTGATCTGGTCCCGACAAACCATGGAGTACGCGCCTACGACGGCACTCGTCGCAAGGTCGCAGGGCTTATCACTCTAACTGTCGCAACCGGACCACTGGAAAGGCAAACCAGTTTTCAGGTGGTCGACATCGACGCCTCCTTCAATATGCTTCTGGGACGTCCCTGGATTCACGCCGTCAAGGCAGTTACGTCAACTCTCCACCAGAAAATCAGGGTCCCCTTCAACGGGAAAACGATCACGATTCCGGCTTCCCCGATCAAAGCCGTCATGAGAAAGGAAATAGCCTCCCAAGCCATTTAGGAGGATGATAATGAAATGTGGGGATTCCAAGCCGTGAACGCCATAACTGATGAATCAACACCCTTTGATTGTGACCCGTTTTTCAACCTCATAGTCAACCGCATCATGATGCGCCAGGGTTACTCCCCGGGTCTGCCCCTCAATCCACTGAAGAGCACCTTAACTCCCTTGAAAAGGCTAAGGTCCCCAACATCACCTTTGGACTGGGCTATGAACCTACCGATGAAGATATCCAGGAGATGAACCTCCTAGTTTGAAAACGCAAGAAGCACGGGGTTATCCTCCGTCCCTATCATCTGACTCTTAATGGATACTTTGTCCCCAAGGGAGAGTCCGAGCTCTACCATGGCTTTCCGGAGCCGATCTATGACTCTGTGGCCAAGACCAGGTACCCGGGTGTGGAAGTCTTCCAGGACTCCTACTTCATCCCCGACAACACCGAAGCTTCATCAACCGAGTCTAAGCCATCGTCATGCCTCGATGGACAAGCTGTCACCCTCCTCTTTGGAGAAGATAACATCAAGCACATCGACTATGAGGACATCATCAACATCGCCCTGAAGGACAACCAGTTTCACCCAACCGCCTTGGTCTCCGACACTGACCCAGAGAAAGCTGCACAAGGCTGGAGAAAGACCGTCAAGTGGGCCGTTCGCCAAGGCCGCATTCTCAAAATCACAACAGGAGAAGGCCTTATGTTCAAAGAGGGAAGTGAAGAAGAATCTGAATCTGAGTCTGAGTCGGAGTCAGAGTCTGTCATAGCTCCCAACACTCCTGATGTCCCAGTCAAGGTCCCCTTCCCGTTGTTTTATCACAAAGTCGTGGCTGATTCACAGGCTGAGTCTACTAGGGTCACCCCCCACTCCCATGAAAGGTGACAACCTAGAGCCTGTTCCAGGGGCCACCTCCTCTACTGTGTTGCCTCTGAAAGACCATGAGATATATGTCCTCTCCGAGCTTTTCGCTCGTGTCAACTTAATCAACTGTAACACCCCCATTTATTCAGGAGCCTTTAGCTAGACATTCCCAAATAAATAGGACTGTTACCATCTCGGTTTCCCGAGGTAGTGAATAACAAAGTACAACAATACCAAAGTACTTTACATTAATACTTAGCGATTACATGTTTATTACAAATTTAACTAACTAAAACTTAATATAAAATATTTACAACTCGCAGCGGAAATAAATAAAGTGATATAATTATTCTATGTGATCTAGTCATCAACTATGGTCCAAATCGAGCTCTCATCCCAATGCTCCCGAGTCAGCTAATCTTTAGTACCTGTCAAATCTGCTCCCCATAAAACGGTTCACCGCAGGAGTTCACGAATACACAGTCAACCGCGAGGTTGAGTAGGAATAAATACTAACAACAAAAGCATACGATAAACAATCCAATTTCCTTTTTCATTGCACAACCCCCTGACAACGTGCTCCTTTCATTTACTACTTGTTACACTAATCATCCCGCCAATCCCTGGCCGGGGCAGCCTCAACCCGAAGGTGAGTAAACACAAACTACATTACCAAAGGTAATGTCTGTCTCAACATATAGTTGATTAAATATCCACGGATGGCCTGCAGACCAATCGGGGCCGCTCGAGAAATCACGATTTAAAATCGTCGCGAATAAATCGAAATACGTCACCCGAAGGCTCTTACACGACGCCCGCCAAGATAACCATCCGTCATAACTAAACCAACCAGCCAAAGGCTTAAATCAAATCCAACGTATATTCCAAAGACAAAATGTCATATAAATAACCGATATTCAATTTACTTCTCCCTTCTAACAATTACGATTATATCAACCAACACAATTCTCATATGATCAATTCACTTTAATACAAACCATCCAACAAACATTATCGAGTAAAAGTTGAGTAGGATTTATCCCTACCTGGCAAGCAATTCCAATTACGCAGCTCAAGCAATCCAATAAATAAAGCAATCCGATTCGATTATAATTCTTCACAACCGTCACCTAATCAAAATATTATAATTCAATTCAATTCAATTATTTACTTTAAATATACTTCATTAATAATTATCATTATTAATTATCATATTTTATTCACAACCTATTATGATTAATTATTATGATATACGAAAACCCGCATCAAATCCAACTTAGAAACCCGACTCAACGATTATTAATTAATTAATTAATCCCGACTCAACTAAAGATATACCCATTTATTAAATTCAAACCCCGATTACCCACCAAAACCCGAGTCAACCCGTCTTAATTATTAAATAACCAACCCATCCACCAAAACCCAAAACCCACGACAACATAAACACCCAACCATACACGACACCTATAACAACGATAAACACGATAAACACGATAAACACAACCCGTGCACCTCCCTTTGAACCCGATTTCCGACCACCAAACACCACTCATACCACCAGCCATGACAACCATCGTGATCCCCTCACTACCCACAACAATAACCACCCAAAGTCTTCCAAACTAGGCCATGGCAACAAGGGTAACAATCTGTCTTAAGAGGTCTTAACACAACACCCATTAATTCCCCTGTTTCGCGAATTTCGGCCACCACCCGCAAAAACCACCACCTGCCGCCACGCCAACACCAACAACATGGTCGACTACCTCCCCCCATCACAACCCTACCATGCCCAGGTCAAGTCTTGGCCATTAGAGGGTTCAATTACTCCCTAAAACTACCCACGACCTAAACCGCAACACCCCCTGACCAGCCACGTTTAGCCGCTTGCCACCGCCACCCTAGGCCTGCCTAGACACCACCACTACACCCATTCCAACCCTTGCAACCCCACGAACCACCTCCCAAAGTTTGGTCTCATTCCGTCAAGGTTTGGGTCAGTTTCTAAGTGTCTTAAGATCGTTTGACATTCAGCTGTATAAGAAAATAAAACAAGATTAGAAATTGTTACCTATTAATTACCGCTTGCTAATTCCGTCTCCAAAAGCTCCTTCTTTTAATTTATGAATTATTTCTCAGATTTAAGGTGGTATTTATAGTGTAAGATTATAGAGAAAGCGAGTTCGATTAGGAAACTATCTTAATTTACCTATTCCAATTAATATAGGAATTACTATTATTATAATTATCATTATATTATTATTATCACAATTATATTATTATTATTATTACATATATCACAGGTAGGATTCCCTTATTTTATCTTTACTAATTTATTATTGTCATAAATTATTATTAGTAATAATATAATTACTACCTTTCCATATTATATTATAATTATTTTCCGATGCAAATCCCGATTATACTCTAACCTTATTATACTAAATTTCAGTCCAATTACTTAATGTCACATGGTCCAATACCCAATTATTAGCTAAGCCCAATTCCCGACTTGTTTTACTTATTTTATTATTTAATTATCGTCTTATTTGTAATTCATTATTAGAAATGCCTTTAATTAATTATTAAATTACATAAACTATTCTCATAACTTATCATTAAAATACGGGGTATTACAGTCTTCCTCCCTTAAAATGAACTTCGTCCCGAAGTTCGCCCATAACTACAACCACAACATTCACAACATCACACCATTCAACATTACTAAGCAACTTCGATTATCTACTACATCAATCTCATCAAAACAATAATTCAAAATTTATGTAGTATTACATTCTTTCCCCCTAAAAATAAACTTCGTCCTCGAAGTTTGGAATACTAAAAATAGGAACAATCAATTCATTATTATAATGCCACAAAACCATGAAACACATATTGTAATATAGAACACTTATCGCTTCTAACATGAATTAACGATTGAATAAATAACAAAATTTTAATTACTAGAAAATCACATCATATAAGATATTCGAATTAATCTTTATTCCAACTTATTGCTTAACTACTGGCGAATACAAGCCAAAATAAATAATAGTCTATAACAAAATACACATAATGGTTTAGTCTTTTCTTAATAATGATATCTAACATAAACATTCATGCAACTAATATAAATATTTGGGCTTCGGGAAACACATTCCGCATATCACTAGACATGTCATCCTACTTCACATAATTGACAACATCATAGTATCAAGTGCAAAAGACAAGAAACAAGACTTACATATTTCCCAAAGGCTAAGAAAACATGTTGTTACTTCTAAAAATCATAAATAAATAATAACATAATTAAGTCTAAAGAACTTAATACTTTTTAGAAAATATAGAGAGTTAATAAACCATGAGAAAAATAACCAAGTCAAAAACTCAAAATAACCATTTATAATGCATTTTACAAACAACTTTGTCGAAACAGAAATTTTACAGCAACTTGTCAGAAACATAGGTCAACTTGTAAAAATCACTATTAATTATCAAAAATTTACCTTGTAACGTAGCTTATTAATTTAGAAACATATAAGAATCTTTTAAACAATGGAGTTGAAATTACACTAAATCGACAGGTAGTTTTTAAATGGCAAATTTTACAAAAATATGGCGCAAAACATCACTGTACAGGAATATTTCGACTACTGTTCACTAAAATATTTATTTCTCCTAAACCGTATATTATTTGATCATGAGACCAGTGACATATGAAAGCTAACTCACAAGGGTAGTACACATAAAAATGTCGGGCACGAATTTTAAACCGACAGTAAATAGCAGCCAAAACAATCAAGCGATAAAATTTCGAGAAACCAACCAAAATCACATTCTTTTCACTTTCACACAATTTCCGTAATACTTCACATGTTAATCATGATTACACTTCCCACATACTTACCAACACACTTTTCCATACCCCTACACTTTATATCCATACTTAAAATCAATTATTATCACATTCCGTTCCTCATAAAAGCAAGGTTACGTCTTCGTAACCGCAATCATCAATAACAACAACACTCATCCAAAGCAAACAATTAACTCCTAAGAAAAGAAACAACATTCATTTTAAATTAACCCACACTTCAATATCTCTCAAGGTAACCGGTTCAAAACTGTAAGGGCCAGATCAAGGACGTCTCCCTAACCTAAGAAGGGGCTCCTAAACAGTGTCTACCCGAGTTCATTTTATTAGACACATCCTAAGTTCATTATTATTCATTAGTTAGGCCTGAGGATCGTTTTGCTCTGATACCACTTTGTAACACCCCCATTTATTCAGGAGCCTTTAGCTAGACATTATTCCCAAATAAATAGGACTGTTACCATCTCGATTTCCCGAGGTAGTGAATAACAAAGTACAACAATACCAAAGTACTTTACATTAATACTTAGCGATTACATGTTTATTACAAATTTAACTAACTAAAACTTAATATAAAATATTTACAACTCGCAGCGGAAATAAATAAAGTGATATAACTATTCTATGTGATCTAGTCATCAACTATGGTCCAAATCGAGCTCTCATCCCAATGCTCCCGAGTCGGCCTAATCTTTAGTACCACAAATCTGCTCCCCCCATAAAACGGATCACCGCGGTGTTCACGAATACACGATCGTTGAGTAGGAATAAATACTAACAACAAAAACATACGATAAACAATCCAATTTCCTTTTTCATTGCACAACCCCCCGACAACGTGCTCCTTTCATTTACTACTCGTTACACTAATCATCCCGCCAATCCCTGGCAAAGGCGACCTCAACCCGAAGGTGAGTAAACACAAACTACATTACCAAAGGTAATGTTTGCCTCAACATATAGTTGATTAAATATCCACGGATGGCTGCGACCAACTGGGCCCCGCTCGAGAAATCACGATTTAAAATCGTCTCGCGAATAAATCGAAATACGTCACCCGAAGGCTCTTACACGACGCCGCCAAGATAACCATCCGTCATAACTAAACCAACCAGCCAAAGGCTTAAATCCATCCAACGTATATTCAAACACAAAATGTCATATAAATAACCGATATTCAATTTACTTCTCCCTTCCAACAATTACGATTATATCCACCAACACAATTCTCATATGATCAATTCACTTTAATACAAACCATCCAACAAACATTATCGAGTAAAAGTTGAGTAGGATTTATCCCTACCTGGCAAGCAATTCCAATTACGCAGCTCAAGCAATCCAATAAATAAAGCAATCCGATTCGATTATAATTCTTCACAACCGTCACCTAATCAAAATATTATTATTCAATTCAATTCAATTATTTACTTTATTTATACTTCATTAATAATTATCATTATTAATTATCATATTTTATTCACAACCTATTATGATTAATTATTATGATATACGAAAACCCGCATCAAATCCACGTTAGAAACCCGACTCAACGATTATTAATTAATTAATTAATCCCGACTCAACTAAAGATATACCCATTTATTAAATTCAAACCCCGATTACCTACCAAAACCCGAGTCAACCCGTCTTAATTATTAAATAACCAATCCATCCACCAAAACCCAAAACCCACGACAACATAAACACCCAACCATACACGACACCTATGACAACGATAAACACGATAAACACAACCCGTGCACCTCCCTTTGAACCCGATTTCCGACCACCAAACACCACTCATACCACCAGCCATGACAACCACCGTGATCCCCTCACTACCCACAACAATAACCACCCAAAGTCTTCCCAACTAGGCCATGGCAACAAGGGTAACAATCTGTCTTAAGAGGTCTTAACACAACACCCATTAAATCCCCTGTTTCGCGAATTTCGGCCACCACCCGCAAAAACCACCACCTGCCGCCACGCCAACACCAACAACATGGTCGACTACCTCCCCCCACCCTACCATGCCCAGGTCAAGTCTTGGCCATTAGAGGGTTCAATTACTCCCTAAAACTACCCACGATCTAAACCGCAACACCCCCTGACCAGCCACGGTTAGCCGCTTGCCACCGCCACCCTAGGCCTGCCTAGACACCACCACTACACCCATTCCAACCCTTGCAACCCCACGAACCACCTCCCAAAGTTTGGTCTCATTACGTCAAGGTTTGGGTCAGTTTCTAAGTGTCTTAAGATCGTCTGACATTCAGCTGTATAAGAAAATAAAACAAGATTAGAAATTGTTACCTATTAATTACCGCTTGCTAATTCCGTCTCCAAAAGCTCCTTCTTTTAATTGATGAATTATTTCTCAGATTTAAGGTGGTATTTATAGTGTAAGATTATAGAGAAAGCGAGTTCGATTAGGAAACTATTTTAATTTACCTATTCCAATTAATATAGGAATTACTATTATTATAATTATCATTATATTATTATTATCACAATTATATTATTATTATTACATATATCACAGGTAGGTT
The DNA here is from genome assembly GCF_048544455.1 of Silene latifolia. NCBI lineage: Eukaryota > Viridiplantae > Streptophyta > Magnoliopsida > Caryophyllales > Caryophyllaceae > Silene > Silene latifolia. Next base: position 147,173,484 of record NC_133534.1, on the reverse strand, counting down.
TCCCTTATTTTATCTTTACTAATTTGTTATTGTCATAAATTATTATTAGTAATAATATAATTACTACCTTTCCATATTATATTATAATTATTTTCCGATGCAAATCTCGATTATACTCTAACCTTATTATACTAAATTTCAGTCCAATTACTTCATGTCACATGGTCCAATACCCAATTATTAGCTAAGCCCAATTCCCGACTTGTTTTACTTATTTTATTATTTAATTATCGTCTTATTTGTAATTCATTATTAGAAATGCCTTTAATTAATTATTAAATTACATAAACTATTCTCATAACTTATCATTAAAATACGGGGTATTACGACACCCCAAGTTATTGAGAGTAAGGTTGTCCCACATCGCGGAATTGAGGAGGTTGTGATATGTTTATAGGGGATTCCACCCACCACTTAGTAACAAGGCCTTGTGCTTTTGGGCTTAAGTGAGGACAATTAATGGGCCCAAAACTGCACACCCATCTTATTGGGGTTATGTTACGACGGTGGCGGGTCGGGTTGTTATAAATGGTATCAGAGCGACCCTGCGACCGTGTGGTGAGCTCGTGGTCGGGAGTACCCGGGTCACACACCTAGCGGGGGAGGATTCTGGGCTTGGCTGCGGTCAAGTTGGAGGCACAACGAGGACGTTGTGGTCTTTAAGTGGGGGAGATTGTAACACCCCAAGTTATTGAGAGTAAGGTTGTCCCACATCGCGGAATTGGGGAGGTTGTGATATGTTTATAAGGGATTCCACCCACCACTTAGTAACAAGGCCTTGTGCTTTTGGGCTTAAGTGAGGACAATTAATGGGCCCAAAACTGCACAACCATCTTATTGGGGTTATGTTACGACGGTGGCGGATCGGGTTGTTATAAATGGTATCAGAGCGACCCTGCGACCGTGTGGTGAGCTCGTGGTCGGGAGTACCCGGGTCACACACCTAGCGGGGGAGGATTCTGGGCTTGGCTGCGGTCAAGTTGGAGGCACAACGAGGACGTTGTGGTCTTTAAGTGGGGGAGATTTTAACACCCCAAGTTATTGAGAGTAAGGTTGTCCCACATCGCGGAATTGAGGAGGTTGTGATATGTTTATAAGGGATTCCACCCACCACTTAGTAACAAGGCCTTCTGCTTTTGGGCTTAAGTGAGGACAATTAATGGGCCCAAAACTGCACACCCATCTTATTGGGGTTATGTTACGACGGTGGCGGGTCGGGTTGTTATATAAACCAAGCCATCCTCAACTACAAAACCAAAAACGAATTCCGTCCTAACTCTGACCCAAGAGGACAAAGAGCCATCCGTTTACTTGCATCACAATTCGTGATAAACCAAAATCAACTATACAAAAGAACACCCCAAGGGATTCTCCTCCTTTGCATTGACCACCACAAAGCCAAAAAAAAGTCATGGGAGAGGTCCACGACGGAGAATGTGGCCCTCACATGAGCGCAATGATGCTTACCCGAAAAATCATGCGGCTAGGTTACTACTGGACCACCATGTAAGCTGATTGCCGTAACTACGTCAAACATTGCCATAATTGCCAAATCTTCGCCAACAAACAGCACATACCACCATCCCTTTTATACACCATGACATCACCCTGGCCTTTCTCGACCTGGGGCATCGACATCATCGGGAAAGTTAACCCGGTAGGCACCAAGGGACATTGTTTCGTGCTCGTCGCCATCGACTATTTCACCAAATGGGTAGAAGCGCAGTCATATGCAGTCTTGACCGCCAAATAAGTGGCCAAGTTCATCCAAAGCAACATCATCTGGAGATATGGGGTACCCCATGAAATCATCAGCGATCAAGGCTCTCACTTTCGGGCGGAAACTCAGTCCTTGCTGGACAAATACAAGATCAAACGACATCGATCATCCCCTTACTGTCCCCAAACTAACGGAGCAGTGGAGGCAGCTAACAAAACTCTTGTCACCATTATCAAGAAAATGCAAGATAACTACCGCGATTGGCCGAGCAAACTCCCATTTGCACTCTGGGGATACCGAACCTCCATTCGAACACCAACAGGCGCCACACCCTTCTACCTAGCATACGGCATGGAGGAGGTTCAACCGGTAGAGTTAGAGGTCCCTTGTCTACGTATCCTGTTAGAGAGTCAAGTCCCTGAGGCGGAATGGACCCGTCAATAGTATGAACAACTCACACTTCTAGATGAGCGACGACTCAACGCCTTGCACAACGTCCAACTATACCAACGACGTATACAACGGGCATTCAACAAGAAGGTCAAACCCAGGAACATTAAGGAGGGCGACTTGGTCCTCAAGTCGGTCCAAGCACCGCTTCCCGTCGATCCGAGAGGAAAATTCAAACCCAACTGGGCCGGGACATACCTGGTCAAGAAAATACTTTCAGGGGCGCAGTGAGACTGAGTGACCTAGACGGGGAGGATTTTACAAACCCGACCAACCTAGACCAACTCAAGAAATACTACCCTTGAACCATAGCAACCAACGACCTCATCCTAGTTTTACAGCTAGCGTTCACCTTAACCCTTTTTCAAGTCAAGTTCCTCAACGCGTTCTGATTTGAAATTGCATGTTTTATCGAGTCTAAGTTGCGGCACCTTTCCCGTTTCGAATGTCCTTTGATATGTCAAAGGCAACATCCATTTGCACTAAAACAAATTCACAAAAACACCCTGAACTACGAGCATAGTTTGATTTCACCTCTTCAGGTGGATACGTAGGCAGTCCCTCTTATGCACGAAGGATACAACCACAAAACCCAATCAAATTTACAGAACTTTTCGAACTACGATCATGGTTTGATTTCACCTCTCCAGGTGGATACGTAGGCAGTCCTTTCCTACACAGGAAGGATACAACCATCCCCATAATAAAAAAAACCCCACATAAAAAAAACATCCCAATCAAAAAAAGAGAAAAGGGAACATCATTCCCTTTTCCCCACAAAAAATACAACAATAAGCCTTTCTCCCTTCCTCCCAAAAATCCCACTTTCCCAAGTGCAAACGATTAGGACGATTCAAATCGAATTGCCTTTACAAAATGGATGGAAGAAACAAGCGTTCACAATTTTTGACACAAGCAATCCTCTTATTTAATTAATAATGGGAGGGATTACAATTTCAACAACGAATAAAGCTCGATGAGTCTACAACTTGTCAAAGCTAAGGTGTCGACTAAAACACCTCACATAATAATACTAGCACAAAACACACAAAACATAGCAAGTACAACATAATAAAAACTCACAACAATAATACAACATAATAATAAAGTGGGTAATGGTGGTCTTCACTCTTCCATTCTACCCTTGCCTTTTCCCTCGGGGTACATCTTCCCCTTGTTCTTCTTGTTGGCCCGCCTAGCATGGATTTTCTCTTTAGAACGGTTCCTCAACGGATCTACAACGGCAACGGCCTCCGGTCAAGTGCAAGACCCCATGTTCGGCCCGAAACGAGCCCATGCACGGCCCACCACATTTTTGGGACCCGAGCTTCTCCTCTTTGGTGGTCTCATCACATCGGGGCTAACTCCATCAACATAATCCTCATAGAAGGCACGGTTGGCCTTGCCAACCTCTTGATACTTCAAGTCGACAGCGTCGTCCTTACGGAATTTGGACTTCTCTTCCAAGGACGAAGCTCTTGACCACTTGACATAAGCGGGAGTCACCCATGTCATGGCAACGGGGTTTGGTACCTCCCAAAGCGGCCGAGTGGCCCACCATCTTTCGAAGACCTCCACAAGCTCGGAGTTTCGGAAAACATTCTCTTGGACAAGGGTATCTTGAGCGGTCAACTTTTGTTGACGCCCCATTTGCCTCATGAGCCTTTCGGGATAAATGAAGGAGGCAACTTTCAAACCCACCACCATCAAAGAACGAGGACTAGCACCCGAAGCGGGCAATCCCGTGAAGGACCTCAAGTGCCACCATGGCACTACCCAACGGATGTGAGGACCACCCTCCTCCGCCAATCTTGCGGCCCAATAAGCCTCGGTGGAAGCAAAGCTATCCGTGTACAACTTCTTCCTCATAGTAAGGTGACGGAAGGAATAAGAAGAAGAATCAACCGGAGGCTCTACATACCTTAGCCTCTCCAATAGCCACACATGGAGGATCCTTGGGGACCCAAATGAAGGAGCCTCTCCACAAGAGCCTTCCTTGTCCAAAGCTTGAATGATCTCGCCAAGCACCAACCATGATAGATCTGTACCATGCTCCATTTTCTCAACCACATGAACAAGGGTCATGCTACCATAGTATTTCGGCCCGTCCTTCTTCAAAGCATCAACAAAGAGGTACACATGAATAAGGCAAAAGGCAAGAGCCCTTCTCCTAGCCACCTCCAAAACATTGGCGTCTAATCGGTTTGAAAAGATGTTGATAAGAGCCGACATGTCCACACCATGTGGAGCAAGAAGGAAGTTGACTTGACTTGTCAACAAGCCCAACATTGAACGAAATTTCTCCTTGTAGCACAACCGAGTCGGAGGAAGCACCGGAACACAACCCGACCACCCACCAATGGCTCCAACTTCTTCGGCAAGAGGAGAAATTTCACCTTTCGGGAAAACGAAAATATGGTGTTTTGAATCCCAAAACCGAGAACATGCTTCGAGAAATGAGAATTGCACCTTGACTTGACGGAGCACCAACAATTGACCAACTCCCATGCAAATAAGTTGATACTTTTCAGGAGGCGACAAATCCCGGCACCATTGTCGCAACGCATTCTCAAAGGCATCCGTGAAATATTTTTGTGGAAGAAGAAGAAGAGGTTATATAGAGATGTTTTTGTGTTTCGGATGATGAAACATTGAAGCGCAAACATCACTATTTATACAAAAACAATCAGCGCGTTTTTCAGAAAAGGGGGAGAGCTGGCTCCCATCGCCAGACCGCTCGCGCCTCTGTAGGCCTTCTCCCAGGATTCCCGCTTTGACTTGTCTCTTTCAAGTTGTGTTTTCTCCTGACACCTCAAACCTCCCGCCAGAACGCTCGCGCCTCTTCGGGATGATCCAGGACATTTTGTGTTTCCTCACACTCACATTTCCTTGTTTTCGCGTTTTACGAAATCCGGCACGGTTTCCATGACGCAGCTTTAAACATACGGATTTTTATTTCTTTTTTAAAGGGAGGAAGGGCTAGTCGCCCCGATCCGCGACGGATCGTTTCCATGTCAGTCGAAATTCCAAAAAAATTTCGCTTTTCCGCAATTCTGCAGCAAAAATAAAAATCGAGAATTGATAACATGACATCAGTTTTCCTCATAATTCAAGCGCTCACAAATTCGAGTCTTGACCTCACAAAAATCAAATCAAATATACTCGTAAAAATCTTTTCTAAAATTCATCCCTGACGGTTTGAGTTTGAATTTTTTTATCGAGTCACAAATCAATTTCAATAATTTCGATGCAATTTAATTCAAGACACGAGTTAATTGCTCAATTTTCATATCAATTCCTTTTGAAGTCCAAACGTGATGACTTGTCGCGGAATTTTCAACATTCCTTTCAAATTCCAAAATCCAATTTTAACTGCGAATCACTGTGGTTAACTCTGTTTTCAAATGTTTGTTACGTGTTTGCGTGCTACATGTTGCCTGTTTTCTACACTGACGATGCAAGAACTAGTGCGAAGCAAAAAGGAGAATTGACAGCCGACATCGCTCCTCCGAAACACAACACAAAAAAGCCAAAAAATCACAAAATGAACCACAATCCAAAACCACATATATACAAACCGCCTCATGCAAAATACATCGACACACGTTTGATACGAACAACTGACCGTACAAACAGGATCCAGTTCAGACATCTATCATATAGACACTGGCCTAAGACAACAAACTGGGGGCTACCTGCCACCTACCAAACTAAGCACTCCCTATCCTTCCAATCGGAAAAGAAAAGAAGCAACACGGGGAACAGACGAGAAACAGCGGAAGCAGAGGTGGTTACCATGACGGTAACACCACGTTCCTCTTCCATAACAAAAAGAAAAATGATGCCTGGCAGACTTCGAACGACACGATAACCGAGGATCGTAACTCAGCACGTCACCCCGACGTTGACCTCCAATCATCGGAATTCAAGAGCAAAAGAGGACCAGGACAACGGACGCTACCCTGATGTTGACCCCCAATCACCAGAACTCGACAACGATCAAAAGTGACACGCCCGTATTGAACCCCACTCATCGGAGATCCGAACCTCTGCAGACAACGATCAATGATCGATACCCGATCATTGGCCGGGCAAAGGCCGCCAGGAAGAAACACAACCAAGCCTGTAACAAAAAACTGTCGCCTCTCCTTCTCCAGGATCATCCTCTTCCTCCAAGGCCTCCACAACGGACCCCATAGGTCCCAAATGGTACCCTGCAATCAAAGGCAAACAAAGAACGTCTGCCGAAATTTCGGCATTACGACGGCGTAAAATGGACAAATCCAAAAAAAAAAAAAGAAACCAGCAAAGCAGAACAAGGGCAATCCCGCCCAAACCCAACCAAACAAAAACAATTTACAAAAAAAATAAGCAAAAAAAAAAACGACTCGCCCTTCTTTTCAAGCGAAAGACGAGTCAAAACAACCACAAAACAAAAACGGCATCCCTAGACCCATACAAGGTCCGCCAACAAATCAAAATACATTCCCGACACAATGGGGTATTTTTCTACGGCTCAAAAAGGCGATTCCTACGCCAATTTGAGCACAAACCGGTCAAAATTTCAAAATACGACCACGGCGAGGCAACGTGATTTTATCACGCCTCAAAGCGACCTAAACTACCAATGGGGTCCATTTCAAGGCAAACTGACTCAATTCAAGCTCAAACAGACGCTTATTTTGTCAGTTATAAGACCGTCACAAAAGGCAAAAATTCCAATTTTGCCCACAATACCCAACAAAGGTCCGCAATGGCAAATACGGTCTTTCCCGACTATAATGCAACCTAGTGGCACCCACTACTCAAGCAAATAAACTTGGCATTGTGAAATGAGACGGTTTCTTCGCCTCACTCACGTTTTTCGAGCATAGGGAGCGGGAACGGGGACCAAAATGCAAACTAAAAGCACCCCTATACTCCTAAACAGGTTTCTAACCTAATCCAATCATCAATTTCACTCAAAATGGGCTCAATCAAAAACGCCCAAATCGATTTTCTAGGGCAAAATTCTCGCCCTAATTCAATTCAGCTAAAAGACCAACAAATTTAAATGGATTCAAGAGGAAATACATACCTTGAGATGACATTGTTGATAATGGCACGAATGGAAGCAAGCTAAAGACCAACAATGGTGGTTTTTTTGGTTTGTTTGTGTCAAAGGTTGAAGACGAAATGAGGATGATATGCGGACCATCCTCGCGTCTTTTACAGAAAAATCCTCGCCAGGTTGCTCGCGCCTCAATGACGTGCTCCCTGCTCTTTCAGCGAATTTTTTGGCTTTGGCCCAATTTCCCATAACAAACTTCAAATTTTCAATGACGACATTAAGGACCGTCATTTTCAAATACAATAACAAATAGTGAAATCAAAATTCACTATTTTCCTTCAAAATTCCAAACAAACGGCGATTAAAACCGCCATTTTTCAAATACAAAAGCAAATAGTGAAAATTCAAATTCACTATTTTCCTTCAAATTTCAACGACGACAATTAAAACCGTCAATTTTCAAAATAATAGTGAAAATTCAAATTCACTATTTTGTCAAATTTCAATGACGGCAATTAAAACCGTCAATTTTCAAAATAATAGTGAAAATTCAAATTCACTATTTTCCTTCAAATTTCAACGACTGCAATTAAAACCGTCAATTTTCAAAATAATAGTGAAAATTCAAATTCACTATTTCATCAAATTTCAAACGACGGCAATTAAAACCGTCATTTTCAAAATAATAGTTGGAAATTAAATTCCACTATTTTCACCACACATGTCAACGGCGGCACATAAACCGTCACTTCAAACATAATAGTGAAGATTCCAAATTCACTATTTCCTTCACATGTCAACGGCAGCACATAAACCGTCACTTCAGACGTAATAGCAAAATTTAAAATTCGCTATTTCCTTCAAAAAATTCAAACAAACGGCGATTAAAACCGCCACTTCAAATTCAAAAAACGAGTAGTGAAGATTCAAAATTCACTATTCCTTCAAAATGTCAACAGGGGGCTTCCTCGCGGGACCCGCTCATTTCAACAACATTGATAGTGAAATTCTAAATTCACCATTTCCACGGCGGCATCATGAGTCCGCTACCTTCAAATCAAGCCCATCCGATGCGGCTATTCTCACAGTCAATTAACCGACCGCCCCATGGCTGGCGAGCCTTACTACGCATCACCTAGAATCTCTTGAGATAGGCTCGTCCTAAACTAGGGTTATATTGTGGTTTCTATTGCCAGAGATGGAATAGGTAAGAAAAGAACACGGAGTTTCAGGTCCTCTACAACTTGGAATGGAACATCATCTAAGTGTACTCACATTTGACTGTCATGTGTTATTGTTGTTTGTTTTTAAAATGTCTCAAATCGATTCTTGTTGTCACAGGAAAAGGGTAAAGGAAGAGACAGGATAGAATATGTGGATTGAATTATACCTTTATTAAAATGAATGATAAATGTATGTAACATAGACTCGAGAAGACACGTGACTCATGGGACAGCCCCCAGAATGAAAATGGACACGAAGAAAGATACTAGAACAATTGGGGAAAGAAAGCCTAAGACTCGGACTCAGACTCGGACCCGGACTTTGACTCGATCTTAGATCTAGACTCTTAATCATCGGCCCATGCTTGAACATTTTCTCTTCCAGTAACTGGCTTCGACATCCGGCTTTGAGCATTCACCCATTTGAGCACCTCATCCTCATCATTGGGAACACTGAAAGGATAATAGTCAAGAAAAGTTTCCTGATAAGTTGCATATCCATGAGAATCGCCTAAGCTACTTTGTGGGTTAAAGGTTGAGAGGGACAACCTCCCGCTTTCGATCATATTCTGAATGACATTTTTTAATTTGTAACATTTCTCTGTATCATGCCCTTTGCCTCTATGGTATTTGCAGTAGGCATTCTCATCCCAGAATTTGGATTTCTTTTCTGGGTCAGGCGTAGGTCCTATAAGCTTCAACATTCGTTGTTCCATGAGTCTCTGAAAGGCATCGGCGTACCTCATACTAATATTGGTAAATTTCCTAGGAGGTGTGCCCTTATTTTCGGAAGCCTTTGTAAATGACCTTGGAGAGTTGTTAGGAATAGATCGTTCACTAGTTACTTTCTCCATAAGATTGTCAAATTGAGGGTTTGTCTGGACACTTTTCATCTTAAGAGGTTGGGCATCAAGCTTCTTACCCATTTCAGCAATTTGTTTCTCCATGTTGGAAAGCCGAGAGTTTAGAGTATCAATGGCTCCTTCTATTTTGGCAAATTTGTTGTCGAAGGCCAAGGAAAGCATGAGCATTCCATTTTGGATATCTTCGCCTTCGAGGACATTGATTTCTTTGTCATCATGATGATCGAGGAGATGAGAACAATCAAAGAATGATTCTTCATCATGTTTAGTGATATTGGACCCAAGAGGGTCGGCCTTCTTTGATTTCTTGGCGGAAGGTGGCACAGGAAGCTTGCGATCCTCGATCATATCCTGAATAATATGCTTTAGACAAAAGCATTCCTCCGTATTGTGTCCCCTACCTTGATGATACTGACAATATGAATCGCCCTTCCATCTAGGGAATATCTTTTCAGGGTCTGGGGTTGGACCAATTGGATGAAGTTTTCCTTGGGAAATCAGTCTTTGTAGAGCTACTTCATATGTGGTTCCAAGGTCATGGAATTCCCTATGAGCTCGTCCCGGCCTTCTGGGTGGAGTTTGCAAGAGGTTAAGTCCCTTTCCTTCATTGGCCTTCTTAGATGGGTGAGTCGTGTTGAAGCTATGCCCTGGCCTTAGGGTATGAGAAGATGGTAAAGGTTTCATCATATCTATCTTGTTTTCCATATTGATGACACGAGCGCTTAAGTCTTCGATCGTGGCCTGAAGCTTAATGATTGCAGCACTTAGTCCCTTGACGTCGACAGATAAACGTTCTTGAACACTTTCATTGGAAATTGCGGAATTCCTACCGAGAAGAAAATGATGCGCATTAAAACTTGATTTGTCATGGGATCACGCATACTAAGGCAACAAACAAAGGACATGTAACGAGACGCGATGACTAGACTCTTGATTTGTGAATCCAGGAAATGTCGTGAGTGACCTCTCGTGTTTGGACTCATGGTGTTTTGACCTTTAGACTCGAGTGTTGATTTTGACAGAGTGACATTTATGTGGTTGACTTGATTGACAGGATTGGTGACACGTGTTAATTCTAATTCGTGGGTTTAAGACAGACTTGACTCGAGGTTCGGATATGTGTGTCCCACACGTGTACTAGGAGAATTCGAGAAACGGACATGGGAATGACTCGATGTGTTAGCCTCGAGTGTGTGAGACTAGGTGTAGAAATGTTTAGCTCCTAATTGAGTTGGGGTAGGGAGTCCAAAATGACGGCGTGGCGCCTTAGGACTTGACTTGAAATTTGAAAAGACCCAAAATGTAAAGAGAGACGGGTTTATGACTTGACAGAGTTCCGACTAGGACATAGTCACTTTGAACTTTGACTCTAACTTAGCCCAATTGAAATTACATATTTACATTTACACGATTCGAAAATATTTTGATTAAAACGTTTTTGTTTTGTTTTTTTTTTCTCTTTTCGGACTTTTTTTTTGTTTTTTTTTGGACTTTTTTTTACACGGGTTTTGAAATGGGTTTGAGGCCCAAAGTTTGACTTGATATTTGGACAGAGTTTCGGCTTTGTTTTGCGCTATTTTGAAAATGTTTATATTTTGAAAAGGATTTTTGATTTTACAAAATTTCGTCATGGTTTTGTTTAGAAAATGGTGATCACATATGATACAAACATTATACAAGCATTATAACGGGATGCTGAGTGCATTTAAAAAGGTTTTGGTTTTAAAGGGTGGGTTGCCATATCGAACAATTGATCGGTCCGTTTCATGTTCACAATTGAATAAGTGTGGTCGTTGGGTCACGTCCGAATCAAAACACGATTTATAGCTTCACAAACAACTCTACAATTAGTAAAGAGGCAAGTAAAGGTCGGATCCCAAGGGACGGGAATTGAGATGAGATTTCTATTGAAACTAGTGGTGTCTTAGGGGTGTCACAATTTGGATTGATGTAGAAGGTCACTAACTAAAATAGCAATGAAAATAAACAAGCAAGATGAATTAAATGGGTTGTAAACAATTGATAAAAAGCACTAGGGTGTCATGGGGTCATAGGGGAGTCATGGGAATTGATCATACAAACATGTTCTCAAATTATAAGCAAGCAATTATTGTTGTGATGAATTGAGTTGGGTTATATCTTACAATCCTAGAAAAGTTTGGGTCCCGGAGCCGAATCGATTAGATTGTACAACACCTACAAGTCGACTTAGTCTTCCCTACTCAACAACATGCATGGTCTAATGAGACTCGAGTTGGTTTATGTCTTACAAGTCTCATTGAAAAGATAGGTGATGGGTAAAAAATGCAAGGATTTATAGGCTCGCATTTCATCAAACATAACATGTGCATGAGTTGAGATCAAAACAAGCAAGCAAATAAAACATGAAAGCATATTAATTTAAGCATGAATCATTCCCCATGTTGGTTTCCCCTAATCACCCATTAACCCTAGCTAAGAGACTAGTCACTCATTATCATGTTGATCATGCTAGCAAGGTTGTCAATCATACCAACAAAATGAAACATGATGAATAAATGAAAGTAATTAACAATAATTAAAAAGGGATTAAGAGGATTATACCTACTAATGATTCCAATAATAAAGCAAAGATAAAAGAAGTACTTGATGCTTGATTGAGAGGTTGTCAATCTCCCAATAATAACCCAAATAATCTTCAATTACCCAAAATAAAGGATGAACAAAAGAGAGATTAAGGAAATAAAACTTGTATTAAAACTTGATTAATTGTTGATTACAAAACTAAAGAGAGATTTGATTGATATTAACTACTCTAAGAATTGATAAGAAGAACATGCTCTTCTAATTAGACTAATGGGGTATTTATAGTGGAAATTAGGGGGATGCATTAGGGTTAACTAAGGGCTAAACTAGTAATTACACTTTTTAGATTGAGCAGGGAGGAGCCGGTATTTTTCGAAGGAAGGGCTTCTTTCTTTGTAACTTGGAGAAGACGAAATTGTGCTGTACAGGAATCCGTGCATTTTGGAGTCGGGACGGGCGGATTCTGGCGGTGGAACACGGGCGGCTTCAGGTGAATCCGGGCGGATTGTGGCGGCTGCTAACCCGAGCGTCTTTGGAGGAAACCGCATGGATTGTGCATGTGGAGGACGGCCGGATTGTAGACAATCCACACGGATTGTTCCTCAGCAACATTTCTTCTTCTTTTCTTCCCTTTTCTTCATAAATTCCTTGGGGATTTCCTTGGGGACTCAAGGATCCTTTCTCAACATTGCTCATCTACTATAATATGTACAAAGGCCTTCTAATCTTGTCTCTCCTTGATGCTTGGTCATTGGATTCGATCAATTTAGTCTCGTTTTACCATGAAAATGCAAGATTCTTACTCCTTTCCTACCAAGGGATCAAAATCTCAAAGAATATGCAAAACAAAGAACTAAAGATAATAAATGACCCAAATATGCACTAAAAAGCATGGGAACAAGGCTAATTCGAAGGCTAAATATGCGCTAATTATGGTCACACCAAATATCTCCAAACCGAACCTTTGCTCGTCCCGAGTAAAGAGGTGACAAAGACTAGGACCATTATTTAAACTAACCTAATAACATAGCCGATATGAGACAATTAGCGGGTCTCACTCCGCCCCTTCAACTCACAACAAGACAACCATGAGGTAGGATGCCTTCTTGCAAGGCAAGGTGGGTCTTGCCAAAATGGCGACACATCCAAAAATTAAGCACACAAAATCACATAATGGATGCATCTACAAAAGGAATAGCCACTTCCTCATCAAGTGGCGGAGGCACTAAAGAGGAATAAATCTAAGAGCATGTAATCCTTCCCAAATACTAGTTCAACAAATTCCTAAGGCTAAGAGGATGGCACTAAATCACCTCCAAATGGTGTTAAACTAGACTACTTTCGTCCTCAATTTCCAAATGCTTTAGTCAAGAGCAATCGGATGGTGGTGGAATGATGATCCCTATGATGCTAGTAGCATATGACATGACAAGTCTCGAATTCTCTACAAAAGTAAAGGTCATGGATCGTCCCAAGCTCGACAAAGTGGCTTGACAAAAAGGCTTTTTGGGAATGAAATGCTCAAATCTTTATACACAACGGGTGGATATGACTAGTATTCAAAATTGACCTCATTCAACTTTCACATTTCAAAAATTTAAGATGGGGTTTGTCCCTTCCGGGCTAGTATCCTTTGCTTTCGCCAATCGCTTATTAGGCAACCGGTTAACCTTTAGACAATTGCTTTTCGGGGTGATAGTCACTCTGTCTCTGGGCGGTCGAATTCACAACCGTGTGGGGGCCCAATTCAATGGATCCCGCTCCAAAGCACATCGAAGTGGTACGCCTCCATCAAAACAAATAAATTTCCCAACATTCAACAATTCATAACATTTGAGGTTTCCTTAGCATTAAATTACTTCCACATGACAAAACTTTCGAAATGAGCACTTCAAACTTATTGATAGAAAGATTTTTTGGGTTGCCTTACCACAAGGTCAATCAAGGTCACCTAGACAAGTTAACCAAGTCCACATCGCATCACGGGGTTGGATAGGTGACTCACATGCAAATCCTTGACTAGGCTTTGGGTCATGGGTCAAAAGATACTAGTATCACACTATCTAGGGTGTTTTACAACCATTCTAGTAGGCAAAGTCTTAAGTTGAAAAAGTATTTGTAATGGCTTAGTTGCTCTTGTCAAAGTTCCCAATTAGGCATTTTTTTTTCAAAACTTTTTATCTAAATGCAACTACATGCTATGATGCAACTATTATATACATCCTAATGCAAGTGATTCTACCAACTAATATGACATATAAACTAAATGCAAGTCCTAAGTTCACATTGTTATACCGCATCAATCAAAATAAAGCCACATAGTCATTAACATAAAGAGGAAAAAGGAGATTGGAAAGATCATACCATGCGGTCTTCAATATCCTCATGTCTCGGATGTGGCGTAGTCGATCAATGTGAACAAGGATAAACACAATATATACAAAACAATATATACAAGACTACACTACAAAAGGAAATACACATGTTTTTGGATTTTCGATTTTCAAATTTTTATGGTTTTCGAAATTTTTCAATTTTTTGGATTTTTGAATAAGAGTTAAGTGTTAGAATTCCCATCCCCACACTAATATGGGCATTGTCCTCAATGGCCAAAATGATGGGAAATTATATAAAGATGATGCATGATTTCTATACTAAATGCAATCTACACTAGTCTACACTACATGATGCAAGGTTTTTTTGTTTATGACGGAGAGGATAATTTAGATTACCTCCCGTTGTGTATGCATTAACTTCCCCAAACCGAGTTAGACACTATTGCTAATGTCCTAAGGATGGGTGTAGTTCATGCACACACTATGCAATGCATGAAACGAAATTGTCATTTTGGATTTTGAAAGTGGGAACAATAAAATGAGAACACCTCAATGGTACCGAGGTGTGAGTCCTCTATGATGCTAGGACTACTCCAACAATGATCAAGAAAAATAATTAAAACAAAGAGAGAAATAGACAAACCTTGAGAGGGTAGGAGCCTCCAAAGCTTGCTAATCTTACATCATATCATCACTACCATCACTTTCCTCATTAGAAGTGGTCTCATTGCCACTTCCCTCTTCATTTGCTTCTTCACTTTCTTCTTCACCTTCCTCATCATCTTGATCACCATCCTCTTCTCCTTCTTCACTTGCTTCCTCATCAATGTTATCATCAACTTCTTCATTACCGACAACCTCATTGTCCCCCGGAACGACCCTGATGCACTCGAAAATAGGACTTCTTTATCCGCCCAACTAGGCAAAGGACATGATGGATCAAGTAGTCCTTGCCTAGCTAAGTGTAGGAGGGGTGGATATTGAGCCAAGTAGGCATTTTTCCGATCCTCAAAGGCTTGCTTGTGCATTGCTTGCATGAGAAGAGTCAAATAATCATTTATTGCTTCAACTCCATCGGGCTTGAACTCTTGGTACTCGAAAGGGTAGGGTGGTGTGACAATGGAAGAGGAGGGCATTTCAAGTTCACCCTTTTGTTGTCGGATAATATACTCGGCCTCCTTTGAAAGGGGAAGTAGATAATTGGTCCGGTGGACGCTTAAACGACAAATCTTTGAAGGCAAAGTAAACGATCTAGCCTCAATAGTGAGCCATCCATACTTGGTGTCAAGAGGGTTATGGGCAACCCACTTGTACTTGTGTATCATAGTATGCAAATCAACAAGATGACCACCCTCTTTCGCCTCATACTTGTTATCTTTGTTGATGTTAGGATCAAAGTATTTAGCTAGGATAGTGACTAGGCCACCATTCACAATAACGGTAGTGCCTTTCTTTCCACAATCAATGTTGAGCCATCTATCCACCAAAAGCCTTAAAGAGTTGAAAGGCTTTGTGTGTACTCTTCCAATGTTCAAAGCCGATTCAAGAAGAACAAAATCAAGTTTGGTGAAATGGTTGGTATCTTTCCTTGCAATGATGGTGTTTCCTATGACCTTGTGCCATACTCTTATGCCCGCATGGTGGACTAAAAGAGCACGACTCGCATGAAAGTCCTCAAATTTCCTTCCGGAAATTGCCTCCCAAAGAGGGTCGGGGTCATACTTTCCAACATTCTTAAAATAACTCGGTTCATCACTAAGACCCAAAGCTTCACCCATTTCCCTAAAAGAAATGCATCTACTAACATTAGCTAGACGAAACTCGAGGTTCTCCCTAGTCTCAACTTTGTTGACTTTCAAAGAACTCAAAAATTCCAAGGTAAGGGAGGGGTATGTCAATTCTTTTGATTTAAACAATTTCTCCAACCCCATGGCTTTAAAGAAGGCTCTAGTTTGCTCAAGGAAACCCAACTTATCTAAGGTATCTTCACAAATAAACTTGGTGGATTGAAATGATTTCCTAGCAAACTTGGCAAAGGTGTCTCTATGGGTTTTGGAAATAAAAGTTACCTCCGGATAGTGCAAAAGTTGATCAATTTCCGGAGTAGTAGATGTTGTTGCTCCCATAGAAGGTTGTTGTTGTTGTTGCACTTCCAAGTTTGGGTTTGCTACCACCATAGCCAATGCTTTCTTTGCTTGAAGAGCCTTTTGCCTTGATGAAAGTGTCTTTGCCTTTGGTGCCTTTGCCTTTGTTGCCTTTGTTGCTCCCTTAGTCCTTGCCATTGATGAATTAACCAAGAAAAGAATGAAAAATCTTCAATTTGTAGTGTACCCAAATCGATTTAAAGGTGAAAGGCTTTGCCTTTATGAATTCAAATCGACTCAAAGGTTGAAGATTTTGTGCTTGGTTTTGATTTTTATTGAAAAATGAGTGATTGATTTGTTGTTAGAAGGATGTTTTGATTTGATTTTGGTGAATGTAGTTGAGGAATTTTGTTTTTGTGATGGAGAGGATGAGGGTTTTGATGTTTATGAGTAGTGTTATGAATGAAGGAATGAAGAAATGAAGGTGGGAATGGTTTTATAAAGCCCGAAAAAATTCGAACTGCAGGGGCAATCCGTGCGGTTTCTGCTCGGGACGGGCGGATTCTGCCTTTTCTGGGTTGGGAAAAACTCGCCTAAAGACGGGCGTCATTCAGTGAAGACGCTCGGATTCGCAGACACGGGACGGGCGGATTCTTCAGAAGACGGGCGGATTCCTTTACAGGGATTTTTCTTGTTTTCCTCAGCCAAGAAGACGGGCGTCTTCCCTTCAAGACGGGCGGATTTTCAGAGACGGGCGGATTTGTATTCAGGATGCCCGGATTCTCTTACAGTCAAAAATATTTCAAAAGTTCATCTCAGAGGGACGTGCGTCTTTTACCCAACACGTCCGGATTGCCTGAAGACGGGCGGATTCTCCTGAATCCGCTCGGATTCGACCCCTTTGTACCCGGATTCAGTTCCATCCGTGTACAATGCATATCCCTAGTCATTCTTCCATTCTTCTTCATATCTTGTGTTCTTCATTGTGGGTGCACTACTAAGGCATGGATAGCCTAGGCAATTGCCATCCCCACACTAAGCTAAAGCACTACACATCAATTGAAATCATTAGTCCCTCCCTCACTTCTCTCAAACATGACAATTATCTTGATCAAAGTATAAAGATCCAAAGATGACAAAAATGCAATACAAGAATTGAAATGCGAGTTATGGGGTTAGAAATATTTACAAATGGTGGTTTAGGGAGGACTCCACCAAACTCTCATTCTTGATGAGATGTCAAGGGGGCATGTTCAAGGTGTTGTCGATGTTGCTCAACACCTTGAAGAAATAATCAAAAGCTTGTTCATTATCGTTATAAAGCTCTTCAATAGACCTTGGCCCTTGTTGTCGGTCTTGATCGATGGCATTACCGATGTAGGGATTAAAAATCCCTTCAAATTCGTCGTCCCAAAGACCACAAACTTCATTAAGTTGATCATTGAAAATCTCTTGATTTGATGAAGACAACTCTCCCAATTTCTTTTCTTGGCCAATGAGGCCATCCTCTTCTTCTTTGATTGATTTTGATGAGCTTTGCAAGCTCTCCTTGTCACAATTCACTTGCTCTTTGAATGGAGCATCTTCAATTTTCTTCTTCCATTGGAGTTCCGACTTCTTCCTATCATCCTTCCGGCTATAATGATCAATCATGAAACACGGTTCATGCAAACGAGGAGCTCTCATAGTCTTGTCAAGATTAAAGGTTATACTTTCATCTCCCACTTCTAGAGTGAGCTCACCATGTTTCACATCAATCACCGCACCCGCGGTGTGTAGGAAAGGTCTTCCTAGAATAATTGGAATGTTGGAATCTTCCTCCATATCAACAATGACAAAGTCCACCGGGATGAAAAACTTCCCAATTCGTACGGGGACATCTTCCCATATCCCTAATGGTGTCTTCGTCGATCTATCGGCCATTTGGAGTGTGATATTGGTGCATTTAAGCTCTCCCATCCCCAACCTTTTACTCACCGAGTACGGCATAACACTCACACTAGCCCCTAGATCACATAAGGCTTTGTTGATCGTGGTGTCGCCAATGGTACACGGTATTGAGAAGCTTCCCGGATCCTTTAGTTTTGGAGGTGAACTCCCTTGAAGTATTGCACTACTCACCTTAGTGAAGGCGATAGTCTCAAGCTTCCGGATCGACTTCTTCTTTGTGAGGATGTCTTTCATGTATTTCGCATAGGCCGGCACGTGATTGATTAATTCCGTGAAAGGAATCGAGACTTCCAAATTCTTCACAATTTCCATAAACTTTCCAAGTTGGTCATCAAATTTGGGCTTGGCTTGACGACTTGGAAAAGGAAGTCTAATCACAATGGGCTCCTTCTCCTTGACCTTGTCTTCATTTTTCTTTGAA
Organism: Silene latifolia; assembly: GCF_048544455.1. Lineage (NCBI taxonomy): Eukaryota > Viridiplantae > Streptophyta > Magnoliopsida > Caryophyllales > Caryophyllaceae > Silene > Silene latifolia. The sequence goes on along the minus strand of NC_133534.1, from coordinate 147,154,822 downwards.
CTTTCTTCTTTTGATGTTTCTCCATCTTTGGAGTTTTGCACAATTTCTTCCTTATCACTAGCTTCCACAACTTTATCCTCAACTTGCTTCTTCGGTGCTTCATACCTTGTACCACTTCTGAAGTGAATGGCACTAACTGTTTCATGTCTTGGGGGATTACTTTGAGGTGGTAATTGCCCCTTTTGTCTTTGTGAGCTTGAAGATGCTAGTTGAGTCAATTGGGTTTCCAACATCTTGGTGTGAGCTAGGATGTTGTTGATGGTGGTTTCCTTTGCTTGACTATCTTTTTGCATTTGAGTGAAAAATTCTTGTTGATTCTTTTGCATTGGGAGGACCGCTTTTTGGACATCAAAACCTTGGTCATTTTGGTGATTGTATGGATTTTGATTTTGGTAACCTTGGTTTTGATTGTAAAAGGGTCTTTGATTTTGGTTTCTCATGGGAGGTGGGGTGTATGTTGTTTGAGGGTTTTGAACATTTTGGCTTTTGTATGAGAGATTTAGATGGAATTTGGTGTTTTCATTATAATAGTTGGAATAAGGGGTACCACTCTTGTATGCTTGGAAAGCATTCACTTGTTCATTTGTTCCCCTACATTCACTTTGGTCATGTCCCAAAGTTCCACAATTCTCACATATCCCACTTGGGATTGATGAAGATGCCGTCATGGCATTAACATGATGCTTTGGTGATTTTGAGACTTCTTTGAGTCTAGCCATAGCTTTCTCAAACTTCAAATTGATTGTGTCAATGTGAGCACTAAGTTGAGCACCCAATTGAGTAACGGAGTCCACTTCATGCTTTCCTCCTCTAGTAGCCTTGCGAGGTCTACTATATTGTGAGTTATGGACCGCATTTCCTCAATTTTGTTCCATGTTTGATTGTCATCAACTTCGGTGAACATTCCATTTGATCCCATATTGAGAATGTTCCTTGAATCTTCATATAAACCGTTCCAAAATTGTTGTACCAAGAACCATTCGCTAAGTCCATGGTGAGGACATGAGCGACAAATTCCCTTGAACCGCTCCCAAGCTTCATACAAAGATTCTTCATCCCTTTGCTTAAAACCCGTAATTTGAGCTCTTAGCATGTTAGTCTTTTCCGGTGGGTAGAATTTTTTGTAGAAAGCTAGAGCCAACTTCTTCCAAGAATCAATTCCGAGAGTGGCCTTATCAAGGCCCTTCAACCATTGTTTCGCGGTGCCAATTAGAGAAAAAGGAAATAAGACCCATCGAATTTGGTCTTGAGTTACACCGGTTTGAGAAATCGCATCACAATAGTCACAAAAGGTTTCCATATGAGAATGAGGGTCTTCACTAGGCATCCCCCCAAATTGGCTCCTTTCGACTAATTGGATAAAGGCGGATTTGGCAATAAAATTTCCGGTTAGACGTTGTGGTGTGGGAGTACCATTGGGTAGGTTCTCCTCGGTGGGTACGGAATGTGATGAAAATTTAGGCATTGTAGGTTGATTTTGGGTGGTATTTTGTAATGGGTTCTCCTCACCTTCTCTTGCAAAAGGGTTGATGAACTCAATAGTTGGTTGAATATCTACAACCTCACTAATACCTCTCAAATTCCTCCTAGCAAGTCTCCTATTGGTTGTCAAAGTTCTTTCAATTTCACGATCAAAAGGTAACAAATCACCTTGTGACCTTCTAGACATGCAAAATATCAAACAACTTGAAAACAATTAGAACAAACCTTGAGGAGTTTTACTTCCCCAAGGCAAATAAAGACACAACTAATAATAATATAAGAAAATCTAAATCAAGCTAACACCGTCCCCGGCAACGGCGCCATTTTTGATCGGTCCGTTTCGTGTTCACAATTGAATAAGTGTGGTCGTTGGGTCATGTCCGAATCAAAACACAATTTATAGCTTCACAAACAACTCTACAATTAGTAAAGAGGCAAGTAAAGGTCGGATCCCAAGGGACGGGAATTGAGATGAGATTTCTATTGAAACTAGTGGTGTCTTAGGGGTGTCACAATTTGGGTTGATGTAGAAGGTCACTAACTAAAATAGCAATGAAAATAAATAAGCAAGATGAATTAAAAGGGTTGTAAACAATTGATAAAAAGCACTAGGGTGTCATGGGGTCATAGGGGAATCATGGGAATTGATCATACAAACATGTTCTCAAATTATAAGCAAGCAATTATTGTTGTGATGGATTGAGTTGGGTTATATCTTACAATCCTAGGAAAGTTTGGGTCCCGGAGCCGAATCGATTAGATTGTACAACACCTACAAGTCGACTTAGTCTTCCCTACTCAACAACATGCATGGTCTAATAAGACTCGAGTTGGTTTATGTCTTACAAGTCTCATTGAAAAGATAGGTGATGGGTAAAAAATGCAAGGATTCATAGGCTCGCATTTCATCAAACATAACATGTGCATGAGTTGAGATCAAAACAAGCAAGCAAATAAAACATGAAAGCATATTAATTTAAGCATGAATCATTCCCCATGTTGGTTTCCCCTAATCACCCATTAACCCTAGCTAAGAGACTAGTCACTCATTATCATACTGATCATGCTAGCAAGGTTGTCAATCATACCAACAAAATGAAACATGATGAATAAATGAAAGTAATTAACAATAATTAAAAAGGGATTAAGAGGATTATACCTACTAATGATTCCAATAATAAAGCAAAGATAAAAGAAGTACTTGATGCTTGAGAGAGGTTGTCAATCACCCAATAATAACCCAAATAATCTTTAATTACCCAAAATAAAGGATGAACAAAAGAGAGATTAAGGAAATAAAACTTGTATTAAAACTTGATTAATTGTTGATTACAAAACTAAAGAGAGATTTGATTGATATTAACTACTCTAAGAATTGATAAGAAGAACATGCTCTTCTAATTAGACTAATGGGGTATTTATAGTGGAAATTAGGGGGATGCATTAGGGTTAACTAAGGGCTAAACTAGTAATTACACTTTTTAGATTGAGCAGGGAGGAACCGGTATTTTTCGAAGGAAGGGGTTCTTTCTTTGTAGCTTGGAGAAGACGAAATTGTGCTGTACAGGAATCCGTGCGTTTTGGAGTCGGGACGGGCGGATTCTGGCGGTGGAACACGGGCGGCTTCAGGTGAATCCGGGCGGATTGTGGCGGCTGCTAACCCGAGCGTCTTTGGAGGAAACCGAACGGATTGTGCATGTGGAGGACGGCCGGATTGTAGACAATCCGCACGGATTGTTCCTCAGCAACATTTCTTCTTCTTTTCTTCCCTTTTCTTCATAAATTCCTTGGGGATTTCCTTGGGGACTCAAGGATCCTTTCTCAACATTGCTCATCTACTATAATATGTACAAAGGCCTTCTAATCTTGTATCTCCTTGATGCTTGGTCATTGGATTCTATCAATTTAGTCTCGTTTTGCCATGAAAATGCAAGATTCTTACTCCTTTCCTACCAAGGGATCAAAATCTCAAAGAATATGCAAAACAAAGAACTAAAGATAATAAATGACCCAAATATGCACTAAAAAGTATGGGAACAAGGCTAATTCGGGGGCTAAATATGCGCTAATTATGGTCACATCAACAATCAAACCCGAAGTCTGTGGAGAGGCTCGTACCAAACAAGAGTAAGGCCGATTCCTAGTCCATTTCCTCAAGTAGTGAAAGTCCTTGATACAAACAAGAGTAAGTACCATGGTATGGATGACGTCAATCGCTATCCATCCTTAGGCCCAAATAAGAATTAGGATCGTTTAGACGGGACGATTGGTCGAATGGGTTGGGTTGGGCCTAGGAAGGCCGAATTAAACAATATAGGAAGACCGAGTTATGAAAACCGACAATTGTCATGTACAAACTATTCCATAACCTTGTTCAAGTTTCACCCTTTTGGCTACACGTAAGTGTATTATCCCCAGCGGAGTCGCCAAACTGTGGACGTGGGCCCACGGGGGTGCTTGGGGAGAGAACAAGTGTTTGCATTTGTGGAGTCGCCACCAATTTATTGTGGAAAATTGGAAACTGTTCGAATACTTCGTGCCATGTCAAGACACAAAGTAGTGACATGAACACCAAGAACTCGTTACCCTTAGCATTCTATGTCTAGAATGACTCTCGTGGATGCCAATGAACATGGACGTTCACAGAGATCTGGAGTAAGGGGTGAGGGTACGTATTAGGAAGCTCTTTTGATCGAACACCTAATCCCGCCCGCCTCGATAGCTGCCTGTACTAATGATTAGAGAAGTTGTCTATACTCGATATATTGTCGATTATATGCACGCAATGCAACATCCAACGTTTTAATCCTAACATGTGAGAAATTAGACTAAGTCGGTAAACACGTAATTTAATCATACAATTGATGTCAAAGTAGGGATTTAAGTTCAATTACATGTGAAGGCATGCAAGTGATACAAGAAATATAAATACGATAATAAATACAATAAAGAAGGATTACAATAATTACATTGGATTATTGATGATTTATGTCGAAAATACCTTTAAAACGGATAATTTGAAAAAGAATAAGTAAACAAATTGACGAACAGGAATTAAGGTGATAATACGAGTATTAGTTAATTAATACGTAATTAATAAACTAGGTCGAGGCAAGACGGGAGTTCAGAGACAGAAATCAGCCAGGAACAGGCACAGTAGAGCTGCGTCCTTGGAAGAGGCGCAACAGTTACTGCGTCCGTTCCTTGGCTCAGTTCTGGCTGTGAAGCCGGAATTGCAAGTCGTTAATGTTCGTTGTTTAATTTAATGATTGATTAATATTATTTACTCGGGTGGAAGTGATTAGCAGATTATTTACATGAGATTAAGGTCATGAAAGCAATAAACATGGAACAAAACTAATTAGGACGAATTAATTGCATGATTAAAAAGGATTAATTAACAAATTAATGAACTAACTAATTAATTAGGTTAAACAAGTTATTAATGATGAATTAACGATGGATATGATGAACAAAAGACGGGAACTATATCAAGGATGAATTCCAGAGTCTCAATATTGATGAATCGAACCTCTAAGAAACCGAATTTGATTTTAATGACGAAAACCCGCAAATATGAATTATAAGGGATTTAAGTCGGGAATTTAATGACGGATTCAATACTAATGAATTATTTACGTGTTAGAATTATTATACTCAAGTTGCCTGAATAAACAATGAACAATTGAAGAAAGAAACAAAACAAACGAATCATCAAAGGACGAAGGAAGAAGAAAGGAAGCAGGAACTGCGGCAGCCTCACGAAGAGGCGCAGCAGGTGCTGCGTCCCTTCGAAGAGGCGCAGCAGTTGCTGCGTCCTTTCTCGACGGTCATCTTCTGGTAATTCGTAAAAAAGGATTTAAAGCACGGTTTTATATATCGGTTTTAGAAATACTTTCGACATAAATCTTACAATATGATTACAATAAATAAATAACAATAAACAAAATAGGGATTTACACCCTCAGACTTACATGTTTGACGAAATGAGATGAACTAAGTTAACGTTTAGTGATGCTCGACTCGAATGTAGACGAAAGTGCCCTCGTAAGAGGAATTAAAACAGATTGATTAAAGTTGATTATGGTGGAGTTGGTAAAATTGGTCGGTCATGCAAAACGAGGCTGGTACTCAGAAGGATCCGAGCTTACGTGGTCGAAAGTTCAAGCATGTAGGCGCCAAGAAGTAAGAACGTGGTCTAGAATGCAAAGGGAGAAGAGAAGGGCGGACACTCGCGTGAGAAATATGTGAGACCGAAGGTCTCTATTTATACTAATCACACGGAGGAAGTAGAGTTTTCGGAGAAACTTTGGAAGTGAATCTCGAAAAGATATGAAAAGATACGAAAAATACGCAGAAAAGGACTTGGGAAGAGGCGCAGCACCTGCTGCGTCCTTTCTCAAGTGGTTTCCTCCTGGGGAAGAAAGATTTCCGTGTTTAGTTTATAGAATAACGGAATAATTTTGTTTTCCTTAATATTTTGTGTGAATATTACGGGAAATTATTTACCAAAGACTAAAAGATTTATAAAATATGGAATAGAAATATCCGGAACATTCCAGAACATTCCGACTCGGCATTTTAAAGGTTAATCAGAAAATGAAGACGGTTTTAGGCCCGGACTCCAAATGTACTCTAATTACTGCCAAAACGACCGTATCGGCACGTAGATGACAATTAAGAGGTAGACATAAATGTTTGAGCGATCACTTGATGATAAACATACGAACTGTCACAAATCGTTCCGCATACCAAACATGCGGCCCAATCATCACCGGGTGGTTTGCGGGAGGTGCAGAAATGAGGTGTCTACAGAGCCCCCACTTTGACTGAGGCTTGGACAAGGCGAAAGTCAAAGTATAGCCATCAGGTCAATCGAAGATTACAACCTGACGACTATGGCGACGCGAGGCGGCTCAAGGGGTCTGAGCCAAGGACCTGTCGCCGGGAACATTTTAGAGTCTGTCGTCTATCGGGGAGGGTCGTTTAAATTCCATTAGACTACGTAAGGAGGCTCGCCAGCCATAAGAAGAGACCATACCTGAGATACCCCTGGGTGAAACGGGACTGAAGACGCTTCGGCAAAACTCTTTGGTCTGAAGATAACTTGGTGTCTGAAAGCATTAGGGGTCACAAGGATTCTGAAGAAACTTCTTAACACTTCCGAAGGCTAACTCTGAAGGATATCTCTCACTAAAGGAAAGGCTGAAGGACAACTCTCTCTAAAGGACTGAAAGGGGACTTAACTAAAAAGGGGTTATCTGAAGGTTACTGAAAGGATTATCCTGAAGTTTCTGAAGAAATAAAAGATTATCTGAAGGGAGGAAGGATGAAGGAAGGATTATCCTAAAGGTTATCTAAAGGGTTGTCTGAAAGATTAAGGTAAGTTTCTGAAAGATCTCAAGGGTTTATCCTGAAAAGGGTTACCTAAAATATATGAAGGTTTATCCTGAAAAGGGTTACCTAAAGGGATGAAGGATCGCCTGAGGGTATCCGCCTGTCTCTGTCCTCAAGCAAACTCTCACTGGGGAATAAAACGATGATTTTGGGGAATCTGCCTGTCTCTATCCTCAAGCAAACTCTCGTTGGGTGATTATTGTTGTTGAATCTCCATGTCTCGAGAAGAGCAGTGAACTCTTGCTGGTGGATTGTTGAGGTATGTCGAAACATCGTCAGATAAAATCCGCTCATTGTTGCAAGCGAAGTCTTGATAAAGTACTGCTTCTGATACTTACCTACATGGTTAGTAGCCACACAAGAATGCAATCAAATATATGCACGTAAGCAATTATCACATGGACCTCGAATGAGGAAACACATAGGCTTTGCAAAAGTCATTTCTTTATAAAAGTCGTTTAAAACTTGTTCAAAGAAATTTTTCGTTTGTAATGTGTTATGCATATTCAATAGGCTTAGACATAGGGCTTGTCATGACACATGCCTCATATATGGACGTAACGAGAAATGTAGACTTAGGTTTGACTGACGCGACACTAACTTCGATTTGACGCGACACAGGGATGACTTTGACAGACTTTGTTTAAGTATGCGCAACCCCTAGCCAAGTGTGGGCGACAATGCCTATCTGTTCCAAAGGTAGAAGAATTGCAAGAATGATGAAGGCATATAAAGGTAAGGCATGAGCCATGGATCATCTATCTACTCTGACGTCTTTATTGTTTGCTGTAAAAGAGATTCCCCTGAGGCATAATAAATTGGAGAATCGATCTAAGACCTTTGTCATCGCCTGGACCGAGCACTAGCTAGACTTAAAGGAATAAAGGAAGGGTGGCATCTTGGAAGAGAATCCCCCAGGATGAGAAGATGGCTCTGGAATTTGGTAAAAAGGAGATTGGGCGACAAGAAGGATCCCCCAGTATAGAGGTGTTGGTTGTGGAAGGGATGTTAATTGAGACTGGAAGGTTGAAATAGAGGTTGAAAGTTGGGATGGTTGATGATTGAGGTTGAAAGTTGGGGTGGTTGTAATGGTTGTGTCCTTGAGAACTGCCTACGTATTCATGTGAAATGAAATCAAACCAGATTGTAGTTCTGAGGTTTGGTTAATTTTGTTTGGGTGTTGTGGTTGTATCCTTCTTGTATAAGAAAGGACTGCCTACGTATCCACCTGAAAAGGTGAAATCAAACCATGCTCGTAGTTCAAGTGTGTGACTAAGCTATGTCGTTAGGACCTTAAAGTGCAGGGGTCACAAGGGTAATATTCCTTTGGTCACTCGAAGAAACGATTTGAGATAACTCCCTCTGATCATAGACCAAAGAGGTATAACTAATTTTGTAAAAAAAAATTCCTTGTCATGTGAGCGCACCTAAAAGTGGACCCTAAGGAAGATATGGGTATGTCCCGTTCTAGGTAGCAAAGTATTTGAAGACTCTGTGTCTGGGTCAAGGTGAAACTGGGTTTGATATTTGGAATGTGGAGCTCGGTAATGAGAGGCTTTGATGAAACAAATCTATGGAGCTTGATTTTGTGGTGTTAAGGCTTTATGAGGCTACGGCTTGTAATGTGGCTTGGAAATGGAGTCTCTTGGCTTGGTGTAGCCTGAGCACATAAAGGTAGGTTGAAATGACGTGGGTTCACGTTTCCATATCTTGGCCCTAAAGGGTGGGTATACTTGGCGAGCTTGAGAGGATTCTCAAAATTTCTAACTATCTCCCTGATAACGGTCTCGGGAAGGACTTACGGTGTGTGAAATGTGAAAGGCTAAGTGGGTGCTAGCTGACCATCTTCGTTGATGTCTTGATTCTATATAGAATTCAGCAGTATTCCGTATTTGATTTCATACTCGTTCTTGATTCAGACTCAGATTCTTGGTCTAGAATATATCTTGGATTTTTGCTCAGATTCATGATTCAGGTTTTTTGAAGATAACTTTGACTTTGGATATTGACTTGCTTGATTGAGCCTTTTCTTTTGACTCATTAGTCTTGGATTACGCACATAACTGCGGCCTAGGAATATTGATCTTGGTCATTTCTCTTGATTGAGCCTTTTGTCTTTGATCATGGCTTGTATCGTCTTGGAGTTTCTTGCTACCATGGACTTGGGTTAGACTAGTACCTTTGGTGTGAAATGGGTTGGTTTTCAGTAACACGGGTTGTTTATTATGGGGAATGGGCTTGCCTTCCGTCATGGATTGTTAACAAGGGAGATGGTCTGGATTTGTCCTAGAATCTCTTGAGATAGGCTCATCCTAAACTAGTGTTATATTATGGTTTCTATTGCCAGACATGGAATAGGTATGAAAAGAACACGGAGTTTCAGGTCCTCTACAACTTGGAATGGAACATCATCTAAGTGTACTCACATTTGACTATCATATCGAAAGGTAAATCATTTGTATAAATCAAAATCAAAACACTTCCAAAACATTAACGGAGAGTTTTCAAAAGTGTTAGTCTCATTCATGGAACAAAATTGCTCTTGTCGTGCACACAAGAACGCTAACTTTCCAAGTCAAAGACAATCTTAAAACAAAAATCATTCGCCAACAAGCATAGAACAAGTTATTAAACGTCTCTAATAACGAGTTCTAACATCCGATCAACGTTAAAATCAAAAGAGAAAGGTAATTAACTCAAATTTTCTTTTGCAAAAGCCAAAATAGAAAGGAAGGTTTCACTTTTAAACTCAAAAGGGAGTTAAATTCCTGAAAATATAATATTAAACTTTGACAAGGAAATCATAAATAGATCCAAGTTAATAGAAATTGGATAAAATTTAAAGAAATCTCGGGTTTAGCAATTAAAATCATGATAAATGAGTTTATACTCAAGGAATAAATAGGGAACTAAATCAAATTTTCATTTCCAAATCTTTAAAATAGGTAAGGTTTGCAAAAGTAACATAAACTTTAACAACGAATCAAACTGGTAGCTTGAAAAGTTTAGAAATTGTACGAAAAGGAAGGTAACTTAGACATCATAAAAACAAGGTACGCTAAGCAGATTCAAACTTAACCAACAAAAGAGCTAGGATGAATTTCATAGGGTAAGAATCGAAGTAAGGTCAACAAGAATGTCAAAGGTAGAGTTTTTATAGGTCACTAGCATCAAACTTAAGGGAGGAGTAAGATGAAGCGAGGAAAGAGAGGTATGAACGGTAACACTTATGGTCAAAGAAGAAAGGGAATTAGACAACAAGGAAACGCCAGGTACTCAAACCTCAAACAACAACATCATCCTAAACGGTTTCGAAAACTTCCTAACGACAAAACTTATAATCACAACACTCCCAAGGATTTCCTCAAAACACTCATGTTACTTCATCCTAATCTATTCCCTGAAACAAGGTACTCCACTATAAGTGTGATCTTATCACTCCAAATCCCCAAACATCCACAAACAACTTCCACAAGATCAAGGTCAAGGTTTCCAACAAAGCTATACTCACATCCAACTAGTGTCAACCATACCATTATCCTTTCTAGTTACTAAAACAGGCGCTAAGATTTCCCAATAATATAGCTTAGTCTCACTCTCATTCCATACCTCAAGTAGTAATCAAGATCACTCACTTAGACCAACTAATAATCCCATAGTTAGTATTTCTTATATGGTAACATATACATTATCAAACCCTCATATCCAAAGTGATTACGAAAGCCAATCGTAAATTCAACTTACTTACTCACTCAATCTTACACCTTCGATTCCACCACTCAATTCCACCTATTTTAAGTCAAGTACTAAGAACTAGTATCTCAAGACACGTCTCACTACACTTCCCAAGGTTTTCAAATCCCAAACATAAACAACAAAGCCAGGTTCTACAACCTTAGTAGCAAATGCAACTCACACCTGACACACAGAATCCACCAATCAAATATACTCACTTTATCAAGGAACTAGGTATAAGAATCACTAAGTATGTCTCATCACACCACCTAAGTCTTTCCAACATCACAACCTCTCAAAACCAGGGTTATGGTTTAACCACAAACAATCTCCTCAAAAGTCAAATTTTCCACCCAAGGTCAAGATTCCTCAAAAGAAAGAGTACTATCAAAAGGCGTAAAAGGGAGGATAAGTAAGGAACAAAGGACAAGTTAGGAGGGTACAAGAGTTACCTCCAAGGAAAGAGAAAAGAGATTTTAGACGAAGAAATAAGCATCAAGAAGTAAGAGAATGAGGCAAGGTACACAAAGAATGAGAAATGTCTTCGGGGAAGTAGAAGCATTCTTCAAAGGTTGAACAAATCTTCAATTCCCGGCAATAGGCACCAAATCTTGATCTTCACGTAGGTAAGTTCACGGTCATCCAAGGGTAAAAAATAATTGACAATCAACAAACATGTTAGAGCTTAACAAAGAGTAAGCACACTACAGACTACCACCTTAGGTCCTTAAGTCTACCCATATCTCATTCATTATTCAAGGTCAAGTTCAAATTAAATTCGGGGTACACGTGTGTGCGTCGGGAGCAACATAGGCTCTGATACCAACTGAGACACTCCGCGATAAAGCGGAAAATATAACTAATAAATTAAAATGGAAATTTGTGATATTTAAAAACTTTTAAATTACTAGTTAAAAATTAACACGCGGGTGCCAAAAAGAAATGAAACAAATACTATAATAGACAAACTTAGGTTATTACAACCCAAGTCTAGGAAGCGGGGAAAAGATATCCCACGAATACACAAATAAAGGATTTCTAAACTAGCAAACTAAGGTCCAAGGGTTTAGTTCCCGCTAGCCCACACGTCTGCCCCACGTAAGCATCTTCACAACCTGTCATTCATGTAAACATGAACGCTACAGTCAGTGAGGAGTAACTTAAGGTTCTCCCAGCCACAAAATGTCGAAACACAGATAAACAAGAACATATTAGAACATCATGAATATAACTATTTGATGCAAGCACTCAGACATGAGACTAACATTCAAAACATGCGTAGTCAATCATAGACAAGGCAAATGATACATCCAACTTTGAAAATCAAACAACATACAATACATGAAATGGGACTATTAACATCACATAATAAGCAAAGCATTTGGCTTAGAGGCTACCTTTAAAGCATGTCCGAGACACAAGTCCTTTAGTACCTTGGCTCAGCGGTTACCTTTAAAACATGTCCAAGGCATGACCTCTAAAGTATCTGGCTCAGCGGTTACCTTTAAAACATGTCCAAATACTACAAACAAGTGTCCGACTCAAAGGTTACCTTTAAAACATGTCTGAGGCACAACACATAAAGTATATGGCTCAGCGGTTACCTTTAAAACATGTCCAAATACTACAAACAAGTGTCCGACTCAGAGGTTACCTTTAAAACATACCCGAGACACAACATATAAAGTATCTGGCTCAGCGGTTACCTTTAAAACATGTCCAAATACTACAAACAAGTACCCGACCCAGAGGTTACCTTTAAAACATATCCGAGGTACAACAAACAAGTATCTGGCTCAGCGGTTACCTTTAAAACATGTCCAAATACAACAAATAAGTGCCCGACTCAGAGGTTACCTTTAAAACATGTCCGAGGCATAAAAAACAAGTATCTGGCTCAGCGGTTACCTTTAAAACATTGCCAAATACAACGAACAAGCACATAGGACGGGATTATTAATGTCACATTCATACATATGGCTTGCATCTCACTATAAGTACGGATGGGAACATCAATCCCGACGATCATATCGCAACTAGAGGGCCTATGGCTCACCCCTAGTATCCGATAGGACCGAGACTCAGGGAGGGGATGATTAATGTCACATTCATACTTATGGCCTGCATCACTATAAGTACGGATGAGAACATCACTCCCGACGAATCATATCGCAACTAGAGGGCCTATGGCTCACCCCTAGTGTCCGATAGAATCAAGACTCAGGGACGGGATGATTAATGTCACATTCATACTTATGGCCTGCATCACCATAAGTACGGATGGGAACATCACTCCCGACGAATCATATCGCAACTAGAGGGCCTATGGCTCACCCCTAGTGTCCGATAGAATCAAGACTCTCACAACCGAACAATACTATACATTATCTAGAATACGACTCTTACCAGTACTTATAATAAATATCTCATACTTGTGTTATATTACTAAACAATCCATTTTTATAATTTAACATGCCGGTTAAATAAGATATAATGAGTGATAATGAATAATTTACGTTATATGAAATATACGGGATAAAATGTAACCAAGTCCAAGTGACTCATTTATGAGCCCAATAAAAAAATTATAAGGAGTCCAACAATTAATTCACATTAAGCCCAACAAACAAGATATGTTAGACCCAACTTAATACTCATGTAAAATTCAAACATATAATCATGTGAAGCCCAACAATTTGATCATGTGAGAGAAATATATATATAAAGAACAATATTTAACGGATTACGTTATATAAAACATGAGACGGGAATTAATAATATTTTACATAAACCAAACTAGCGCCCCGACAATTTATAAACATGACTCACGAGTTATTTTGGCAGCTTCAAACTCGACCTCACAACAAACCACACGCGGCCTCAACCCATAGCTAGCTAGACCACTGCCTAGGCCACGGCCAGGCCATAGCTAGCTACTGCTAGGCTGCTGCCAGGCCACTGCCAGGCTACAACAGGCCACGATAGGCCACTACTAGGCCACAACAGGCCACGACAGGCACCAGTCGTGGTTAACACACAACCACAAACTGTAATACTACGGTTTTATGGGTCTCTGGGTACTCTATCGAGTGGGCCTTACTCTGTCGAGTAAGGGTGTTTTGCGATTTAAAATAGTTTCTGACATGTAGGGTACTCGATCGAGTAGCCTTGGTACTCGGTCGAGTAGGCGACACTCGATCGAGTACGTCAGTTACTCGATCGAGTAGCCCGGTTTACGGGTAATGTTTTGTCGGGTTTTGTTAATAATGAGATTTAATATATAAACACTTTCGTCACTTTCATAATACGCTTTTACAAACCTAATTACTTTGAAAAAGAGATTTCAACCTACGTACTTCGCATTCATCGCATTATTAACAAATTCCGGAGCTTGGAAGGTCGGAATTCATCTTTCTTTACATCTTTGTGATCCTTGCGTCGAGGGTAAGATCTTTGTACCGAATTTGTTATATTTAATTAAGTCTTGTTAAACCCTAATTTTGGGAATTGGGGATTTGTGTTAGTTTTGTGTGGTTAGTGATATATGTGATGTTATGTTAGGAGGAGGATTCATAGAGGAGGCCTTTTGATAACAATTTGTTGAGATCGTCGATCAGTATTGCATTCCAGGTAGGGTTTCCCTACTCAGTATTAGTCCCATAAGGTGTTGGTGGTGATTTGTGATTGTTGATTGTTATCATACGAGTATTGTGACGGTTGTTAGTTTTGATTGTTGATTAGTAGTTGTGATTGTTTATATCTGTCTGTGTTCTTCGGGGTGCGTCCTTGGCTGAGTGGAGTCACTTGCGGGAGTGGCTTCACGCCCATTATTCGCCTTCTGTAGAACCCGCCACAGAAGGGATGTGCACATTAATGGATTTGGGTTTATCGCTCGACGGAGATGAGCGGGGCTTAGGTGGGAACGGCTGCGGTCCCCCACTGGCGGCGAGGAGTAACCTGTTGCAATGGGAACTCTGGCAGGGCTACACACTTTAGTGTGTAGTTAGTATTGTGGAGTTGGTGATGGAGTTCGGAGTACATCTATGACGATTGAGCTGTGTTGTTTGTTGTATTGTTGAATTATATAAATTATGTGATTAGTACTGACCCCGTTTATTGTTTTAAAAACTGTGGTGATCCATTCGGGGATGGTGAGCAGTTGTTGAGCAGGTGTGAGTCGAGATACATGGGCTAGCTGGGATGTGTCACCTTCAGATGATAGAGTCTTCCGCTGTAGCTTGAGTAGTTTGTCAGACATTTCATTTAGTTGGTTAGACAGTTGTTTTGAGAACATGTAACCCGTATTTTGGGCTTTTGGTTTGGATTTTATTCTTTCACTAAACTTATACTATTTAAATGTCGTTTCATTATTGTCTTATGATTATCATTGCCTTGGGGAACCGAGATGGTAACATCTTTATACCTGAGTGGTCCTGGTAAGGCACTTGGAGTATGGGGGTGTTACAAAATGGTATCAGAGCGACGATCCTGAAACCTGTAACTAATGAATCTAATGAATATAGGGAGTCAATTAAAATGAACCCGGGGTAAATGTTGTAGGAGCTAATGCAAAGGCTTGGGAGACGTCCTAAAGTCGCAACCTCGCCCTACAATTTTGAACCGGTCACGTGGGGGAAATATATGTCAAGGTCGTATGTGGTGTCTGTTAGCTTGTATGTGAGCGTACCGATATATGTTGTGAATTGTTAGATGTTGGGAGTAGAGAATTGAAAATGTGGTTGAAAATTTGGTGGGGTGTGTATATATGTTGGTTTGAATAAAGAAGCATGATGGTTATTTATTTTGTGGCATTTGATAACATGAAGTAGTTTATTTTGTTAATTGTATGAGGAATTGTGTAGAATTGCATGCGTAGTTATATTATAATGTTGAGATTATGAAGTTGCATAGTATGTTGGGTTATGAGAGATAACATGCGGGTAGTATGTACGAGTCAGCATGACTCGATCGAGTAGGTGAGGTACTCGATCGAGTGGGTCTGACTCGATCGAGTGGGTATTTTGACGTTTTATGATCAGAAGCGTGTTTTTGGGTACTCGATCGAGTACATAGGGCACTCGATCGAGTAGGAGGTCACTCAATTGAGTGGCTATGCTACTCGGTCGAGTATGTTGGAGATCAGAAGGTCTGTTTTAGGTCTGGAGTCGGGGCACTCGATCGAGTATGTTGGGCACTCGATCGAGTAGCCTCCACTCGATCGAGTAGGTTTGGGCACTCGATCGAGTGGATTCTGGGCAGGTTGTTTTCGCGTTTTGGGTTATAGTACGTATGTTTACATCTACCTTTTCTTATATAGTTTCAAGATGCCGCCAAAGAAAACCGCTTTGTATGCGAGAGCTGAGAGCATGAACATCAACGATATAGTTAAGATGTTGGAGCATCAAGATGCTCTTACGGAGGCCCTAAAGAGAGTGGGGAAGGATAAGAAGGTTGATCACTCTAAGATCAGTCTTTTTATAGCGAGGTTTAACCCAAAAGAGTACAAGGGGACCGGGGAGCCAATTCTTCTTGATAATTGGCATCGTGAGATGGAGAACATTCTGGACCTGGTACATTGTCCTGATGAGATGAAAGTAGAACAAGCTTCGTTCTACTTGAGGGAGGCGGCTGGTGAGTGGTGGGATAAGGTGAAAGCGAGTGCTAGAGAGATATATACGAAGCAGGGCCTGCCTGCTATACCTTGGGAAGAGTTTCGGAGGGCTATGAGGAGGGAGTTTGCACCTGAGCATGTGAGGAGTAAGCTTTGGGAGGAGTTCGATGGGTTTAGGATGACATCTGATATGTCAGTTGCTGAGTACTACAAGCAGTTTAATGAGAAGTCTAGATACGCGGAGGACATGGGTTTGAGTGAGGAGAACTTAGCGCTGAGATTTGAGAGGGGGTTGACCCCCAGGATTATGGACAAGTTACCCGTGGGAGTCGTTACTGATGTTAAGGAAGCTTATGAGAGGGCTGGGAGAGCTGAGAGGTTGGTGGAGATGGCCCGGGAGAGAGGTAGTGAGAAAAGAAAGGCTGAGAGTGAAGGTGGTGGCCAATCTAATTACAAGAAAGGCAACCACAGTCAGGCTAGAGCGTTTTCTTCTGGTTCAGGGTTCAGTGCTGGGGCTTCCTTTGGGCGTGGCCGTGGGAGCGGTAGTGGTAGTTGGGGGATGACCTGCTTTGGCTGTGGCAGTGTAGGCCACAAGAGACATGACACTAGTAGAAAAACCCCCTACGGTGGCGGTTATAAATGACATTTTACGGCGGTTTTTAGATATTTAGGGTCCGTCGTTTATCGCGGCGTCGTATAAACTTTACGGCGGTTGTAGGGGGATGTTGAACCGCCACAATAGCTATCCTATAGTGGCGGTTGTTATACAAAACCGCCATTATAAGCTTATCTAATACGACGGTTTTTATACAAGAACCGCCATTGTAATTCATCAAAACCGCCACCATAGGTATTTCAAAAAAAAATTACCCTCAAACCCGGCACTACATGTTATCTATAACGTCGGTTGTAGCTACAGAACCGTCGCGAAAGGTTAGTATAATGTCGGTTGTAGTTAAGAAACCGTCGTTATAGGTAATTATAACGTCGGTTGGTTGTTGAAGAACCGCCATTAAAGGCGAATTTTATTTTGAATTTTATTTTGTTTATTGTAATATCTATATATATATTTTTTAAAAATACAAAATTTCTACGAAAATTTCAGGAGCCCCTCGCCATAAATATGATGATTCAAAATACAATATGAACCAAAGAAGACCAATGAATAGAAATGTATCCACATTTATAATATTCCAAAACATCACAAGTCCAACAAACTAACATCCATGTGCCATTACATCCAAAAAAAATAACATAAACATCACTATCACCAAAAAATACATTCAACTGTATGAATAACACACGCCTTAGTTGAATAATACGCGCCTTAGTTGATAAAATAATCTACAAATTCTGTAAACAATTGGTAGCCCACTCTTCTTTGATCTCATAAATGTCGGCATCTAACATGGTTGAATTCGCCATAAGCTATAGTTGACAAATAGGTCGTCAATCAATAAGAATATAAAGCTACAACTAGATAAATAAATCATACCAAGAATTTCAATAATATATACCTTCTCAAATTGTTCTTCTTTGCTCCTCGTAAATGAAAAAGTTATGTTGTACATCCACTTAATGACATAATAACCACACTCGTAATCATTTGGTTGTTGAGGACACTAAAATTTAAAGAAAAAATATCATATTAATTATATAGCATGTAAAATGTAATATAATTTAAAGTTAGTCGTTACAATATAAAAGGAGTTTATATTTCACTTACCACGGCGTCGTATTTAATGATGAGCTAAATTACGCCTTCGCCTTTCGCCTTGAAGAAATTAATAAAGATGCTTGTATCAATACTCTAGCACCAAGCCAAAAGCATTGAAAGAAATACAGCAGATGAATCTCCAAAGCACACATGAAAACAGCTAGAGGGGATGCCATGGAAAGATGTGCACAAAGGTATACCACAAAATCAAACATATTGCAGAAAGTAACAAATGCATAGTAAAGAGTCCTGACCTGCATTTGTATAAGAATATGACCAAATTGAAGTCCAATAATGCAAGTCACGGCGGCTGTCAGAGAGTTGTAGTAAAAAAATGAATCAATTGCCAGATGAGAGAGCATTCAGAGTAATATTTTTACAAAATTAATTAATCGCAGCAAAGAATTTTCTACCATGAATACAGATTGTACATTGAATCCAAAAATATATTATTCAAAAGAAAAGAAACTTAGATTACCCCAAAACTCCTTCCGGATCAAATGGAGCATGACACCATGAAGGTGAACTCTCAGGGATTCCGAATCCCTGGTCTTGTTACACTCCTATAAGGTAGACAATTGTTAAATTTATCCAACAGCACTGAAAGACTCTTACAAAAGTTATAAAAGTTACCTTCAAATTGCCATAAGCAGGCTTGGCATAGAGATGACTAGTACCAAGCACAAAGCAATCAATCATTGCAGCAGAATTGCAGGCAAGACTCAAGTGACCTCTCAGTCCACATTTAATCTACAAAAATGAACAAGACAGGCACCAAAGACATCAGGCACTATTGTTATACTATTATACTAATACATATACTACTTCGTATAATTCATAACTGTAACACCACACTTATCTAAGAGCCTTGGGCTAGACATCTCAGATAAAAGACGGTGCTACCATCTTAGTTGTCTGAGGTTAATAGTATAGAAAGAAACGATTCAAGGTACTTTAAATAAAAAGAATGATAAAACAAATGTCCGCACTGGACTTAAAAAACTCTCGGCCAAACTATGCCAACAAATGAAAGTACTAATTAAATTTAGATACAATCCAACCAAAAGTGATAAGTAGAATTAAATGTTTAATTGCTATAAGACTAAAGTGATTACGCGGGTTCCAGCTCACTCGTCCCATCCCATCAAACAATCAACACCTGTTTATAAATCTATTCCCATGACGGAAATAGACAATTTAAAGATAACACAATAACCCACAAGTCAATAATCTATGAACCATAAGAGTCTGTTGCCAGGCTCTCAGTCCAAGCTCAACCACACCATGTGGACTAGCCACGCCAGGTCCAGGTCTAACTCCTTACACCATGCCCTGCCTGCCTATCGAAACCAAGGTCCACAACCCTTCAGCATCCCGTGCACGGCCTATCCAAACTCATCTCATCTCATCTCAAATGCAGTGTCAATACAAATAATCTGAATTCATAAGATAAAACCAAAAGAATAATAAAGAAGCCAAGTGTGTTCTACCTCAATGCCATTTTATTTAAATTCAATATATTATGCCAAAACCTTATGAAGTAAAATAAATTGCCAATTGACCATATAAATAAATTGCCTAGTCGATCGACCGATCCCCCTAGTCGATCGACCAGTACACTTAAAGTTCAGTCGATCACACATTCCAAACATCGCTCATAAATTGGAAATTCGAGGACACATGAGTGGAAGTGTGAGATGATAAAGTAAGATGATGATGCAGCACTAGCTAGTCAAGTTCCACTCTCCATTGTTGCGTAACTTAATAGACCATAAGGCTAATCATCCAAACTCAGAAATTGAATTATTTGGATCATCTAAAAATAGTGGCCTCATCAATTACGACTTGTAGGTTTAACAATAAACTAATTGTTATAGCATGAAGTCACAACTACAACTTACCAAACTACCAAACTGATTGATTATTCTTTTCAATTAATCAAGCTTAGTGGAAAAATAATGACGAGGAATTCCTCCATTAACACACATAGCAGCCAATATACACATCTAACAAGCACCCTACAAACCCACACCACCATGTATAAGACGGTCTCAAACGAGCTATAAGATGGTATAATAATTGGGCACTACCAATCCTAACACACGGTCCCAACAATGAATGATTCCAGGTCAATTATCCACCATCCATGGTCAGTCAAGTCGTATAAAACCGTCTCAACGAGCTATAACCAAAACCCCTAAATTAATTTTCTAGGGTTACATCATTCGAACTGTATACTACCGTAATTTAGCTAGTAATCGAATTAAAGGATAGGATAAACTTACTTACGATTTTGAATGAAAATAAGCTAGAAATCGTCTCCAAAAATCAAGTCGAAATCCCCTTCCCTTCGTTGCAGTCGTCGCCTCTCGCTGCTCTCTAATTTCCTTTTTTTTTTTTTTGATAGGTGTATAGTTTGATGGTGTGGTTTTGTGTGCTTATGAATTAGGATATTGGGCCCTAAATCCCTCGCCTCAACCAACAGCAACAACTAAGTTTTTTTTTTTTTTTTTTTCGAGACCGTAACAAATAACCCGTCTCAGTTTATAAATGTCGACTGATAATTAACTTATAAAATATATATGTATATATATATATATATATATATATATATATATATATATATATATATATATATATATATAATATAAAATGGTGATTAAAACGGGTATTACAATAACACATAATAAAATAATTCAATAACAACCAATTTAAAGAAATTGATAAAGATGCTACTTGTATAATTTTATTGAAGAACTATAATTGAAATTATATAGGGAAAAAATAAAGTACCTGTTGTTGTGGATAAAGAAGATGCGTCGAAGGCAGAGTCGGGCACGGTGTAGCCGAAAACAACCAATACTATAGCAATAGATTTCCGAAATCCGTAATTGAAGGTGACGTGTGAAAGGAGTTCGAAAAGTCGGATTGAGGCATAGGCGGGTACAGTAGGGACGGCGGCTTGGTCGACGGAGATTAATGATTGAGGGTTTAGCGGTGATTAATGGTTAAGGCTTTGGCGATTTCGTGCGGGCGGGGAAGATGAAGCGGGTTATGAAAAAAATGAAAATAATGGTGGTATTAGTTGAGTGAATTATTCTAAGGGTTTTGGGTGGCTAATATGTCGGTTCTTGTTTAAACCGTCACAAAAACATATTACGGCGGTCTTTTTATTAAAAAGTATTGTCAAGTATTATTACTTTATGCATCGTTATTAACGTCGGTTGTTAACACAACCGCCACAATAACTTATTGTGGCGTTTCTTATATGAAACCGCCATAAATAGTTAATATTATTACGTCGGTTCTTAATTTAAACCGCCACAATAAACCTCCTACCACATGAAAAATTCATTCCCGCCAATTTTTTAGGCTTTTTGCGGCGTTTCTATTAGAACCGCCATGATAAGGGCGTCGTAATAGGGGTTTTTTCTACTAGTGTGAGTGCACGAGTGTACCTGGAGCTTTTCAGAGATTGGCTCAGGGGAGCAATTCTCAGGGGCCGGCACAGAGTTATGCGAGCAATAGACCGGCTAGGTCATGGTCTAACTGGGGAGGTCAGAGCAACCAGGGTAGAGGTAACCGCAATGGCGATAATTCTTATCCGAAACCAGCTACGAACAACAACAAAAATCAGGGGTCGGGTGCTAAGCCGACCACATCAGCCAGTACTGTCCAGGGAGGTGGACAGAAGACCAGTGGAAAGCTGTTTATGATGGACAAGAAAGCAGCTGAGGACGATGCACATGTTATCACTGGTACCTTTCTTGTTAACGGTATTCCTATCTTTGTTTTGTTTGATTCGGGGGCGTCTCAGTCGTTTGTATCTTCGAGTCATGTTAAACGGTTGGGTTTGAGGGTATATGAGTCTGTAAGTGAGAAAGTTTTTATACCTTCGGGTGAGTCTGTATCATGTGGGAGGTTGTTTAGGGATGTATCTATGATAGTTGGGCAAGTTGACCTACCTGTAGACTTGCTAGAGTTTTCTTTAGACGGTTTTGAGATGATAGTCGGGATGGATTGGTTGGGAAAGTACAAAGCTAAGATAGACTGTCATCAAAAGAAAGTGTTTTTGAGAGGTCCTAAGGGCGTTAGTGTGTCTTACCGTGGGTTTCTGGTCAAACCCAAAGTTAAGTTGATTGCAGCTGTGACCTTGAAGTCCTACCTGAGGAAGGGATGCCCTTTAATCTTGTACCATGTGAGAGATGACCGGATAGAGAGTCCGACAGTTGATCAGATACCAGTGGTGGGTGAGTTTGCAGATGTCTTTCCAGAGGAGATTCTGGGGTTGCCACCGAAGAGGGAGATAGATTTCACAGTTGAGTTAAAACCGGGGACAGGGCCAATCTCTAAGGCACCGTACCGGATGGGTCCTAAAGAGATGGAGGAGCTCAGGAAACAGTTAGATGATCTGATGGAGAAGGGATACATTAGACCTAGTGTATCACCGTGGGGAGCAACAGTTCTTTTTGTGAAGAAGAAAGATGGGAGCTTGAGGTTGTGTATAGATTACAGGGAGCTGAACCGAGTGACGGTGAAGAACAAGTATCCTTTGCCAAGGATAGACGACCTGTTTGATCAGTTGAGTGGTGCATCGTCTTTTTCCCAGATTGATTTGAGGTCGGGGTACCATCAGGTGAAGATTAGAGAGGTGGACATACCGAAGACAGCTTTCACGTCGAGGTATGGCCATTATGAGTATGTGGTGATGCCTTTTGGGTTATCTAATGCACTGGTTGTGTTTATGGATTTGATGAACAGAATCTTCAGACAGTTTTTGGACAAGTTTGTGGTGGTGTTTATCGATGACATCTTAGTCTATTCCAAGACTAAGGAGGAGCACGAGGAGCATCTGAGGGTTGTGTTGCAGACCTTGAGGGAGCACGAGATATATGCTAATCTGTCCAAGTGTGAGTTCTGGTTAGAGAAAGTTGCTTTTCTAGGGCATTTGATCTCAAAGGATGGGGTAATTGTGGATCCGGCAAAGATTGAGGCAGTGATAAAGTGGGAAGCACCAAAGAATGTTGATGAGATCAGGAGTTTCTTGGGTTTAGCTGGATATTACAGACGGTTCGTGAAGGATTTCTCCAAGATTGCTAGACCTATGACAGCTTTGATGAGGAAAGAGAATAGGTTTCGTTGGGATGAGAGTTGTGAGACGGCGTTCCAAACATTAAAGGAGCGTTTTACCACAGCTCCTGTCTTAGCATTGCCTGAAGGGATTGAGAACTTTGAGGTTTATACAGATGCCTCAAAGAATGGATTGGGATGTGTGTTGATGCAGAATGGTTTAGTGATTGCCTATGCTTCTAGGCAATTGAAGCCTTATGAGGAGAATTATCCTACACACGATCTAGAGTTGGGTGCAGTGGTGTTTGCTCTCAAGATTTGGAGGCATTACCTTTATGGGACGACCTTTAAGGTATTTTCTGATAACAAGAGTCTCAAGTACATCTTCACTCAAAAGGAGTTGCACATGCGACAGAGGAGGTAGATGGAGATGATTGGCGATTATGACATGGATATTATCTACCATGAAGGGAAAGCCAATGTCGTTGCAGATGCTTTGAGTAGGAAGAGTGTACATTCTTTGTGTACAGCTTTATCTTTGATGAGGTTGAGAGATGAGGTGGGGAAGTTTGGGATACATATGATGCATAGAGGGGATGCCATGGGAGATTTGACAGTACAGCCTGATCTTTATGATGATATTCGAGGTAAACAGAACATGCTCAAATGGGTGAGATTGCGGGTCTTCGTTTGGAAGTGACGGGTTTGCGTAAGGAACTCAAGGAGGTTAAGGGTCAAAATGAAGAGCTTGTGGAGATGGTTCACGGGTTGGTAGATGAAGAAGTGGAAGATTAATCTCTTGCTCAAAACCATGCCTAGCCTATATCGTGCCAAGCCTTTTGCCATAACCAATGCCTAATAAAAACAAAAGCCTTTCTAATCTCTTTATGCCTTGGCTTTATGTTTGTGATATTATTTTGCTAATATTGGTTATGTTGTTAGTTTTTGAACAATTTGTTTTGTATAACTCTAATCCTTGTTTAAACTATGTGTTCTTCCTACTTGATGATGTCAAGAGGGGGAAGTTGTTTAAAATTACAGGTGGTGATTCAATAACTCTTAGGCTTGCGTTCACCGTAACTATGTTAACTTGGCGATTAAATGTTCTACTTAGGCAAATTAAAAATTTGACTAATTTTCAATGACCATGTACTTATGCATCTTATTTTGATCATGTTTTGACTTGTTAACCATGACCATGGATTAAGGGGGAATAACACACTCAATTTTATTTTTCTTGCCTTCATCAAAGGGGGAAATTGAAGAGACCCAATTTGATTAAGTTAATGTTGATGATGCCTTAAGACAAATTAATCTCATTGTTATTTAATTGTGTACCTCTTAAGTTTTAACCATATATCATGAAGCTTCAATTATCAATTCAATGTTATCAATAAAGTCATCATGAAGATCAAAGATGAAGATTGTCAATTAATGTTAAAGTCATGTGTTGTAAGGAGATCTTTAAGTCGAATTTACGTTTAGGTGCAAAAACAACAGTTCAGTCAACTGTTACTTAAGCCTCGTCTTTGAAAGAAATATTTCGAAATTATTTGAATCTTTGTTAAAATGCTTTCAAGTATCACAAATAATTTCTGGAAATATTTTGAAATCTTTTGTAGAAAATAAAGCTTTCAATGTCTTGCTAAGGAGTTTGCTTGCACAATAAGACACTTTCTATAAATGGGTTGTTTGCTTTTTACATTTATGGAAATGTTTATGGTTCCCATAAACACAACCATTTATGCTTGTTTCTTGATGAAAAACCCAACCCATATTTGTGTGTGCACAACCTGATTTCTTGGATTCTTAGGCACCGATTTCTTGAGGAAGATTACTAGTTTTGCTTGATGAAGAATTCGGTTGACTTGTGCATGTTGCCCAAGCAAGCTACTTACAATATTTTAATCACTTATGGTTATGAGTGTAAGATATTTTAATGTGTAAAGCATACTACTTGGACATTATAAATAGCTTGCCTATTTCATTTTTACAAGTGTGCAACAACGGTTTAAAACTGAAAAAAGACTTATGCTTTATCGAGTAAATTAACTTTGCAAAATCGTTTATCATTTCAAAAATCATTGAGTCATTTTGCAAGTTTGTTTCTTCTCTTTGAGTCTTTTTATTTTGTTGTTGTATTGCACCTAGTCGTTTAATTGAGTTAGAGGATCCCGTGTTTTGTACTTAAACTTTATCTCCTCCGTTTATTTGAGTGAACAACATTGAGATAAGTGGAGTCTTGTAACAACCGGGTAGAACCAAACCAAGTCATAGGATAGAGTTATCTTTAGCATGAAGTCTTAGAAGCGGAGTAGCTTTTGAGCACGGAGTCTTTCGGCGGAGTAGCCCAAAGCAAAAGCCTTATTGTGGAGTAGCTTTAAGCACGGAGTCTTTCGGCGGAGTAGCCCAAAGCAAAAGTCTTGGAAGCGGAGTAGCTTTTAAGCATAAGAAACCGGAGTAGGTTGGGGAGTTTTTTTATTATTCGGGGTGGTCTTAGTTTGTATGAGTTTACTTCTAAGACGTTTAATAAAATAGCGCTGGACCAAACCAGTTTTTAAAAACACCGTTTGTCGTGTCTATTTCGTTTTATTTCACCATAACTCCTCCAATTCTACACCAATTGGAACCATTTTCGCACCATTCTTCTCCTTGTCTTGCCCTCTGATACCGTCGTTTTAGTACCAAAAATAATTACCTAAAACTACTAACAGAAGCTAGTGGATGTAGGGTCGATCTCCACAGGAAGATGGGAAAATGTCTGCTAGACTAAGTCCGTCTGAGTAACTTTTCCTTGGGGGTTTTGAATATTTGTTCTAAGCTACGGAGATTAAGAGAGAAATAAAGTAAAGAGAAATAAAGAAGAAAGCTGACGATTTGACCAAGTAGAGAAAACTAGCTAAGACAGTCGGTTCACCATGATTCTTAAGAAATCTAGTCTAGGGTCCCAGGTCAATGCAAATTCGATCTACAGGGTAGTGAAAAGGTCGTTCCGGTTCGCTATTTGCCCTAAAACAATTCTAACTTAGCTTCCGCCCTCATTAGAACGCTCTAATGTTCACTGCAGTTCTTACCTATTCCAATCTTCCGATCCAGGTCAAGGTGTACCAAGGTTAATCATCTAATTGCGTCGACTCAGGTAGAGAAGAACAATTAAATGTAGTGATTAACAACATAGATCTAATTTTCACTAAATCCTAATCACTTATTCATAATTCCCTTAAAATCACGGTTCCCCCATGTCTTAGCAAAAGGGTTTAGTTATGCATAATTATTGAGTAAACAACAATGACACATAATCTGAAAGAATTCAACATAGTAAAAGACTAAGAAGAGAATAACAAGAATAGAGATTAAAGGAATGAAAACAATAAAGCAATGTAATTAATTAAGAGTAGAGAATACCAATTACAAGGGAAGAGTAAAATGGAGAATTAGGTTTTCAAGTGCAAAAATTTTAGAGACAGTAAGAGAGAGAGAAGTCGAAGAAGCCATGAGATCCCCCCACTAGTGACTGCTGTCATTCTTATTTATTCCTAATTACAAAAGGAAATCTTGAAATAAACTTAGAATGCGCCTAAAAGACCAATCCTCTCGATCGAGTGAAATGAAACCGCTCGATCGAGGATGAAACTCAACAAACTGTTCGATCGAGCGCTTGGGATGTTCGATCGAAGACTTCAGAAGACGGTCATCTCGATCGAGTAAAGGCAGAGCTCGATCGAGTAATATCAAGAGAATAAAGCATTCGATCGACCATTTGAAGCAGCATAATGGGTCGATCGAGCTATATCAGCACGGGTGGACTTCTTGAACAGCTTCCGAGGCCAATTCACACATCTCTAAGTGACAAATTCCAAGCTCCAGTTCCTCCTTCTCCAAAATGCATGAGATTGGGACAGGTTTGGGCTCGGTTTCGCTCCTTTCAGGTTCAAACCTGCAATTAATACAAGGCAAACCAAAGTACACTATTCAAGGGCATTTTGTAGCTAGATGCTACGTAGATAACATAGAAATGTGTGTGAATATGAGGTAAAAACCATATATAAAATACACGCATCAAATCTCCCCAAACCAAACCTTTGCTTGTCCCCAAGTAAACTATGAATGCAACTAAAGACAACTAACGGAACGGGACCAACTCATCAGCTACAAATTGTCCACCCAAGCCAATTTAATGGAACAACTAACAGAGTGGCGGTAGTAGGTGCAAACGAATTAAATCAATGCTTCAAACTATTGAACCGTCGACCTTGCAAGACTCATATAAATCGGACTCTCACGGGTCGCTCATCACACAAATTAAGCACAAGGTGAATATATTGGTAAGAGATAGAAAGAAGTAGAGACACTCACCTAACTCGACCTATAAGAGCATGCATGCAATCTAACATGAATAAAGTCTCTACAACCGTACATATGCATTCCAACCAACTAATGACCAAGACACATGCCGAGGACTTACATTTGGGTGAGTGAGGTGATACGTGCATTTTATATAGTCTTTTTAGCCTATTTTAGCACGTATTTATGTGTACGTTTGTACTATCTATATTGCATTATGCCCCGAATTGGCTACTTTGGTTCGTTTTGTCCATTTTGTAGAAATGAACGCGAAAGTAGTGGAATCGTACCATTTTTCGTCCTTTTTGCATGCATTCAGAGGAGACGGGATTTTCCAGAGTGAGATTCTGCATTGGGAAGCATGAAGGCATGGTTTACGAGGCAGTCGGGCATGGATTTGAGCTGAATTGAAGACAGAAGACTCGATCGAGTGGTTTTGTTAGTCGATCAAATGTTTTCTACATTCTTGGTTGGTCGATCGAGTGCTTTTCTACTCGATCCAGAAGTGCTGTAAAGAGGGGTTACTCGATCGAGTAACTATTCTACTCGATCGTGTAGATTTTATGGAGTTTTGCTCGATCGAGTGGTTTTATTCCACTCGATCGAGTGGTTTCTGCTGGCGTGGGCTTTAATTAGCCCGTGAATTTTTTTTAGCTTATGGACTTAGTTATTTTTCTATTTAAGCATTACGTTACTAGGTTATTAGAATCTAATTTTCCTACTATCAAAGTTTATCTATCATTCAAGACTGCGTACTATTTTCTCCTACACTGTAACTTTATTTTGGGATTTATTTCGCTCGGATTTGATTGTTCTTTATGTTGGATTCACACGATTGTAATCTCTTTCTCCTTTCTTAATAATAAACTTCATTTCATTTGCTTTAATTCTTCGTCTTGCTTTATTTACTTTTTGCCCTAATTTACTTTTTATGCGATTTAATCATCGTTTTAATATGTTGGATGCTGGTTATTTATCTGCTGTTAGTTTTGATAGTATTAATAGTAATATGAGTAGCTAAATCTAATTCATCTTAGGATTAGGGGATCTACGGTAGGAATGTGACAATGTAGTAAATAGGTTAGATGAATTAATTGTGAGATTCTATCACCATAGCAATTTAATTGTATTTTACCGACTTAGTTGAGTGCACGCTTCTGAGTCACCCTTTTGATCTGGCTAAAATTAATCCTGGATCGAAAGACTGGACTAAATAGGCCTGCTATGAACAGTAGACTACCCTGACGAGGATGACAGTTAAGTTAGTGGTATTTAGGATAGAAAGCGGACCGAAAGGACCTTTCCATATCCCTCTCGCATTAATTTGTCAAAGTTGTTTACAGTTGAGTCACTGGACTACCGCAGTGAACCGAAATCCTGACATGTCCCCTTTTATCTGATAGTTTATCATCTTTCTCTGCATTTATTGCTCTTTCTTTACTTCTCTTTCCCTTAAACCTTTTTAGTTTAGAAAACCAATTCAAACAACCCCCCATTTGTGACCAAATAGACGGACTTCTACAGATATCTTGCCTCCCTGAGAAGATCGACTTGACTTCCCTAGCTACATAGTTAGTTTAGTTAGTTTATTTTTGATAGGTATACGACAGACGTATCAAATTTTGGCGCCATTGTCGGGGAGGCAGTTGCCCTATCTGTCTTTGTTTCATTTATTTTATCCGTCTCAGGGAATTTGTTTATTCCTTGAGGAAGTTCTTATTTATTTTCTTTCAGTGTTGTTTATGCCCAGGTCAAACAGGTTTGAGTTAGTTGCAGCTGATTCAGAGCAAGAGAGACTATTCAGGCACAGACTCCGTCTGCAGAGAAAATCACGAAAGGAAGACTTGAGTACTTTCGAGCCAGAGCTACATCATTCTCTTTTCGAAGAAGACCAGTCTTTAGTGGAAGACATTTCTAATTCTGCCGATCAACAAGTAAAGATGCCGAAACTTTCCAGTCACTTGGTGCCTAAAGCATCCCCAATTCCAAAGGGTTTCAATCGCCAGATTGAGGATGGGAATACATTCGACATCCGTCCTTCCTACATCAATCTGGTGGAAAGAAATCTCTATAGAGGTGTGGCAGGTGAAGACCCGAGGAAGCACATGGAGGTCTTTACAGACTACTGTTCTACTATCCCCGCAACAAAGGGGGTAACTCAAGACAAGATTAAGGAGGTTCTGTTTCCTTTTTCTTTCACTGACTCAGCCAGGGAGTGGCTGACTGATTTGGACCGCACAACTGCAGGGGTTACAGATTAGGAGTCTCTTGCTCTTGCCTTTTATAAGAGATATTTCCCTCCACAGCGCACCAATCCGCTGAGGGCCAAGATTACCAGTTTAAAGCAGGCTCCCGATGAGACTTTATATGAGGCATGGTCCCGATTCAAGAAATTGGTGAGGTCTATTCCTCACCATGGTTTTGACCCATGGTTTATATCTAACCAGTTCAACAATGGGTTGTACGATGACCACAGAGCCATACTTGATGCGTCATCTAATGGGAGATTCCAGGAAAATACCGACGATGATAAGGGATGGGCCCTTATTGAAGAGATGGCGAATCACAGTGCTGAGTATGGAAACCCGATGGATGGTATTAGAACAGTTCATGCAGTTGATAAGCAGGTTTGGCTCAGCTAGAAGCCATGAATGCTAGATTTGACAAGTTAGAGTTACATTCTACTGGGGAGCCTCAGACCGTCCATGTACTTACTAGAGGGGAGACCGTCACATGTGAGAGGTGTGGGAGCAATGACGGCCACACTGCTGTTGGCTGTCTTACGGAGAAGGAACAGGTCCTTGCCTTTCAACAATATAGGCAAGGAGGGGGCTCCTATTACAATAACCAAGGGGCAGTCCATCCCAATTTGAGGTGGACTAGTCAAAATGTGCTCAATCCTACCCCTCCTCCGCACCAGCAGCAGCCGTATGTTCCTCCACATAAGAATCAACAAGGCTTTCAGAAGCCTCCTTCCTTCCCTCCTCCCAATAACGGAGCATCATCTTCTGGAGGGGTGAGTGAGATTGGTGAGCTAAAGACTATGTTGCAATCTTTTACAAAGCAGTGGCAGTTGAGTGATCAACAGAAAGATGCATCCATCAAGGCACTTGAAACTCAAGTTGCCCAGTTAGCCGCGAACCAATATGCAAGGAAACCGGGTCATTTACCGTCACAAACTGACAAAAATCCACATGAGACGGTAAATTTAATTAATTTCAGAAGCGGTCGTTCATATGAGGGACCGGAAGTGTTGAAATCTGACCCGAGGAAGAAAATAATAGCTGATGAACAGTGTTCCGTCAAAGGAAATGAGCTGACGGCGAAGAAAGTGCTCGATCGACTAGTTTCTGGAGGTCGATCGAGTAGATTTGCTGAAGAAAGTACTCGATCAAGTGGAATTTCTACTCGATCGAGTGAACAGGAAAAGCCAGCTGCTCGATCGAGTGAATTTTCTACTCGATCGAGTGATGCTGTTGAAGAAACTACTCGATCGAATGGGAATTTTGGTCGATCGAGTAGTATGGATAATGGGCAGCTTGATCGAGAGTCTGCTAGTGCTTGATCGAGTGAGAAATCGCCTGAAAGACCTCGTTCGAGAGGAAAGAAGCGTCCAAAGGTTACGCAGCTTGATCCGGCTGACACATTGGAAGAGAGAAACAAGGGACTCGAGATACCCATCACGGTTCCCTTCCTGAGGCGTCTGCAGAATACTAAAGCTAATCAACAATTCGACAAATTTGCCGAGATCCTGAGAAGCTTACAGGTCACTGTACCATTCGCCGAATTGCTCACACAGGTACCCTCTTACCTTAAATTTATGAAAGAAATTTTATCGCGTAAGAGGCATATTAGTGATAATGAGACGATAGCCTTGACTGGGGTAGGGACGGCCCTAGTTCAGAATAAGTTACCTCCAAAACAGTCAGACCCGGGTAGTTTCTCAATTCCGTGTCATATTGGTAACCATTTGATTGATAACGCGTTATGCGATCTAGGCGCTAGCGTGAGTGTCTTACCGTTGTCTCTGGCTAAGAGACTTGGTTTGACAAAGTTTAATTGCACCAACATGATTGTTCAGATGGCCGACCGTAGTATATCACGGCCACTAGGTGTAATAGAAGACGTACCTGTTAAGATCGGGAGGTTCTTTATTCCCGTTGACTTCGTTGTATTAGACATCCCCGAAGATGCACATACCCCTATTATTTTAGGGAGACCATTTTTATCTACTGCCCGTGCAGTAATAGACGTCGGGGGTAACACGTTGACTTTTCAGGTAGGGGACGAGGAGTTGATATTCCATCAGTCTAAGTTCCGGAGGGCTCCCATGCAAGCTCAGCCTTGTAATGCCCTCTCTTCTATTGACCCTATTATTGACACTCCAAAATAACAATTTGGAGCATTGTGCTGCTATTGTTGCCCCTCCGCCTCAGGTTGAGAGCAAAACGGAGGAAAGTTTGTCTGTTTTCCTTGCTGCAGGTACAGATGAAAGCAATGAAGGAGCTGTTAAAGGGCATTGTGCAATGAATATCAGTCAAAGTGGGAGTGACAGTGTTAAAGCCGGTAAGAAAGGAGCAAGGGTGAGAAAAGTTCGCGCATACGTGGATGTGAACTATTCTCCTCCTAGTGATTCAAGTTCAAACTCTTGTAAGTTGAAGAGGACGATCAATGTTGCTGAGGTGACGTCCTCCAGTCAGGAGCCCTCCGAGGAGCTACTGAATTGCTTTGGGAAGTGAGCGGGGAAATGCCCCGTGTACCATCTTGTATAAACAATTTTTAATTTTCCGTTGAATTTCTTTTAATGCTTTTAATTAGAACAAATTAGAATTTAGACAATTTTTAGCGTAGATAAAGACTATAGACTGTTACTTTGCGTATTTGGTATTTTGGGATATTCTTGCGAGTGTTTCTATGCAGGTTTGGGGAATTTTACGCAAATATAAAGGAAGAATGACGAATTCAGGAGCTTACCCGAGAAAAAGAGCTCGATCGAGTACTTTTTGTACTCGATCGAGTGGATTCTGTTCGATCGAGTAAAGCAAAATCAGTCGATCGAGTAAAGCAGAAATGGGGAGTTCTCGATCGAGTAAAATTCTACTCGATCGAGTGGATGGATCCATGAAGTCCTCGATCGAGCAGTTCTAAACCCCAAATCCCTCCTAATTCTTGCCCATTTACCAAATCCGTCACCTACAATTTGTTACTTGTTAATTAATCGTCAAAAGCCCTCTACTTTCCTCTTGATTTGTGCTGTTTTACACGGTCTATTAGTGGGATTAGGGTTTACGGTTTTTGAAAAAAAAATCGCCAATTTTGCTTGTTGTTTGAATATTAATTGCAATTTGTAGGTTCATTCTCATCAAGTAAGTATCTCCTACACCTTTTTGCGTTTTAATTCCACTAATTTCGCATTTTTATGAGGTTAATTAGGATTAGGGTTTGAAATCCCTTATTAAGTCGAGTTTTTCGACTTTGATTGAACTTGGTTGCCCTAATTAGCTTACTTGATGCTTAATCCCATGTCCTCATTGATTTTTACATGTTAATTCGAATTTTACGCGAAATTTGTGATAAGGGTGATTTTCAGTCGAAATTTTCGACTATCATCTGGGTTTTCAGTCGAATTTAGTCTGTCATATGCTTTATTCACTTCATTTGTTGCTTAATTGCTGCTGTTGATGCCTGCTACCCCACCCCTATCGCTGTTTACATACATCTATTCGAAATTTTTGAGGAAAGTTGGGAATTTTGTGTTGTAAGTCGAATTTTTCGACTGGTAGGGGAATTGTCATGCTGTTACCATGCTGATTATCATGCTGTTTAGCTGTTTTTCTTATCAAATCCCCTGCCCTTTGTATACAGGATGGATTCCAGCTCTCTGTCCTCCACTATCTCGACTTCTAGTCCATCCCTACTTGAGACGGTGGTCCCTGCTGTTACCACCGCCTCCACTTCTGTTAGTACCGCAGCCCCTGTGTTCTTAGTCTCTGCTGCCGGTACAGTTTTTATGCCAGCTAGCACTACTGCTAGCTCTGTTTCGGCTGCCACTTCAGTTACGGCCACCGCCACTTCTAACACTGCTGCTAGTCTTTCTTCTTCAGTGGTGGCCACAGCAGCCACAACCTCTACTCGAGCCGCTGTTTTCACACCTGTGGCGGACTCACCTGCAGTTGCAGCTGCCTTTAGAGCGACCCTAGTTCCTCGCACCGTCACTGGACGGGCTTCTACTTCGGGTTCTAGAGGCCGAGGCCAAGGTCGTGGACGTGCTCGTGCTACACCAACTCCTGCCACCTCTACTTCAGCTGCTCCTTCTACTTCAGCTGATCCTTTTGGCACGGTCATTGTCCGAGGGGACGACTCCCTCGACTCTCACCCCGACTATCCGCAGGTAATTTTCATTAACGGTGTACACCGTAAGAGGTTTTATCACCTCCTAGGCTGTGAGTTTGTACCTTCCCGGTTTTTAGATAAACCGGCACTTGAGAGACTCGGCATCTACGAGTCAGTTTGTGAGCTTTTATGGGGCACGGGGATGACCGGACTCATTACTATGAGTGGCCGTACCTTTCTGGAGCCGAGTCTTGAGTTCCTCAGCTCCTTCACCTTCTCCTCCGGGGCACACGATGCTGCCCCCACTAGTTCTTCTGTGTCTTTCCGGTTGTTCAACCGGACTTTCCCGATGACTTTGGAGGAGTTTGATCGCAGACTTGGCCTTTCCTCTACGGGCGACGCTAATGCCCCTAGGAGGGTCATTCGTCAACTTTGGCGGACCTTGGCCCAGACCACCTTTCCTGAGCGAAAGCTCGCACAGGTCCACCTTCCCCCTGCCCGTTACTTTCTTAGATTGATGGGGAGCACCATTTTTGGCCGAAAGGAGCCAAACAACATCACCAACAACGAGCTCTCCATCTTAGGCGGTTACCTGAACATTGACTGTGAGGGTCCTTTTACCCTCAACATTGCCTATTTGACCGCCCAGTACTTCCAGGACCAGGGGGCGAAGGTCAAGGGATCTATTGCCTGCGGTGGCATAGCCACTATTCTTGCCCGTTCCCTTTTCCCCGTCTGGCCTCGTGACTTGCAGTACCTCGAGGGAGAGAGGTATTTGAGTCTGGAGGCCATGCTTTCTCAGCATTTGCTGACCACTGACTACCAGACATGGAAGATAGACGGTTCCTTGTCTGTGGACTTACCTTGTGACACTCTCCCCCGTCTAGACCCTTTGTCTACTGTCGCTAGGGGCGCCCGACTTCCACCTCTGCCTGACTTCCACCTTCCACTCCGACCACCTCCCACTTTACCCGCCGCCAAGAAGTGGCGTAGACTTGAGACTGGAGAGGGGTCCATACCTTCTGGGAGTGCCCAGCCTTCCACGGCTACTCCCATCCCGACCCCTACTTCCACTCCTACTCCTGCACCCACCGACCAGACACAGGCACAGCTGGTCCTATCGGCTACTTTTGTACCACCTCCACCCTTTGTGGCTTCCGCGATCATGGACCAAGGGCGCCGTGATGGTTTGTTGCTTGAGATTGCAGAGAGACAGGCTCGTATGGAGAGGGACTTAGCTCTTATTTTACACCCTCTGTACGAGTACCACTTGAGGCGACACCGTCCGATCCCAGAGGGTTGGTGCAACACCCCCATTTATTTAAGGGCCTGGACTAGGACTCCTCAGATAAAGAAGGGTGTTACCATCTCGGAAACCCGAGGCAGAAGATAACAAAGATAAAATAAACAGTACTTTAAATTGTAAGTTATAAATGTTTACAACTCAAATGGAACATGTCCCAAAACTGAAAATAAAGTCTTATAGCTAAACTGAAATAAAAGTGGGCTAGCTCTAAGTCAGGTGATCCATGCTCTCTCCCCTGCCAGCTCCATATGTCTCAACAACCTGTCAATCTGCTCCTCAGTAAATGGATCATCACGGGCGTACACGAATACACGGTGGTCAACCGCGAGGTTGAGTAGGTAATACGATATAATAAAGAATGCAATGATATGATCCTCCAATCTCAACTCCATCACACACATCCCGGAACGCCCAGCCATACCGATCCCCGGCAGACTATATCAATCGACCGTCGTCGATATACCACTCGTGGCCGAGGACACCAGGGCAAGTCTGCAGTACCCACTTTGGGCCTTAATCGCAATAATCTCATCTCCTCCAACTCCAACTCCTATGCAAATGCAATGTATGAAACGTATGAAACAATAATGCTCAACAAGATAAATAAGATAATCAGATATGTCATATAATCACCGAACATGCCAACTCTTTATAATCGTAAGAACTCAATCAGTGTATTCCCCTACCTCGATCTTTAAAGTCAAATAGTCGGGTGCTCAGTAATATTCCACAACAAATTCGCCCTCTGAAAGATAAATAAATGATAAACAATTACTTAAACTATTCCCGTTCCCAAAATAGAAAGTTACTAAAAATAGAAACTTCTTTAAATGAAAAGTTTTCTTAAATGGAAACTTTCCGATATAGCATGACTTTTCCATTTTAACAAACCCGACTCAAAACCCATCTCTAAATATTTTAAATAACTCGGGAATTAAATTAACTAACTAAGAATACGATAAATTAACGAATTATAACGATTAAATCTACGACAAAACCGTTTCAAAACTAAAACAACCCGTCATCACCACCGTCCCTTCACACGCACTCCCACGCTCCCACGCGCCGCCTCTAGCCCGTGTCGCCCACCAGCCCAAACCCCAGTTTGACCAGACCACCAACGACCGCCCCCAACGGGGTTGATCTGTTGCCGACGAGTCAAACCAGGGCGTCGTTTGGCTCGGTTCACCACCGTGCCTCACCAACCGCCCCCTGTTCTCGACTTACAACCACCGCAGCCATCACCTATCCCCTGCCAAACCACCACAGCCCTGCTCGCCGTCAGACAACGCACCCAGACGCCGTGGCGCTGCCGTTTCGACCTCCCCCGAGTCCACGGTGGCGCCACCCCAATCCTAACCTTCTAAACCCGCCTGAAACCCGTATCTTTAACCCGTTGCTACCCTATGTCGATGCCGCCTCTCCCTGCCACTACGACCGCCTAAAACCTCCCTAACAACCACCACAACACCCGACACGTACCACACAACTCAGATACCCCGTCAACAACCACCAGTACCGCCTCCCTAAGACACGCCACAACAATCAAAACCCGACAGAAAAAGCGAAAACAGAAGGGAAGGGTTGCACTCATACCTTTTCTGCCACCACAACAGCCACCAGGGTCACCTACGGACGTCGACAACCACCCTAAAGCCTTCCTTGTTGCGCCGTCAACACCCACACTCACTCTCTCTCTCTCGATTTGCGTGAAGGTTGAGATTGATGCCGATCAAATGAGGGAGGCGGGTGAGGGAGTAGGGTTTTGTAGTGCTAGGGTGAAATTAGGTTAAAAACATGATGTTGGGTGTTGGGTTAAACATGTTATTGGGTAAACTCAAATGGGTCAAGGGTAAATGGGTTAGCTCACATCTCGAATTCCATATAAACCCGTCTCAAATAACTTACGAAACAACTCGATCTTACGATACAACGCGAGTCAAGTAAAATAACTTAACGTAATTATCGACTAAACAATTAACCCGACTTAAATAGTAATATAAAATACGGAGTATTACAGTCTTCCCCCCTTAAAATGAACTTCGTCCCGAAGTTCGCCATCCCGTAACGATAACCAAACATCCACAAGCATAAGACAAACACAAGTAGTACGTATACATAAGCTCTAAAACGCGAAGTGTTATATTCTATCCCCCTTAAGAAACTTTGTCCCCAAAGTTGAACATACGACAGAAGTATGTGGCACTTAAAGAACCACAACATTGACCGAATAATAACAAATTAAAACAATGAGACTCCATGCATGGTCAATTCTCGATCACCAATTCTCGATCACCAATCATAACATACCACTTAGCCAGATCGTAAACCATCAAGATTTTACAATCCTATCCTCCTTAAAACATGGTTTCGTCCTCGTAACCCCATTATAAAATTCCACATCCAATGTTCAAGAAGATTACTGAAACAATAGGCACAAATCATCGTGTAAGCTAATTACTCTATACTGGCAACTAGCATCCGACTTTTCAAGCAACAAAACACACTTGTCAATTTCATGCTACGCATTACACAAAATCAAGGTAACAAATACTTGGATGCTTTGACACCAAATTAACACATTTACATCAATGTAGACAATCACCTAACTCATAGTTCATACTTGACGAATTAAAATATTTCATATCAGTAATCATATCATAGAAGTAAAATCCATATTTCTGCAAATCAGGTTTAGAGAAAGACACTAGGCAAAATTCAAGCAATGTAATAGCGTTTGTATAATTGAGACTACTTTACATAAAACTCACCGAAACAAGTAAGATTATATTATCATATAACAAGGTTCATACTCATATCATATGCCTACCGTTCATGCTACAGAATTCATATCAGAGCATTACATGGTTACATCACATAATTCATATTTGATTAAACTTTTATATGAAACTCACATAACTTACAATTTCAACAATCAAACATCATGCAACAACTTTCAAAATTCACAATTAAATAACCGCTTAGCTATTTTGCGAGCTATTATCGTTTTTAGGAAATATAATGAATTAAGTAATCATAGGAAAGAGAATCAATTGCAAAGCTTAAGGAATTTATTTATAACAAATTTTACAACTCAGTTGGTCGGAACAAAAACTTTACAGCAATTAGACAGAAAATTGGGCAACTTGCAAAAATCACTATTAAATAACGACTCGTTAAGATTTTACGTGGCTTATCATTTTGAAAACATGAATGAATATTCTAAACAGTGGAGTTGGAATTATGCATAAACAATAAACATGTTTTAAATGGTTTCTTTTTCAAAACCATGGGTCGAAACAAATGTGCAAGTAACAATCGACCACTTTGTCAACTAAAATATTTATTTCTCTCAAAATATAATTCATATTAGCATGAAACTAAAAACATTGAAAAGCTAAATCAGAATGTTATCACACATAAAATTTTCACCATCATATAGAGAACACATTTTAAATGGCAGCCTGTACAAACAAGGTAACATTCTGGAATTTATTAAAATTTTTGGTTCCTTTAAATTACTTCACATTATCACACAACCATTCTTCCTCCAACACATGTTACATATCATTTGAGGCATAGAAATCACGTTGCACCATATACATGTAATTGCCATCTAGAAAACGGTAAAGATTGCGAAACCGAAAATAAAATCAACTAAATAACTCAATAATCATGTATGTATAGACAATGCATTAGTTTCTCATCGTAACAATCACAACTTATTTAAATACGAAAATATATCCTAGAAATCACTAAGGTGTCACTTATTGAATACTAACCTTATAACTAAATTAAATGTATATAATTAGACGTAAAAATTGGCATGAAATTTTCAACACACAACTATATAACATTCATGGCTTAGGGCAACACATTCCACATACCACTAGACATGGATTGCTCAGGCAATTAGTAAAATAATAACAATCATAAATCTCAAAATTCGATCACATTTGCCTTGTAAGCAAAACAGTAAACTCTTGCAAAGAATAAGACATTCAACAAGAAGTATATATACACTTAGAATAACAGCAAAACAATTATCAACGGACACGACACCCGTTTCGGTCTACTAGCTTTACACATAGGACTTAACTTGATTCTTCATCCTGTAACAACATAGCCTGGTTGGCTCTACTAACCATTCCAGTCAATCATGGTCATATCCCTCCTACATCTAACCTCTTAGGTAGCTATAGCTTATGGTGCCTCTATGATCAACTCATTAAACATATCATTATATTATATCTCTACCTAAGGGTTCGAGGATCGAAAGCCGCATGCATATCATCATATAATTCATAATTCACAACTCATGTCATCCATACACTAAAATTTCACTCAATTATTCAAATAAGTCAGCATGCCAATATCAACCATATTCTTTCATTGCTCATCTTTAACCATGTATCACATCATTACTTACCTCATTCCGCTCCCGCAAAATCGTTAGTATAATATAGGCAAGGTCGATCCTTTATTTTGTTACTACCCACTCTCTCGCATCACTCATGGGTTACCAGGTTAGATCTGAAAGGGCCAGTGGCTTGGTTTGAGGGGGCCTCTAACTCATTCCAATCCTGGGGGCTCCTAACGATTACTAGCCTGGGTTCATTTTATTTGACTCTTCCTATGTTCATTATTTTTGTTCATTTGTTTTTAGGCCTGAGGATCGTTCGCTCTGATACCACTTTGCAACACCCCCATTTATTTAAGGGCCTGGACTAGGACTCCTCAGATAAAGAAGGGTGTTACCATCTCGGAAACCCGAGGCAGTAGATAACAAAGGAAAAATAAACAGTACTTTAAATTGAAAGTTATAAATGTTTACAACTCAAATGGAACATGTCCAAAAGCGAAAATAAAGTCGATAGCTAAACCGAAATAAAAGTGGGCTAGCTCTAAGTCGGCGATCCATGCTCTCTCCCCCCGACTCCATATGTCTCAACAACTGTCAACTGTTCCCAAGTAAATGGATCATCACAGGCGTACATGAATACATAGGGTCAACCGCGAGGTAGAGTAGGTAATACGATATAATAAAGAATGCAATGATATGATCCTCCAATCTCAACTCCATCACACACATCCCCGGAACGCCCAGCCATACCGATCCCCGGCAGACTATATCTATCGACCGTCGTCGATATACCAGCTCGTAGCTGAGGACACCATGGCAAGTCCTGCAGAACCCGCCTGGGCCTTAATCGCAATAATCTCATCTCCTCCAACTCCAACTCCTATGCAAATGCAATGTATGAAACGTATGAAATAATAATGCTCAACAAGATAAATAAGATAATCAGATTTGTCATATAATCACCGAACATGCCAACTCTTTATAATTGTAAGAACTCAATCAGTGTATTCCCTACCTCGATCTGCGAGTCAAATAGTCGGGTGATCAGTAATATTCCACAACAAATTCGCCCTCTGAAAGATAAATAAATGATAAACAATTACTTAAACTATTCCCGTTCCCAAAATAGAAAGTTACTAAAAATAGAAACTTCTTTAAATGGAAAGTTTTCTTAAATGGAAACTTTCCCGATATAGCAGCTTTTCCATTTTAACAAACCCAACTCAAAACCCATCTCTAAATATTTTAAATAACTCGGGAATTAAATTAAGTAACTAAGAATACGACAAATTAACGAATTATAACGATTAAATCTACGACAAAACCGTTTCAAAACTAAAACAACCCGTCATCACCACCGTCCCGTCACACGCACTCCCACGCTCCCACGCGCCGCCTCTAGCCCATGTCAGCCACCAGCCCAAACCCCCAGTTTGACCCAGCCACCAACGACCACCCCCAACAGGGTCGACTGTGGCCGGCGAGTCAAACCAGGGCCGTCGTTTGGCCTGGTTCACCACCGTGCCTCACCAACCGCCCCCTGTTCTCGACTTACAACCACCGCAGCCATCACCTATCCCCCGCAAACCACCACCACGCCACCGCTCGCCGTCAGACAACGCACCCAGACGCCGTGGCGCCGCCGTTTCGACCTCCCCAGAGTCCACGGTGGCGCCACCCCAATCCTAACCGTCTAAACCCGCCTGAAACCCGTATCTTTAACCCGTTGCTACCCTATGTCGATGCCGCCTCTCCCTGCCACTACGACCGCCTAAAACCTCCCTAACAACCACCACAACACCCGACACGTACCACACAACTCAGATACCCCGTCAACAACCACCAGTACCGCCTCCCTAAGACACGCCACAACAATCAAAACCCGACAGAAAAAGCGAAAACAGAAGGGAAGGGTTGCACTCATACCTTTTCTGCCACCACAACAGCCACCAGGGTCGCCTACGGACGTCGACAACCACCCTAAAGCCTTCCTTGCTGCGCCGTCAACACCCACACTCACTCTCTCTCTCGATTTGCGTGAAGGTTGAGATTGATGCCGATCAAATGAGGGAGGCGGGTGAGGGAGTAGGGTTTTGTAGTGCTAGGGTGAAATTAGGTTAAAAACATGATGTTGGGTGTTGGGTTAAACATGTTATTGGGTAAACTCAAATGGGTCGAGGGTAAATGAGTTAGCTCACATCTCGAATTCCATATAAACCCGTCTCAAATAACTTACGAAACAACTCGATCTTACGATACAACGCGAGTCAAGTAAAATAACTTAACGTAATTATCGACTAAACAATTAACCCGACTTAAATAGTAATATAAAATACGGAGTATTACAGTTGGCGACACCTTTCCTTTTACCGGTACCCAGCTGAGGGGTACCCGGAGTCTGCTGAGGAGGAGGAGGAGGAGGAGGAGGACGAGGACCCAGAGGTGGTAGCGGAGAGAGCTCGAGTTGAGCAGAGGAGGAGGAGAGAGGAGGAGGAGGATCCGGAGTTCACGGTGGAGGACGTCCGTGACGATGACGCAGATGGGTAGCTACTGGTCTACTCACTTCCCCAGTTTTCTGGCTGGTTTGGGGAAGTTCATGTTTTGTATGTACATCTTACTCTTTTATTTTTGTCTCCTTTTATTTTATTGCTTTTATTCTTTATTGGTTTTATATTCCTGTTCCCCTGTATATATCTGCTGGTGT
This sequence comes from Silene latifolia, assembly GCF_048544455.1. Lineage (NCBI taxonomy): Eukaryota > Viridiplantae > Streptophyta > Magnoliopsida > Caryophyllales > Caryophyllaceae > Silene > Silene latifolia. The sequence continues at coordinate 147,112,760 of NC_133534.1, read as the reverse complement.
ATGCTGGAGGACAACGAGGGCGTTGTCCGTTTTGGTTTGGGGAGGGTATTGCATCCTTTTGAGTCTGCATTTGCATTTGTTTTGCATTCACGTTTATTCATTTCAGCTTGCATTCGTTTTTATTTCTTTAAAAATAAAAAAAATCAAAAAAATTAAAAAAATTTAAAAAATCAAAAATATTCACGTTCATTTTTGCATATAGGTTGGGTCAGAACGGTAGATTTCTGTGATGATAATGCACTGTAACTTGTCAATTTCACTTGAGCCTTTCACTTCTTTTGATAGTTATTAGCTTTGTCATACGCATAGTCTACGAGTTTCTGTTCAAATATAGCTGACTGTTTAGACTTGACCTGATAACTTGGCAAACTACTCTATAAATTCTGAGTTTTAGAGCCCATAACTGGTGACATTCATGACTGGTTCATTAGGAATTGAGAGTAGTACTCCTTGCATATCATGTTCATCATTTTTGCACTTTTATGACATTCAATTTCTTGTCAAATGCACATATTCGGGTTTGTGGTTGGTGTCACATGCAGGGAGGTGCTTGCATATTTTTGAAGGAAATGTAGATTCATATACATATTTAACATATTCATATATGTCTAATTAATTTGTCATAAAATTAAATATGGATTTTATGCATGCAAACATAAGATAAAAAAGAGGAGAAATCATCCTTACATTGTGATTTCGGTTCTAATGGGCACAAAAGAAATCTCCTTTTCTTTTGTTCTTGAGCTTTCCAAATGGAAGAACAAAGATCTAAGAATAAGATCTCTCCCTAAGCTTTATACCCAAGGCTTTGTCTTAATTAGAATTAATATTATGAGTACTAGATAATATTAATTCTTGTGAAAAATGACCCAAAAATATGGTTTGTGCTCTTGAATATTCGGTCAAGAGTAAGGGGATTTTGGAGTTTTATTTCTCTAGAATTCTCATAAATTGTAGAGAGTATTTGTAATTTTCTTACACTAGAAAATTCTCTTGTTGTATGAATGAGTTAATTAGAAAAAGAAAACTTATTCTTTTCTCTTCTTCTTGGTGGCGAAATTGTGGCATTGGGTAGGTTGCCCAATAGCTTTTATTTTTGCTCTTCACAAGAGACCAAGCATGCAAAGCCTACTACCCTAGTGTTATCATTGTGTTTCTATTAAAATAAATAACACAATATATACTCTAAACACACCCATAATTTCGGTTTTAAGTATAAAATGGAGAAACCATTTTATTTTGTCATTTGTCAAATTTGTCACATGTAACATGTTACATGACATGTTACAATGAAATGTATTTTTTATCATATTAAAAATCAACATACTCATAAAATATGTCATTTACAAAATTGACTAGTAATTCGTAATTACTCGTACCAAAAATGTTTCAGATTATAAACTACAACATTTCGTATTTATAATAATTTATTCATTCCGTTTCAATTGTTTCTTTAAACAATAATTTCATCCGAGTAATGATACAATTCGATTACTCAGACCGTATCTCATTTAATCACATTTCAATTTGATACGTAAATTTTACTTCCAAAATCGTCCGTCAATTTTTCAAGTAATTTAATTAACTCGTAACGTTATACGATTAATTAAATAATCAATTAAGAGTGTTGCCCTTTAGGTATGACCTAGGGGGTCAACTGATCACCACCGTCACACGACAGTAATGTCAAACTCTAGTCAGCCAATCATTACCGATATATGTTGACCAGTTGTGATAACAAAATTACTTCCCAATTGTATTCTTTAAAATGAGATTTAATAATGATATTTAAATCATGTGATCGCACTATTGTTGAGGACACATTTCCCAACAATCTCCCACTTGTCCTCGACAAGTGTGCGTTACCAATTCTCTTGTCCTATTACTATCTCCCACTCAATGCAAGGTGTCTTTCGGTCGTACTTGCAAGTGATCATATCGAGAGTGGTTTCCTCGATCGGAGAATAAGCGATTGACCGGATTTATCCACACGGATACCTTCCGAGCGTGGCCACGCATTTCGATTCATTACTCCTCGAGTGGCCCCGAGATATTGTTTTAACCCTGACAAGGGGATGGACAATTCCTATCGCACTCATTCCCTTCGACTAGCCACGACCATCATAACCCAAAATATGCCCATTTGACCCCATTTACGAAGGTCGTAGTAACACAAATCAAAGTTAATCTGAAACCGTGCCATCTTAGGTGAATAGTCTTTAGTCAAAAGAATCGACTCATTAGAATACTATAGCAGCTCTCGCCACGACCAGGCTATATAAATTTGCCAGAACTCTATAAGCGGTCATAAGGCCCGACAAGACGTTCTAACATCTCGCCTATGTGATCGACTAGTCATCTCACATGACCGTATGGCACTTGAACTTGCCATCAATCGCATCACACTCTAGTCACTTCGAGACGTCACCTCATACAAGTGACTATGGGCGAATACTATGCTAATCCGTGTTCACTTTAACGGGGTTCAATTGTCTCTACAACCCGTTTGGATGTAACAAAGTATAATAAAAGAGTTTTAAAAATAAAACTCGAACGACAAATGCGATTATCACATATGAATAGTCAATGCCGATTACTATTTCATGTTCTATAATCTAATTTGATCTTGTACGTAGTTGTTCATTTCAATTCAATTGAAATGACATGACTCATCATGTTTAGCCTTTGAGAAGGCTTTGGTTAGTAGGTTTTATCAATTTCTTGTACCTTACTCAACCTTACTACATACTTGTTTTCCTTTGTAATGTATACATTTGCATCACAAAACTTTCTGAGTACGTGTCGAGATCCAATCAAGACATAGGCCTTCTATCCTTAGAACAGCTCCCACGATTTCGCGTGTGCGGGACTCTTCCTTCTTGCACATCTCATGATCGCAAGTGTACTCAATTTCCGTTATAAATATCTCTCATTGTTCTTTATTGCCTAGAACGATTCTAGAAAATCTACTTCTTAATTAACATTGCCACAATGGTATCTTAACCATCCTAGTGTGTTTTGATTATGGTTTTGTCGGAAACCATGCGCAATCTCAATTGTCAATTGTCACTTGTGTAATACCCTTACACAATATTGCATCATAAACACTTTGCTTTACTTCCTTAATACTTCTGCAAGCACTTAAGGGTAATCTATATGGCTTACTTGGCAAGGATTACTTAAATTCGATTTTGAAAACAATTCATCATACTCAAAGTATATGAAGTGTTATACATCATTTCTTTTTAATTGATCCGGCAGCGGAAGCAAATGGAATCAATCAAATACGTTCAATTTAATTGAACTAGTCATGAATCTTATCAACATAAGACTTCTTACTGACGCTAATATCATGTGGATTTATCTTCATAAATCCGTATATTAAAGATGTATTATAATACTCCAAAAGTCTTAAATCATTCGCAATGATCAATATGTCATCCACATATCGGACTAATTAAAATTTCCGTAACTCCCACTAAACTTCATGTATAAACACAACTTCTCGACTTATCGAAAAATGTTTTATCACATGATCAAAATGTTGATTCTAACTCATTGATGTCCTACTTAAGACCCTCTCTTAAGTTTCACATTATCTTAGGATTGCAAGAATCTACCAAACTCAAGACATGTATTGAATACATTCCTTCTAATTGAAGAAGTGGGTTTTAGATTCACTCGCTATGTATTTCATAATAATGAAACACAATCCCTAAGAAGATCCAAATAGGCTTAAACATTTCAATTGGTGCAAAACCCTTTGCAACCAATCTTGCTTGAAATATCTCTTTATTAGTGCAAAACCCTTTGTCACTAATCAAGCCCTTTTGTTTCGGATTTTTATGGCTCTAAGCCTTGTATTGAGTTGTGACTTAAACACTCTTATGTAAGTCATATGTTCATTACTTTCCAGAAGTAATCAACTTGAATCAAACAATTTCTTTGTAAGTTATAAGCTCTTTACTTTCTTAAAAGTAGCATGAATTCATCATTTTCAATAAATGACGAATTTAACCTCCTAGGTTTTAAAGAAACAACATCTTACACAAAACGTCTCATGTAGCCAAGAAAGACCAGTTTCTTGCGACATAACATCTTTGTGGCTCTTTGAATAATTTTCTCCCACTCTGTCTTCTAGAAATAAACTTGTATTTTAGAAAGACAGCTTCATGAGCCGCAAACTCGTCGTACTCGTGTTAATTGAAGAGGGAAAAATGAGCATTTGTTTCTTTGTGAAAACTTACAACCATGGTACCCTTACCATTTCATATCTCATATGATTCGATTTAGTGGAAAAATAATCTAGACAAAAATGATAAAATCCCCAAAAGGATCAAGTAACTCAAAGTAACTTGATTGAAGTCCAAACCATATCGAATAGCGTTTGATTTCTTATCCAACCACACATTTTTCCATAATGCGTGCTAAGAGAGATTAACTTGTGATACTATATCACATTTCCTTTGGCTTATATCAAAGTCTTCACTTTGATAGTCCCATCACGACTAAATCATGATTCCTTGAACATTTGAACTTCTTCAAAGATTTCTCTATTTACCTTATTAAGTGAACATATTAGCATCAACTTAAATCGTTGGTAAAAGAAATTGATTAACCTATTATGGATCAATGATTTACAACCTCGGTCTCCTTTTCATCCAAAAGGCACGAGACATCTTGCTTTGAATACAAGATACGCATACACCATTAACAACCTAATGGTTTCAAGAGTACTCGATAACTCTTTGCGTTCATCATTCCAAAATTTAAGGTTTAATCTTGGGTTACCAATTTGAGTCTTACATCATCTTCATGATATATCATTCTAGTTTGGTTTAGAATATAATCACCTTGATGATGGGCTAGCCATACATCAAATCATGGTGTAAAGGGTCACAAAGGTGAAAACCTCTTTTGTATCTTAACAAGTTTATATTCTTATTTAGAGTTTATGCACTTAATAGTCATATTTAAGTACAACTTTAAATCCAAAAACTAGATTGAGTACACAATTACTCTGTCTCTCGATATCATTGTTGCTAGTCGTCATATTCTAATCATCCTATGTATCAAGTACAATGATGAAAACCTCCATTGGTTTCTAATATAGACGAAGTAGTACTAGCAAAATTTTATGTTTAATCAAATAAACATTTTTAAAGAAGAAGGTCCCATTAGATGTCCCACAACTAACTTGTTGATTCTTCAATAATTTGGGGTAGTTTCCTTTCTCGTGTCCAACATTTTAAGACAATGGAAACTTTATCGGTCGGGATTGATAGGTTTAGTATCGTTATTCTCAACAACTTTACCATTAACATTACCTTGTATCAATTCCATTATAATCTTTACTTCTTGAACCTCGTCCTCATCTTAACGGTTTAAGAGAATGCTCCCACTCATTTCAATGAGTCTTTGCTTTGAGAAGCAAAATTGAATTCATGAAGATTACTCTTCATTTGTTCGTTTTAATCTTAAAACTTTCATTGAAGTGGTTGCGCTATTTTGGTCAATTACGAATTCTGACAAAACTAATTACCAAAACAATTTATCGCTTCAAGGTACTTAATTCATTTAAGTATATGAATAACAATCCATTGTAAGTAGATGTGTTAGTCAATAATCAAAAACCTGTTTGATAATGAATAACTTTAATCTATACTCTTTACAAGAGATCCTTATCAATGGTTCATTTGAGGTTTTAGAAGCAAATTCATATTTGTCTTTAGTTACGATATTTTAATGGAGATTTGAATCAAAAACGAAATGATATCGTATATGAATTGTGGTAAAGAAATAGAACAATATAAAAACGGAATAGTGGAAAACTTAACATTTATCGTTTTATTAATACTTGAAAAACAAGTATAGCATTTACATAGTGACCTCTACCCAACTATGATAAATGATTCCAAGACCCAAATTCATATCGACTTAGGCACGGTATGGCCGATGAAACCCTTATCAATATAACTCGGTGGATTAACACTTTAATCGATTCTACTTTTAGAACTCTTGGTCGATAAAAATTACTCTAATATTTATCTATAGCCCGGAACACATGCAACTACGGTCGCGAATACTTCCGTTGAGCTCAATCCAAATTTCGAATAAATGTGTCCATGATCCAAATCCACATTAACTTGGGCACGGTATGGCCGATGAAACCCTCATCAACATGAATTCGGTGGATTGACATTTATCACCCACTTCCCCTACGTAACAAGGTTTGTACCCCGGTGTGGCCGAGTGCACTCCCTCACGAAATAGGTTTTCATGGTTTCTACTCTTTGGTAAGACTATGTCTCAATTGATAGTTTTAGCGAGAGGTCATGTCAATTTATTATCTATCACGTTTTAAGTGAACTAAAGCGGTGAACTACGATAATTTGAATTGACACGGTCGATAAACTCGATAAAATAACAATGCATGTTTAGTTATGGCGATTTAGCGATGCATGTGACATAAAATAAAATGCAAGCATAAAAATAAATAAATCCTAGTATGGCCTTTCCTAAAATAGAAAAACTATTAATCTATTACATATTCGGAAACCAACTCCATTGGTCCCTTGAACTTCGGTTGTAGCACGCATCTCGAGGTAACACCGTCTTTATGTATCGCCATTCTTGAAGAAATCCGTCTTTTGGAACTCCGGAATGAATAAAATTACATAATAAATTACATAATTTCCTATTATACATTTGTAACTAGAATAAAATAAATCTATTAAATTACAAAACGGTGATACGAGATCACAATAAAAATTACAACCGAATCGATATTCCCATACATTTCGGGAAATACCAATTAAAATCTAAGGCCATACTAAGTAAAATTACATAATTCAAAATTACATAAATTAAAATTATGACAATCATAAAGAAAAATGCAGCATTATAATATGTATGGACATGCTCAATTTTTATGCTAAATCGCCTTTTAATTTGCCAATATCGTATATTACTCGGTTTTTACGGATTCGCGTGATTTCAACATTTTATAATCACAAAAATGCATAAACTCATATTTATGCATAAGTTAATTACCCTAACCTCTTAGGACTCAAAATATAGTCTTCACTAATAATTTGACCATAATTAACTTTTATTTACTTAAATTGTTCATAAATGGACCAAAAATTACAAAAATTAAGCTATTAAACTTCAAATAAATCCAAAAATTTCAAACAAATTCAAAATTTGAAATTTAAATTCATGAACATTCTGGAAAAATTCCATGACACTCATAATGTTCAAAATTTTAGGTTAAAAATTTGAAATTTTTAGGAAAAACAATGTTGCGGTTTATCGATATTTAATAAAATAATCATAAAAACATGGAAAAATTATTTTCATTAACTTTTCAATTTTAGATCTGAAAAATATAATAAAATGCAACATTAGACGTTTTTCCTAAGTCATAGATTATGTTTTATTAATTTTCAACTAATAATGTCACTATTTATGCCATTTTTCTTCAAAAATTCATAAATCATGCTAAAAGACTTCTTTATAGCCAATTATTTTACACACATCTTGTAAAATTGCATGTGACAACATATTAATTTTCTATGACCAGATTCGAAATTTAACTCATATTAACCTATTTTTCTCTTAAATCCGAATTTAATGATGAAAAACTCATTTTTCGAGCATAACAAGTCCAAAAATTATGAAAATTTACAGGTTATCTCAAAATAATATATGTAACAACATATCCAAAAACCAAGTGAAAATTCGAAGTATAGCTAATTTTCGACCAAAAATGACATTTTTACTCATAAAATCACATTTAAATGCCATTATTGTTAAATATGAACAATAAAAATCCGAAAAATTAACCAAAATATCCTAAAACACTTTAGGACCAGAAATATTAACATGCATGTAATTATTTCGTGATATATCATAATAACACAAATTTTACAAGTTTTATTTGTTATTCATATAACTCGGAAAAACTTTTAACCAATTTGCATGCAAACAACCGTGGCTCTGATACCAATTGAAGGAAATGTAGATTCATATACATATTTAACATATTCATATATGTCTAATTAATTTGTCATAAAATTAAATATGGATTTTATGCATGCAAACATAAGATAAAAAGAGGAGAAATCATCCTTACATTGTGATTTCGGTTCTAATGGGCACAAAAGAAATCTCCTTTTCTTTTGTTCTTGAGCTTTCCAAATGGAAGAACAAAGATCTAAGAATAAGATCTCTCCCTAAGCTTTATACCCAAGGCTTTGTCTTAATTAGAATTAATATTATGAGTACTAGATAATATTAATTCTTGTGAAAAATGACCCAAAAATATGGTTTGTGCTCTTGAATATTCGGTCAAGAGTAAGGGGATTTTGGAGTTTTATTTCTCTAGAATTCTCATAAATTGTAGAGAGTATTTGTAATTTTCTTACACTAGAAAATTCTCTTGTTGTATGAATGAGTTAATTAGAAAAAGAAAACTTATTCTTTTCTCTTCTTGGTGGCCGAAATTGTGGCATTGGGTAGGTTGCCCAATAGCTTTTATTTTTGCTCTTCACAAGAGACCAAGCATGCAAAGCCTACTACCCTAGTGTTATCATTGTGTTTCTATTAAAATAAATAACACAATATATACTCTAAACACACCCATAATTTCGGTTTTAAGTATAAAATGGAGAAACCATTTTATTTTGTCATTTGTCAAATTTGTCACATGTAACATGTTACATGACATGTTACAATGAAATGTATTTTTTATCATATTAAAAATCAACATACTCATAAAATATGTCATTTACAAAATTGACTAGTAATTCGTAATTACTCGTACCAAAAATGTTTCCAGATTATAAACTACAACATTCTGTATTTATAATAATTTATTCATTCCGTTTCAATTGTTTCTTTAAACAATAATTTCATCCGAGTAATGATACAATTCGATTACTCAGACCGTATCTCATTTAATCACATTTCAATTTGATACGTAAATTTTACTTCCAAAATCGTCCGTCAATTTTTCAAGTAATTTAATTAACTCGTAACGTTATACGATTAATTAAATAATCAATTAAGAGTGTTGCCCTTTAGGTATGACCTAGGGGTCAACTGATCACCACCACCATCACACGACAAGTAATGTCAAACTCTAGTCACCAATCATTACCGATATATGTTGACCAGTTGACAGTAACAAAATTACTTCCCAATTGTATTCTTTAAAATGAGATTTAATAATGATATTTAAATCATGTGATCGCACTATTGTTGAGGACACATTTCCCAACAATTTTCCCCTTTTCTTATATTTTTCACCCATTTTGCTCCACTTTAGCCAAAACTTGTGATGCGTGTCTTTTATATGATGTTTTACATCCCATTTTACACGCATTTCAGAGCTCATTCATGTAGTTTATACTACATTTCTCCCTATTTCCATCTACTTTCGTATTTTTGTACATTATTGAAGAAATGTGAAGAATCCAGCGGAAATCGAGCTAAATCCGTCCCCGAGTATCCTGCATTTCATGTGACGAGAAGTATTTGCTTAAGGAACGAGCTTGGTGTGCATTTCAAGGCCCAAAAGACAAATCCACGAGTTTATAGAAGTCAAGTAGCAGCTCAAGCAGTCGATCGACCACCTCCTTTAGTCGATCGACCAACTATCGGGTTACAGAAGCTACTGTTCAATGCTATCCCAGTCGATCGACCACCTACCTTAGTCGATCGACCACACTGCTGTTTCAGACGTGAATTAAAAGACCGAGGAACTTGAAGCCCATTTAGTTTAGGTTTTGGAATAATTGTTACGTATACTTTCTATATAACGTAACTGAGAATATCTAGTTTTAAATCAAGCTTTATTATATGAAATTTACATTGAGTTTTAGTTTACTAATTAGGGTTTGGGATATTAATTTGCATTGGATTTCCGTTGTGCTTTCAATCACTCCGTTACATTCCTTCTGCGAAATTCGGTATTCCTTCTGTTCTAATTTCCAGATTATTACTTATTTCGTCATTAGTATAGAATTGCTAGTTAATTCCCGCAGCCAATTTATTGTTTATGTTAATTGTCCTCTTTGTCGTTTCAAGCATGAATCCGTTAGTTAATTTCGTTATTAAAGTTATTGTTTTTACCCTTAGCATGAGTAGCTAAATAGTTTGTGCTAGGATGTAGGCGAATTTTAGCGTAGGCGGCAAAGTATTGAACACGGCTGATTCGCATGTCGATCGATCGATCGACATTCTCGGTCGATCGACTGACCTCGTGAGGTTACCCTTCGTTTTAATTGAATTTAATGTTGTATTTAACAAATCGAATGCATGCGACCAGTTAGATGCTTATTTTATGACTAACCCATTAGATCGAAAGATAGGGAAAGTTATTTGACCACCAATTAAATCGACTAAACTGTGCTAAGATCGAAAGATAGGTATAGTTTAGACCGTTAGTCACTTTTCAGGATGAGAGTCAGTATTAGTGATATTAGGGACCTATAGCGAGATCGAAAGATGTTATTTGTTAAGAGTGGACCGAGAGGACCTCTTGTTTCCCGCCTCATTTGTGTTCGATTTAGACTGTTTAGTATTACGCGCTTGAAGCTTTAATAAACCGATCATCCTAGTACCCCTTCTTTATCTGTTTAAACCGTCTTTTTAGTTTATTATCTTTATTTGTTCTTAGCTATAGACCATCTCAACTCAACCCCCACAATTGTTACCTTAGACTGAATATAAATCAACTAGAATTTACATCTGCCTCCTTGTGGTTCGACCCTGTTACCACTAGCCTAGGTTAGTCTTAATAGGAAATTATAAATCATATTTTTGGTACTCACAACGACGGGTATCAAATTTTGGCGCCGTTGCCGGGGAGGCAATAGTTCTAATTTTAGTTGATTTTATTTTTAGTCTCTCTTAGTTTAAGGGACTTCTGTTCCTTAAACTTTTCTTATATTCTTTTTGTAGTTTCCTCTTATGCGCAGGTCACAGGGTGGTGAACTAGTGCCATTTGACCCTGAGATAGAGAAATCTTTGCGCGAGTTGAGACGAACACAAAGGGTACTACCGACAGAGGAAGAGCTGAGTACTCTGTCAAGCTATTACGAGAACGATCTGTTCGAAGAAGACCCACAGTCTTCACCCGTTTCCACTTCTTCCGCCGAGACAGTTACTTCTCCAGAAATTCCAGTCATGGCCGAGAAAGCGAGTATAGCTAGTCATTACGAGCCGACAAATTTGAAAACTTATATAAGGGGTTCGAATTACCAGGAGATGCCAGGAAGTTCAAACCAAAGCCTTCATACATTAGCATGGTTGAGAAGAACCAGTTCGGGGGAGCTGCAAATGAAGATGCAGCTAAGCATATGGAGACCTTTATTGACTACTGTTGTTCCATACCCCCACCAGCCGGCGTGACCCAAGACCAGATCAAGGAGACCATGTTCATCTTCTCCCTTCGTGATGCTGCAAGGGAGTGGTATAGAGACTTGGACCGAACCGTTCAGGGGATCACCGATTGGAATTCATTGGCATTGGCATTCTACAAGAAGTACTTTTCTGCTTCAAGGACGATTGTTATTAGAGCTCAAATCACGGGCTTTAAACAAGGGCCGGATGAGAACTTCCACGAAGCATGGGTCCATTTTAAGAAGTTGGTGCGAACCATACCGCACCATGGTTTCGAAAAATGGAGCTTGTGCAATCATTTCTATAATGGGTTGTACGACGATCAGAGGGCCATTTTGGATGCTGCAGCCAATGGCCGATTCGCTGAAAATTTGGGAGCAACCAAGGGGTGGAAGATCATTGACGATCTAGCTACCCACAAGGCCGAGTATGGGAATTCCAGAGGGAACCGGAGGAGAGTTGAATCTTCCTCTGTTCTTTGCGCTTGAGGCTCTCACTGCGAGATTTGACAAGTATGAACTAGGAGGAGCTTCTAAAGGTGTGATGTACCAAGTAAATGCTGTGTCAGACGGTCCTTTCGTCTGTGAAAGGTGTGGAGCTGAGGGACATGTCTCGAAAAACTGCCCTAGTCCCTTTGAGTCTTGTGATGCCTTTCAACACTATAGGCAGACCAACACCTACTATGAGCCGAATACCCATCCAAACTTGAGTTGGAGGAGCCAAAATGTCCTGAACCCAACTCAAGCTCCGCCGCAGCAGCAACCCTATGTGCCCCCTCATCAAAAGCAACAACAATATCGAAACCTCCCTATGTGCCGCAAAGAACAACAATCGCAGAATTCTGAATTTTCCGAGCTTAAGAACTTGTTGCTAAAGGAGTCCCAAGCAAGAGAGGCCGGGATGAAGCTACTAGAGAGCCAAATTGCTCAATTGGCTAGCAAGCAACACTCGAGCTCCCGGACACTTGCCGACCCAAACTGACCAAAAGGAGACCTTAAATGCCATCACTTTGAGGAGCGGGTCCACCCTTGATGGTCCTGCCATGGTCGAGGACGCTGTTGAAAAAGTTGAGCCGAAAACAAGTCAAAAGAAGGCTTCAACGAATAAATCCAAGAAACAGGCGTCTACCAGGTATATCAGTCGATCGATCGATTTACCTCGATCGCCCGATACACGGTTACTGAGGAGCTTCGAGGCTGTATACGTGTTGATCGATCGGGGCGGTGGTCGATCGACCGAGATTACTGCTGATAGCGAGGAATTTCGTCCTTCAATGCCCGACAATTTGAGAGACCATTTGTTCCGAGGTTCGACAATCCCGAAGACATTAGGACCAGACCCGAGTTTCTGATGGGTCAGTCCCGGCCCCGAAGTTCGACCCAATGACGGTCAATGGCTCACATTTGAGACGGTCTGAGGAGGGTTCAAGTTTCAACAAGGAGAAAGCAGTGGACTTCCAGCCTAAGTCCACGGATGCCGGCATGCGCAACCTAGAGGAGAGGGCTAAGGTACTTCTTACAGCCCCATATCTGGAGAGACTAGTGCCGACAAAGGAACAGGTATCTTTCAGTAAGTTTGAGAAAGTTATTCGTAGCTTGAATGTTCAGGTACCCTTCCTTGAGTTAGTCAACCAAGTGCCAGCATACACTAAATTTATGAAACAGTTATTGTCAAAGAAAAAATCTCTTGAACATGTTCACACTGTTGCGTTAACTGAAGAGTCTTGCTCCTACTTGTCTCACATCGCACCCCATAAGCTAGAGGACCGGGTAGCTTTTTTCATTTCCTTGCAAAATAGGTACCTTCTCTATTGAGAAGGCATTATGTGACTTAGGAGCTAGTATAAGCGTCATGCCCTTGAGTCTAGCTAGGAAGCTGAAATTGACCAGGTTTGCTATTACCGATATGACAAGATGAGATGGTGACCGATCTGCGGTCCGGCCAATAGGGTCTTAGAGGACATTCCGGTCCAAATAGGGAAGTTTTTCTTCCCTGTCGACTTCGTTGTACTTGACATGCCTGAGGATGCTCACATACCCATTATTTTGGGTAGGCCATTTCGCACACTTCTTTGGTGCGTCATAGATGTCGGTCTAGGAACCTTGACTTTCAAAGTGGGAAAGCATTCTATTGTCTTTGCCCAACCGGCTAAGAAAAAGGACCCCATGTGGCCGGTGACTTGTAACACGGTTTCTGAAAAGAAATCGTACTTTGTGCTTCCTGACTTACCTTTCTCTATTACTACTCCTGTGCTAACCCCTCCGCCCCAGATTGGGAGCAAAAAGGAGGAAGAATCTGTTGTTTCTGATAATGCAGGAGCTGGTTTGGGGAAGGAAGTGCTGCAAGTTGTGCCAGCTGTAAAGAAGCCGATCATTCAAAGAGGAGGCCTTGGTTGCTTGAGCTATGGAATTGATGAGATAGTTTATGATGAGCCAGTTAAAGCCAGAAAGTCTGATCTGGATTCTGATGAGCCCGAAGAGATCCTTGACTGGGGAGATGATGAGAATGTTGATCCGTTGAGCCATACGGATGTGGAAGCCAAGAAGGGTGCAACCGCTCAGATAGGCACCATTGAGGCTACCTCTAGTAGCCAGAAGCCGACGAAATGGGCCATACCGTGGTCCTTCTTGATCAACTATTAGTTGATCGAGCTCGTTATAAACTTCATTTTATTTACTTTTGTTAAGACAATTTTTATCGCTTTTGTGTGTGCGAAACTTCGCTTTTATTTTATTTACTTAGGATTTTTAAGTACTTTAGACTTTATTCTGCGTTTTGCGAAATTTTTGGGCGCGTATTATTGTGCGTTTGCAGGTTTTTAGACCTCATTTGCTCAAGTTATTGAGCAAATACGAAGAAGTAAGGAGTACAGCAGTACTTTCAGTCGATCGACTGGCTTCATTGGTCGATCGACTGGGTTGCGCTTCCCAGGAGCTTATGTTCCTGTTCATCTGGTCGATCGACTATACCCCTTTTGGTCGATCGACCGAAGACACTGCTGTACCTATTCACGACCTCTCCCCTGCTGTGTTAGGTCGATATGCGGACTTAAGGGAGTTTTCTACTCTACTTTATTTTCCGTCCATTTCCTTATTTCTTTTATTTTCTCATTTATGCATGATTTTACCGCCTCGAAATTGTTTTTTTCTCAGTCTTATGCGTGGTATTTTCTGTCTTTCAGGCACTTATTGGTGGCACTGCTGGCTACTGAAACCTCATAGCTCACGCTGGTTTGGGGAAGTTTTCCTTGCTGCGCTTAAAGTCTTGTGAGTTCCTGATTTCTTTACTTCATGTCATTATATTTTATTTCTTTTCTTGTAAATTCCCATTTCTCTTTTCGTTATTATATGATTTTGCACAATGGGGACATTGTGCGATTTGGTTTGGGGAAGGGTTTTGCGTCGCATATCATTTGTTTGCATTCACGTTTAATTTTGTTTTGCATTGTTTTATTTCATTTCATCCATTTATACAAAATTCAAAAAAAATTTAAAAAATTTAAAAAATTTCAAAAAATGCACGTTTATTTTAGCATATAGGTCGAGTCGGAACGGTAGTATGTCAAGGATGATATTGCATTTTGCACCTGTTCTGCCTGAGCCTTGCTTATCATCATGTTATTAGTAGAATCACATATGCATATCTACGAGTTTTCGTTAAATTACTTGCTGAACTTGAGACTTGACTTTGAAAATTGGCAACCTACATCATATTTCTGAGATTTAGAGCCTATAACTGGTGACATTCATGACCAGTTCATCTAGGAATGTGAGTAGTACTCCTTATGAGACATGTTTCCTTAATATGCATAAATATGAACTTAATCTGCTTAATACCTGTATGCATTCGGCCTGTGGTTAGTTGACACATGTGGTAGAGGTTTCCCTTTTCTCGTTTTACCCATAAACTCCACACTGCCAAAAATATCCCTTTTTGTCCCATTTACTACATCCTACATTTAGCCTGTCCTTTGTCAAGCTAGTAGTCTGTGTTCTTGGGGCTGTTACTCATTTTTGGTGGCATATGCTCTGTTGAGACATTATTAGAAAGGAAATAAAGGAAAGAAAGAAATAAAAGAAAAAAAAATGATTCGAAAAAGAAGAGAAAAATAATAAAAAGAGTTATGTACTGTAGAAGCAGTCGATCGACTGCCCCTATAGGTCGATCGACTGAGGTTCGAGAGAAAGAAAAAAAAATCAATTCGCATTATTCAGTCTTTTTTTATTTGGCGATTTTTGCTCCCATAATTCATTTATATTTTATGGGGAGTTTATTGATTTATTAGCTTGGAGATTTGTGAGTTTTGTGCTTGCTATAGCACCGTTTCGTTTGATTATGAGCAAGAAGTTGGATGTTGCCATATGGTTCCGTTTTGGTACTAGCTTGATCACCTGTACCTCCACTTTTCCATAATTATCTTTGCCTCTTCTTACCCATACCTCACATATCTCATATATACCTCGGCATGTGTCATTGGTCATCTGTTTGGTTGGAATGCATATGTACAGTCATAGAGGTCATTTTCATATTTTATTGCTGGCATGTTTTCATAGGTCGCAGTTAGGTGAGAGTCTTTACAAAATGAATTCTTCCTATTCTCCTATATATTCACCTGTGCCTATGTGTGATATGAGCAACCCGTGAGAGTCCGAATTGATAAGTCTCAATAGTTGGCGGTTCAGCATGTTTTTAACGACCACATAACTCGTTTGCATGATTCATTTGCTAATTGATTGTTGGTTAATGCATTAAAATGGTTTAGGTTATGCAGTTTGTAATTCGCTCTGAGATTGAACTCGTTCCATTAGGTAATTAGATCGAGTCTAGTTCTTGCTTAGGGACAAGCAAGGGTTCGGTTTGGGGAAGTTTGATGCGTGTCTTTTATATGATGTTTTACATCCCATTTTACACGCATTTCAGAGCTCATTCATGTAGTTTATACTACATTTCTCCCTATTTCCATCTACTTCCGTATTTTTGTACATTATTGCAGAAATGTGAAGAATCCAGCGGAAATCGAGCTAAATCCGTCCTCGAGTATCCTGCATTTCATGTGACGAGAAGTATTTACTTAAGGAACGAGCTTGGTGTGCATTTCAAGGCCCAAAAGACAAATCCACGAGTTTATAGAAGTCAAGTAGCAGCTCAAGCAGTCGATCGACCACCTCCTTTAGTCGATCGACCAACTATCGGGTTACAGAAGCTACTGTTCAATGCTATCCCAGTCAATCGACCACCTACCTTAGTCGATCGACCACACTGCTGTTTCAGACGTGAATTAAAAGACCGAGGAACTTGAAGCCCATTTAGTTTAGGTTTTGGAATAATTGTTACGTATACTTTCTATATAACGTAACTGAGAATATCTAGTTTTAAATCAAGCTTTATTATCAGAAATTTACATTGAGTTTTAGTTTACTAATTAGGGTTTGGGATATTAATTTGCATTGGATTTCCGTTGTGCTTTCAATCATCCGTTACATTCCTTCTGCGAAATTCGGTATTCCTTCTGTTCTAATTCCAGATTATTACTTATTTCGTCATTAGTATAGAATTGCTAGTTAATTCCCGCAGCCAATTTATTGTTTATGTTAATTGTCCTCTTTGTCGTTTCAAGCATGAATCCGTTAGTTAATTTCGTTATTAAAGTTATTGTTTTTACCCTTAGCATGAGTAGCTAAATAGTTTGTGCTAGGATGTAGGCGAATTTTAGCGTAGGCGGTAAAGTATTGAACGCGGCCTGATTCGCATGTCAGTCGATCGACTGACATTCTCGGTCGATCGACTGACCTCGTGAGGTTACCCTTCGTTTTAATTGAATTTAATGTTGTATTTAACTAATCGAATGCATGCGACCAGTTAGATGCTTATTTTATGACTAACCCATTAGATCGAAAGATAGGGAAAGTTATTTGACCACCAACTAAATCGACTAAACTGTGCTAAGATCGAAAGATAGGTATAGTTTAGACCGTTAGTCACTTTTCAGGATGAGAGTCAGTATTAGTGATATTAGGGACCTATAGCGAGATCGAAAGATGCTATTTGTTAAGAGTGGACCGAGAGGACCTCTTGTTTCCCGCCTCATTTGTGTTCGATTAAGACCTGTTTAGTATTCTGCCGCCGAAGCTTTAATAAACCGATCATCCTAGTACCCCTTCTTTATCTGTTTAAACCGTCTTTTTAGTTTATTATCTTTATTTGTTCTTAGCTATAGACCATCTCAACTCAACCCCCACAATTGTTACCTTAGACTGAATATAAATCAACTAGAATTTACATCTGCCTCCTTGTGGTTCGACCCTGTAACCACTAGCCTAGGTTAGTCTTAATAGGAAATTATAAATCTTATTTTTGGTACTCACAATGACGGGTATCAACTTGCCTTTTTGACCCATTAGCTACATCCAAAATTAAGCCTGCCTAGTCAAGCTAGTTTAGTATGTCTTTTGTGGTATGATTTTCCGTCTGCAGTTTGGCCCGTATCTTTTTGTATGGAGTTGGTGAAAATAAAGGAAGGAGAAAAGAAAAAAAAAAGAATTGGAAAAGAAAAAAAGAAAACGTGGAAAGAAGAAAAAAAAAGAGAAAAGAAAAAAAATGAAAAAAAAAGGAATTCCGTGTACAGTGATAAAAAAAAAAGAAAGAAAAAGTTGAGAAAAAAAAAGTTTGATTTATTTCATAGGATTCGTTTAGACGGTGTTAAAAAGGGAAGTTTGTGACCGTCTAACTCCTCCATTCTTATTCCATATTTTTGAGGAGATTGTGTATGAGTTTAGTGAGCTGTGTGCCAAATGAAGGGCACTTGTACTTAGATTTTTCAGTCAGTTGAGATTCGGATGGTTTATTATGGTCCTGTTAGGAACTAGCTTGACGCTTTTACCTCCACATTACCATAACTTGTTTTGACTTTTCTCACCTGAACCTCACTATTCCCATATTATTTGTAAGCCCTCGGCTGTGACGGACATTATTGGTTGGAGTGTGTGCATTAGTACTTGAATTGTCTTTCATTTTTGTTGCATGCATGCTATGTAGGTCGCAGTTAGGTGAGTGACTGTCTTTCCTTCTCTCTTTTACAAATAACATTCACCCTTTGCTACATGAGAGAAGAGTGACCACGAGAGAGTCCGATTTTGTTGGTCTTGCAAGGTCGATAGGTTGGCTATATTTCTGAACAGCTTATAACTCATTTGCGTATTGACTGCTTAGCTATAACTGTTAGTTTTTGTTGCATTAAACTGGTTCAAGTAGACAAGTTAAGCTAGCTTTGAGTTATCATTCCCGTTCCATTAGTTGCATTTTAGTTTACTCGAGGACGAGTAAAGGTTCGGTTTGGGGAGATTTGATACGTGCATTTTATATAGTATTTTTAGCCTATTTTAGCACGTATTTATGTGTACTTTTGTACTATCTATATTGCATTATGCCCCGAATTGGCTACTTTTGTCCATTTTGTAGAAATGAACGCGAAAGTAGTGGAATCGTACCATTTTTCGTCCTTTTTGCATGCATTTAGAGGAGACGGGATTTTCCAGAGTGAGATACTGCATTGGGAAGCGTGAAGGCACGGTTTACGAGGCAGTCGGGCATGGATTTGAGCTGAATTGAAGACAGAAGACTCGATCGAGTGGTTTTGTTAGTCGATCGAGTGTTTTCTACATCCTTGGTTGGTCGATCGAGTGCTTTTCTACTCGATCCAGAAGTGCTGTAAAGATGGGTTACTCGATCGAGTAACTATTCTACTCGATCGAGTAGATTTTATGGAGTTTTGCTCGATCGAGTGGTTTTATTCTACTCGATCGAGTGGTTTCTGCTGGCGTGGGCTTTAATTAGCCCGTGAATTTATTTTAGCTTATGGACTTAGTTGTTTTTCTATTTAAGCATTACGTTACTAGGTTATTAGAATCTAATTTTCCCACTATCAAAGTTTATCTATCATTCAAGACTGCGTACTATTTTCTCCTTCACTGTAACTTTATTTTGGGATTTATTTCGGTCGGATTTAATTGTTCTTTACGCCGGATTCGCACGATTGTAATCTCTTTCTCCTTTCTTAATAATAAACTTCATTTCATTTGCTTTAATTCTTCTTCTTGCTTTATTTACTTTTTGCCCTAATTTACTTTTTATGCGATTTAATCATCGTTTTAATATGTTGAATGCTGGTTATTTATCTGCTGTTAGTTTTGATAGTATTAATAGCAATATGAGTAGCTAAATCTAATTCATGTTGGGATTAGGGGATCTACGGTAGGAATGTGACGATGTAGTAAATAGGTTAGATGAATTAATTGTGAGATTCTGTCACCATAGCAATTTAATTGTATTTTACCGACTTAGTTAAATGCACACTTCTGAGTCACCCTTTTAATCTGGCTAAAATTAATCCTGGATCGAAAGATTGGACTAAATAGGCCTGCTATGAACAGTAGACTACCCTGACGAGGATGAAAGTTAAGTTAGTGGTATTTAGGATAGAAAGCGGACCGAAAGGACCTTTCCATATCCCTCTCGCATTAATTTGTCTAAGTTGTTTACAGTTGAGTCACTGGACTACCGTAGTGAACCAAAATCCTGACATGTCCCCTTTTATCTGATAGTTTATCATCTTTCTCTGCTTTTATTGCTCTTTCTTTACTTCTCTTTCCCTTAAACCTTTTTAGTTTAGAAAACCAATTCAAACAACCCCCCATTTGTGACCAAATAGACGGACTTCTACAGATATCTTGCCTCGCTGAGTAGATCGACCTGACTTCCCTAGCTACATAGTTAGTTTAGTTAGTTTATTTTTGATAGCTATACGACAGACGTATCATGAGGTAATGGGTAAGAAGGGGCTAAAATGAATTTGGAGATATGGAGTTAATAGCCAAGCTAGCAACAACGGATCCAAATTTAGAAACTTCCCAACTTCATTCTCAATATATAACAATGCAAAACAGTGCCAATTTGCAGCACACGAACTTACTAATCACCATAATATCATCAACTCCCCATAAAATACAAATATAACATGGGAGCTAAAATCACAACATAATATTTTTTTCATGATTTTTTTTTTTCATAATCTTTCTTTCTTTCTTTTTCATATTTTTTTTTCAACTCTTTCACAATTTTTCTTTTCATTCCCTTCAACACTTCCACCAACTTCTTAAAGCAGATATAACCACATTGCAATGAAACATTCCCAACAGGCTACCATTACTAGCTCGGCTAGGGTAAGCGGAATTATAAATTGTAGCTATATTGGACGAAATAGGCAATTTGGCTATGTGGAGCACATGGGTAAAATGAAATAAAGGGAATTGCCTCTCCTAACATGCGTCACCAACCACAGACCCGAATGCATACATGTACTAGGTAGACTAAATTCATGCTTATGCAATTTGATGTTACATGCCTTAGAGAGAGTACTACTCACATCCTATATGAAACTGTCATGAACCAATTTATGAAGCTTTAAACCTTAGAATGTGTATGTAGCTTGCCAATAAAAGAGTCAAGTCTATTTGTTCCGATAAGTTTGAAACAAAAACTCGTAGATTATGCACATTAATTACCATGCCAACAAAGTGTTAAGAATATGCAAGGCAGGGGCAAAAAGACTCAAAGTAGCATAAAAGTTCAACGTTCCGACTCAACCTAATTGCAGAAATAAACGTGAAAATTTGAATTTTATGAGATTTTTGAATAAAAAGCAACAATGCATGCAAAAATAAATAAACGTGCAAACGGTAATGCAACAAAATAACATGCAGACACAGATATGGATGCATACCTCCCCAAACCAAACCGTACAATGCCCTCATTGTACCAAAAACAGGGAAAGAAATGCAAACTGGAGAAAAAAGGAGAGTGGGACTCGGAAAACTTAAAATATAGGCGTGAAAGGGGGAGCTCCCCAAACCGACAATGCAAATGGGAGGACGCAAATGGCCCATTAACGTTGCAGAATGCGAGATATAGCAACAACACTCGATCAAAAGGTCAGAAGAACTCGATCGAGTAAGATAGGTGGTAGAAGTTCTCGATCGAAATTGAGGAGCTGTCGATCGAGAAGGCTGATTTTCCAGGCCTTCAATCGAAGTGAGCAGGTGTTCAATCAAAGGGAAATAGCAGCAGAAGCGTTCGATCGAGGAACCAAATCTCTCGATCGAACAGTGTACGTAAGAATCCTGCAAAAACGCAACAGAAATCCTACGAGACTAACAAAATAGCTTAAATGTTAAGCCTATTATTTGGAAAACTATAGTCTAAGCTCATAAAAACAATTTAAAAAGTTTAAACAAAATTACAACAAAAACAGGCCGGGTTGCCTCCCGGATTGCGCAGGTTTAAGAGGTCCCGCACGACCTTTTGACTTCAATTTTATGGCTCATCAGGATTGTCGAAGTAAAGAACTTCAATTCTACCATCCACTTCATTTGCCTCATGGTAATGCTTCACATTTTGCCCATTGACTTTAAACCTGTTGCCCTCGGAACTTTCTAATTCAACGAACCCAAATTTGGTGACATCAGTCACCGTATGAGGGCCACTCCACCTGGACTTCAGCTTACCAGGAAACAAGTGCAGTCGGGCATTAAACAGCAACAGCTTCTGCCCGATATGGAATTCGCGAGGTATGATCCATTTGTCGTGTCATCTCTTCGTTTTCTCTTTATAAATTCGCGAGCTATCATAGGCATTTAGCCTAAACTCTTCCAGCTCATCTAGCTGCAACAACCGATTCTAACCGCATAACATAGGATCAAAGTTTAATTCATGAATAGCACACCAAGCCTTACACTCTAACTCAACAGGTAAATGACAGGACTTCCCATAAACCAACCGATATGGTGATGCACCAATCGGTGTTTTAAAGGCAGTCCAATAAGCCTATAATGTGTCATCTAATATAAGACTTCAATCCTTCCGTGATTTAGAAACTACCTTAGCCAAAATCTCTTTTAGTTCCCTATTAGAGACCTCAACCTACCCACTAGTTTGGGGATGATACCCCAAACCATGACGATGTTGGACACCGACTTTAGACAATATAGAAGTAAGTTTCTTTTCTTTAAAATACATTCCCCCATCACTAATGACGACCCTAGGGACACCAAATCGGGGAAAGATGATCTTTTTAAACATTTTAATCACGGTCTTGGCATCACAGTTAGGTGAAGCAATCGCTTCCACCCATTTACACACATAATCTACTGCTACCAAAATATACCTGTTACCTTTACTAGATGGAAATGGTCCTTGGAAATCAATGTCCCAGACATCAAAGACCTGTTTTGTGGCATTCATGTCTCTTCGTTATATTCCCAGAGCGTTGGCAAGCATCACAAGCGTGGTGACCACCATAAGAGGATGAATGACAGCCTTCTAAGATTGCTGTAGTCTCCCACTGCGGAATACACCATCTGTAGAGACCGTCTGCACACTCTTTAAATAAATAAGGATCATCCCATAAGTACTGCTTATCATTATAAAGAAAACGCTTCTTCTGCTGATAAGAAAGGTCGGTTGGCAGCTCTCCACTGACAACATAGTTAGCCGAATCTGCATACCATGGATCATGGTTAGTGTTAGAAGACAAAATAGCAAATAAGGAATCATCGTGAAAAGAATCATCAATAGGTAATGAATCCTCTCCCTCCTGCTGCGATAATTGCGACAGATGATCAGCTACTACGTTCTCTACACCCTTCTTATCTTTGATATGTAAATCAAATTCCTGGAGAAGCAGTATCCATCTCAGCAGTCGTGGTTTAGCTTCCTTCTTAGCAAGAAGGTGCCTCAGCGCTGCATGGTCAGTAAAAACAGTGACTTTTGACCCTATCAAATAAGAACGAAATTTCTCCAGCACATAAACCACAGTTAACAACTCCTTCTCAGTAGTGGTGTACTTCACTTGAGCCTCATCCATAGTTCGGCCCGCATAGTAGATTACACTCAAAGCTTTGTCTTTCCGCTGGCCTAACACCGCTCGTTGATGGGTGGTGTCATCGGGTCTCCCAATCAAACACATTTATAATACTCCACAAACAACTAGTTAGTAGTAAGTCGAGGTCGATCCATGGGACGGTGTGCTTTGGGTTCTAAGTCCATCTATCTCAATTTATGCTAATGTCACAATTTGTTTGGGTTTGTAGTTGTGTCCTAGACTAATGCAAGCAATAAAGTAAAGCAAACAATGAACTAAGAAATGTAAACAAATGACTAAAAGCACTAGGATGTCATGGGGTCATAGGGGATTCATGGTGTTGATGATACAAACATGTTTACAAAGTTACAAGCAATTAATGTTGTAATGGAACCGAGTTGGTTTATGTCTTACGGTTCATAGGAAGAGTTGGGTCCTGGAGCCGAATTGATTAGATTGTACAACTTCTTCAGAATCCTTCCCTTCGCAAACTTCTTATTCTTGCCATGTTGGTCTTTAGTTCTTGTCCTTCCTTCAATACCCGTTCAACCAAGATCGTCAATGTCCTTCCAAATAGGCTCAAGAGACGGGAATTTTCCGCCTAATTGTCTCATTTCCTACAAATCAAACACAAAGCGGTAGGAAAGCAAAATAGGAAGCATTTGACGGGTAAAATAGCTATGAGATGCTATAATAATATGCAAAATAGGTTCAAGTAGGGGGCTAAATGTGCGCAAATATGAGTCACATCAAATATTCCCAAACCGAACCTTTACTCGTCCCGAGTAAAGAGGTGACAAAAACTAGACCTTTATTTAAACTATCCTAATAACATTAACCGATATAAGATAATTAGCGGGTCTCACTCCTCCCCTTCAACTCACAACAAGACAACCTTGAGGTAGGATGCCTTCTTGCAAGGCAAGGTGGGTCTTGCCAAAATGGCGACACATCCAAGCATTAAACCACACAAAAACAAGTAATGGATGCATCTACAAAAGAATAGCCACTTTCCTCATCTAAGTGGCGGAAATTATCTAAAGAGGAAACAATTAAAGGGTACACACTCCTTCATAGATGCAATTTCTTCAAACTACTAGGCCTAGAAGGATACCAATAAATCACCTCCAAGTTGTGTCAAGCTAGGATACCTTTGTCCTCAATTGTTAAATGCTTTTGTCAAGAATAGACTCCCTATGGTGTTAGAAACACTGTAGGATTGCGGAATTCCCCCTCTTGCCTAGACAAGAAGAAGGGTCGTCCCCTCTACCATGAACAAAAATGGATACGATGGATAAAGGGATTGATAGTTTTTGAGTTTTATTTGGGAGTTCTCTATTGTTGTTGTTTTTCCCCCCAATTTCTTGTGGTATTTGACATTTTGACAACACTTTCTTTTTGCCATTTCTTTTGATTTTTGGCATTTCAATACTTGACAATTTTTCAACTTTTTGCATTTTCTTTTGAATATTTTCGAAGTCACCCCAATTTGTAACGAGGGTGCCTTATATTTGAAGCATAGGAGTTTTTTCATTTTTGTTACTCCTCTTTTCTTTGATGCAATTTGCAAACTTTTTCTTTTCTTTTCTCTTCAATTTTTGAACAATTTTTGTGTCCATTCCCTTTGATGACAAAAATGTGGTAGAATATGGATGAATGATGGTTGCATGCTTTCAAGGGTCACCTTGGAATAAATGGTAGCCAAGGAGTTATCACACCACAAGGTACTCTTGACTAGGCCTTAATCCATGGGTCAAAGGATACTAGCATGACACATCCTAGGGTGTTTTACAAGTATTCTAACAAGCAAAGTCTTAAGAAGAAAAAGCATCTACAAGGGCCTTATATATACACTTGTCAAGTTTCCCTAATAGATGTTTTCACAAAATTTTTCTAACATGCAAACTACATGCATAATGCAACTAACATTTATACATCCTAATGCATATGCTTCTACCAACTAGTATGCTAAATAATCTAAATGCAATCCTATAATCACATTGTTTATACCGCATCAATCAAAATAAAGCCACATAGTCATTAACATAAAGAGGAAAAAGGAGATTGGAAAGATCATACCATGCGGTCTTCTATATCCTCATGTCTCGGATGTGACATAGTCGATCAATGTGAACAAGGATGAACAAACACAATATATACAAGACTACACTACAAAGGAAATAAACATGTTTTTGGATTTTTAAATTTTTAAATTTTTTGGATTTTTCGAAATTTTTAATTTTTTGGATTTTGAATAAAAGTCGAGTTAGAATTTCCCATCCCCCACTTTATTTTGGACATTGTCCTCAATATACATATAGGAGTAGGAATGAAAAAGAAATACATGTTTTTGGATTTTTAAAGTTTTATGGAAATTAAAGTGGAAATGCAATGATATGATATGAATGAATGCATGCGCTAACTAAATGCAATTCTCTATGCCATATATAACAAATGAATGCAATCTACACTATACTAGATGATGCATGCTAAATGCTTAAGTCACCTATGATTAAACCTCCCCAAACCGATTTAAACACTATCTCTAGTGTAGAAAAGAATAGGATTGGTCATTAGTGATTATGCATGAATTCTAGTCTGTATGCAATTATTTTACATGGATCATGTGAGATATATTACAATGCAGTTAAATTATATGAACTAGCTAATGCAAATGCAATATGAAATATAATACAAATGCACGTGAAGGCTAAACTAAATGCAATGCACTATACAAAAGAGAGAGGGAGAGAAAAGTATCATACAAATGGAGGTGGTGAGGTAGGCATCTCTCACTCGTCATCATCATCTTGGTGGTAGCCATACCTACTAGAGCTTCCTCCTTGGTCATACCCTCCTCCTTGACCAGAGTATCCTCCACCTTGACCATCAAAGTTCCCGGCTTGATTCTCTGGATTAGGGAACAAAAGATGTGGTTAAGCCCAAGATGGTCGAGGGTCATTAGGGTCGATATACCCTTGTTGTGCCGTTTGGTAGTACTGAGGATAAAGGGCTATGTAGTGATCGACCCGCCCATCGTGTACTACGAGATCAACCTTCTTCATAAGTTTCATCAAGTCATGCATATCCGGAGCATCGGGGATTTGTGGTGTGAATGGCGTGTGAGGAGTAGGGTATGGTGGGATAGACACATAGGATGGTGGGGGAATGGGCCTTGCCGGTATGCCACGAGGTTGTCGAGGTTGGCGGGGTACCTCTTCTCTTTGAGGGGGGTTGGCAAGGATTTGGATATCGAGAAGGTAGCTCGGCCTAGGTGAATACGGGCTCAACCTTGGGTCGGTACTGGGTATATTCCACCCCGAAAGAACAATAGAGGTGCACCCTTTTGTGAACCATTCTACACTCCCATTTTGAGTGTAGGCATACTACCGGTGGTGGTTGAAGACAGCGTCCTCATCAATCAAAGTACTACCTTCAAGAGGTGTATAAGTCCCATGGGTGTTGAACCCGGGACAAAGGTAGTTTGCCAAGATAATAATTAGACCTCCCATCACGAAGGTCTTAAGTTGGGAGTTCCCTTGAGAGAAATCATAGAATCTCGTATGCATCTTAAGGGGGGTATTGAAGTTGTACCTCCTTGTCCCCCGGACATTTAGATAGGACTCAAGGAATGTCAAATCGAGGAGAGTGCACCTATCTTGCTCATATCTCCCATTAATGATGCCGGCTACGAAACGTTCGGTGATCTGAATCACCGGGTGTTGAATCACAAAGGTGTAGCATTGTTTTTGGTGAATGAAATCCCTCCCGGAAATAGCCTTCCATACTAGGTCCACATCAAAATCGGAGGGTTTGTTGATGTTGTTTGTTGGGACAACAAGACCAACAATTTGAGCAAATTGGTCAAGTGATAGGCTATGGTCAAAGTTGCACAACCGGAACTCCATACCAATATTAACCCTTGTGTTCGAAACAATACGAAGGCTACTCAAAAATTCCAAAGTAAGGCTAAGGTACGTCTCTTCATGGGCATGGAATAATTTCCCAATCCCCAAACCGTCAAAGAACATTTCGGTCTGGTACCTTATACCTAGGATTTCTAACACCCTAGTATCAATAAACTGAGTCGGTTCGTAATGCTTACCTAGCAACTTGACGAACTTATGGCGGTGTTCATCGGATGTGAAGAGTACCTCCGGAAAGTACTCAAGTTTCTCTACCCCTCCTCTTATCACAGGATGAAAGTTTCTTGGTACCATCATTTGTTGAGGGGATGAAGAGGATGAGCCCTTGCGTTTCTTGGTAGCGGCTTCAACAAGTTTCTTGGCTTTTCCCTTGAGGTTCATCATTTTCGATTTGGGAAAGTTAGGGTTTGGTTGGTTTTTGTTGAGAAGGGAGTGTTTAAGATGAAGTTGAGTAGATTTTGTTTAGATAAGATGAGGAAATGAGGGATGGTGGGGGTAATTTTATAGGAAAGAGGGGTAGGACGAGCGGCTTCGGGTTGGGCCTGGGCGGATAATCCGAGGAAAATGCAGAAATCCGAGCGTCTTCATGTACGAGGCGAGCGTCTTCTTCAGGTGGTCCGAGCGTCAAATGAAAAATCCGCTCGGATTTCATTACAGGATCCTGCATCTTCTGGGAGGAACAAAAGACGAGCGTCTTTTT
The DNA here is from genome assembly GCF_048544455.1 of Silene latifolia. Classification (NCBI taxonomy): domain Eukaryota; kingdom Viridiplantae; phylum Streptophyta; class Magnoliopsida; order Caryophyllales; family Caryophyllaceae; genus Silene; species Silene latifolia. The sequence goes on along the minus strand of NC_133534.1, from coordinate 147,084,811 downwards.
TTTGGGACGAGCGGCGGAAATTGGACGAGCGTCTTTTTCAGAATCCGCTCGGATTCTAGTTCAGTCCCAAAATTTTCTTCAGGTATCCTGCAGGACGAGCGTCCCACTTAGAATACGGGCGTCTTTCTCTGGATGAGCGTCTTGGGCAACAATCCTCTCGGATTTCGTGTCAGAACTGAACACCTCCTAGAGAGAGGCCGAGGACGAGCGTCCAGGCCTCGGGGCGAGCGTTTTCCACTGCTTTCAGACTTTTCTTTCTTTTCTTTTGCAAGATCATACCCTTGCACCCTTTTGCTATTCCTCCTTATCTTTCTCCGAAATTTCGCTCAATAAGGATGTAAGAAAACTCTCTCTCACTACTCTCATGCAAGAAATTGTAAATAAAAATGTGAAAATGTACAATATTATACAAGGTAAATGTCCTAGAAATAACTTACACATGGTGGTTTGAGATAGGACTCCACCAAACTAGTTCAAATTGTAGAAATTCTTGTTCATAGAGCTCAAGGCTCTTAAAAGAAGATCAAAAGCTTGTGAACAAGCTCCAAATAAGCAATAGTATGGTTTACTTAACTTCAAGACGAAGCTTGGCCAAGGGAATTTGTCATTCACTCTTGTTTTCTTCCTTTTCTTGGCACTTGAATAATTGCGATGCTTCAAACCAATTAGCCCATGATTCTTGTCATTATAAGGTAAGATGTATGGTTCATGGTTATCTGGAGACTTCCATTGACTACCTTCTCCTTCAATTTTGGTGATGATGGCATTTGAATTTATCAATCCTTCAAGAGTAGAAGGAGAATTCTCATAACATTGATGACGGGGTACTGTTTGGGCTAAAAATAGCATAATGGAGAAGGCCCACTTAATGAAATGAAGACTATGAAAGAAGTGATAAGGAGGAAGGAGGCCCGCGGTTGGAGAAAAGGGAAACGGGCTTAAGGAAGATTAGGAGCCCATCATAGGAAGCCTCCGCATTAAGGAAAGGAGCGTCAGGGAGAAGTTAGGGAGAAGTCAGGGAGATCAAGGAGAATTGGCAAGGGAGTCCGGATTTGGAAAGAGTCCTTATGGAAATTATATTCCCTTTCCATATTCAAGGTAGGACATATCTAGGGTTCTTACCCTATAAATAGCCAAGGGAGCGAATCAAGAATTTATTCATTCAACACCCGCATTCATACATCAACATTCAAGATCGCATCACTACAGATAATATACGTTCATTCTGGATCTTGCAGGCCTGACACCAAGGGTCAGCAGGATTAGCTTCGTACCATAATTGTAATCATCCTCCTATTCATATAGTGCAATACTTGGCAGGGTACTGTCCCTCCCGCGGTTGTTCTCACATTGGGTTTTCCGCGTCACCAAATCTCTCGTGTCAATTTACATTACGCACTTTATTTTCCTATTTACTTATTGACATACGAACCAATATACAATCGTCCAACGAATATAGACTACATTGACCCTAATCAATCGACATGGGTAAAAATACCTAAACAGTTTGGCGCCCACCGTGGGGCATTGTGGTCGTCAATCGTTGATATTCTAGATATACAATGGAAAAACAAGCATCTGAAGCCGTGTCAGGGAGCAGGCAACCATTGCCACTACCACCATCTACCCAAAATCCAACATCAACAGTGGCCACGCAGGCTCCCGGACATACCTCAAGAATCATACCGACAACAAAAGCTTCTCTACCTCCTAAGACTCCTGTTGTCACGACTCACTCCCAGATCGACAAGGGAACAAAGCAAGTTCGGGCACCACTCCGCCACCTAGTCCCACACAAATCTTACTCTCTGGCGTGGAAAATCTTCAGAAAGCTATGGAAAACATGAGAGAAGACCAAAGGAGAGCGAGATCTTTGAGGCAAGAAGAAGAGACAGAGAGCTCGGGCACAGTTAATTCTTGAAACAGCGATCTGTCGCCCCAAAGAGGTGGGACGGTGAAGGAAGATCTCCTTTGATAGATTTGACACGGGAGTATCGGGCGCGGGCGGATACCAGCCGAGCTAATAATAAGATTAGATTTGGCTACGATGCGAGTCGGATGGAAGAATAACCCCACGAGGGTTAGGATACCTCACACCGAGATAGGCAGCGACTGCTAAGCGCATAGGGACACAAACAGGTGGCCTCCCCGTCTGACCCGCAGCAATCGGGCGGACACCGTAGCAGGATCCGAGTCAAACCAAAGCAAATGAAGCGCGGCGAGGGACAATCGTTACCACAACCCCCGATGCCGGAGCTTATCGAATCTTCAAGAACCCGGATCGGGAGGAAATACGCAGACGGTGACGGACGGACCCAGTTCGGCCAAGTATAACTAATCGCAGTACTTGGAACTAAAAGAGATCTTTGAGCAGGTCCCGTGGCTACCACCCCCACTCGAGAAAGCAGCTCTAGAAAGTTATGCCGACTCACCATTCGTGGACACCATATCCATCACAGCCATGCCAAAGGGATTCACGAATCCAAATGTGTCTCTCTTCGACGGCACAACAGACCCCTTTGATCATATCATCCAGTATAAGCAGAAAATGATGACGGTAACAGCTGTAGGACAAGTTAAGGAGGCCTGCATGTGCAAAGGATTCGGGTCCACCCTAACAGGACCGGCACTTCGATGGTTTGTGAGCCTGCCCAACTGGTCGATATCTACATTTGCTGAATTGGTGAACGCATTTACCCAGCAGTTCACAAGCAGCAGAAAGCCACAAAAGCACGCAGGAGACCTGTATAGAATCGTCCAGGGGGCAGGAGAGAGCATTGGAGAATAAAATACTAGGTTCAACAATGAGAAGGTAGCAGTACGAGAGTGTGATGTCTCAACAGCAGTAGAAGCCTTCAGAAGGGGCCTCCACCACGACTCCGACCTATATAAGCAGTTAACCATGCATCCATGCCATAGTTACGAGGCAGTACAGGAGAAGGCAGCTGCCGCAATCAGGTTGGAGGAAGATGTCTTAGCCAGAGCCAGCTTGGTAAGCACACCTAGTATCTCCAGTACCTCAGCCGTAGAGAAATCAGGGAGAAAGTAAACCACCAGCAAGAAGGATGAGAGGTACAGACCATACGGGAGGGGAGTCAACAGAATCGAAGAAAATCAGCTACTCCCCACTCTGGCAGAATACGGATTCACCACAGGAATCGGAGGAATCTTGAAGGCACTCAGGGAGATGGGAGATGGAGTCAGGTGGCCCAACCTACCGGTAGGAGAGCAGGCATGGAGGAAGGACAGCAAGAAAAAGTGTGAGTTCCACCGGGATATTTGGCACAACACTGAGGATTACTATACATGACGAAGAGAGATCAAGCACCTGTACAAACAAGGAAAGTTGAGCCACCTATTACCACGTAGAGGCAAGCAGCAAGATAAGGTAGGCTCCGCCAAACCGGCAGACCCACCCACATGCACCAAAATTATACACGTGATAACAGGCGGCTCAGACTTGAGCGGACTGACATATTCAGCAACCAAGAGACACGCTACAGAGACCAAAGGAGATAGGCCAGCCAATTCGTGCAGAATTTCTCACAGTGACCTACCACCAGTCAGCTTTGATGAAGGAGATGCATACGATGAGCGAGAACATCATGACGCACTTATTATCACCTTATCAATGGCCAATTGTACGGTTAGAAAGGTCTTGGTAGACACAAGAAGCTCGGTCAACTTGATCATGCTGAAAACTATAGAAAATATGGGATTCAGCGAGAAGGATTTACAGAAGAAGACTATTCCGCTAGTAGGCTTCAGTGGAAAAACACCCCACTCATTTGGGTGAGATAGTCACCCCACCTATGTGGGGGAGTCAATAAGCAAGTCGGTACGATTATAGATGGCCCCTCTACTTACAACGTCATCTTAGGAAGACCATGGTTGCACCAGATGAAAGCAGTCCCCTCAACATACCACCAGTGCATAAAATTCCCCACCCCATGGGGAGTAGAAACGATAAGAGGAGATCAGGAGGAAGCTAGAGGCTGCTATAAGAAGGCACTCAAGTGCACTACCAGCCCCCCCGCATAGCAATTACAGAAGCAGCCTATCCAGGACGAATACATCGAACCGCCAGCAGAAGAGCTGGATCAAATCAACCTGGATAAGCTGCACCCAGAACGAACCGTGCTCATTGGAGCAGGATGTACAGGAAGCTTAAGACAGCAGTTAGTCAAGTTCTTACAAGATAACATGGATTGTTTTGCATGGTCACACGATGACATGACAGGAATAGATCCGTCCATCATAACACATAAGCTTAGTGTAGACCCAAAGTGTAAGCCCATCCAACAGAGAAGAAGGAAGTTTGCAGCGGAGAGAAATAAGGTAATCAACCAGGAAGTAGATAGCCTGCTGGCAGCAGAGAAAATAAGAGAAGTAAAATATCCAGAATGGCTGTCCAACGTAGTGGTGGTGCCTAAGAAGAATAGGAAGTGGAGAGTATGTGTGGACTTCACCGATCTCAACAAAGCATGCCCTAAAGATCCATTCCCGCTGCCTCATATTGATGCAATGGTGGAAGCAACAGCTGGACATGAGATTTTAACATTCCTGGACGCATGGAGTGGATACAATCAGATCAAGACAAGACAGCATTTATGTCTGAAAGAGGAATATATTGCTACAACGTCATGCCATTCGGCCTAAAAAACGCAGGCTCCACATATCAGAGGCTGGTTAACCGCATGTTCAAAGAGCAGATAGGAAGAACAATGGAGGTGTATATTGATGACATGGTGGTGAAATCAGAAAAAGCCAGAGATCACATGCAACATCTGGCAGAAACATTCAGCACCCTCAGGGAATACAAGATGAAGCTAAATCCATCTAAATGCACCTTCGGAGTATCTTCTGGCAAATTCCTGGGCTATATCGTAACTCAAAGAGGAATAGAGGCCAGCATCGAGCAGATCAAAGCCATCTTACAGCTGGAGTCACCTGAGAAGCCTAAGGATGTTCAAAGACTAGCCGGGAAGGTAGCAGCCCTGAACAGATTCATCTCAAGATCTTCAGATAAATGCAGGCTGTTTTACGACGTACTAAGGAAAAGCCAGAAGTTTGAATGGACCTCTGAGCACGAGCAAGCCTTCAAAGAGCTGAAGCACTACCTCAGCAGCCCGCTGCTGCTGTCAAAACCGGACCCAGGAGAACCACTATTCCTATACCTAGCCGTCACAGAGGTAGCAGTGAGTGATGTCCTGGTAAGAGAGCAAGAAAGGGAGCAGAAGCCAGTATACTACGTGAACAAGTCTCTGCTGCCGGTAGAGACCAGGTACACATCCCTTGAAAAGTTAGTACTAGCATTGGTAGTGGCATCTCGCAAACTGCGCCCCTATTTCGAATCCCACATTGTACATGTCGTGACCAATTACCCACTAAAAGCTATCATGAGGAAGCCTAAACTGTCAGGAAGAATGTCTAAATGGTCTGTACACCTCAGTGGGTACGACATCCAATATGACCCCAGAACAGCAATCAAATCATAAGCATTGACCGACTTCGTGTCAGACTTCAGTCCTGCCATCCAGAATCTAGCAGATAAAGAGATCCTCACTTTAGGAGGGATCAAGGAGGTAGAAGTCTGGCAGATGCACATTGACGGAGCCTCCAACCAAAGGGGGCAGGCGTAGGATTAATTCTGCGGTCACCATAGGGAGACCTGATAGCGCAAGCAGTAAGATGTGAATTCAAGGCAACCAACAATGAGACAGAATACGAGGCCTTGATATTGGGAATGAAGCTAGCTTTAGAGTTAAGGGTCATGGACCTGCTCATATCCAGTGACTCTCTGTTAATAGTCAACCACATGAATGATGAGTTTATAGCCAGAGATTCGAAGATGATTGCATACCTAAAAGTAGCAAAGGAGTTAAAACAAAAATTCGAAACTTGCAAGCTTAAACAGATCCCCAGAGATCAGAACGTGGAAGCAGACGCCCTAGCAACCCTGGGGGCAACATTTAAACCAACAGAGCTGTCCAGCATTCCAATAGCACACATGCTAGAACCGTCCATTCAAAAGACGGACGAAATAGACAGAGGTGAACTGGAGGATCCACAGAGCGAGAAAGAAATCCGAGCAGTTACGGAGGAAGGCGAGAGCTCCCAGCCAAACAGGCAGCCATGCCAAATAGCCGTCAGCGGAGACAGTAGCGCACACCTTACCTAGATCGGCATTTGCGCTATAACAAGCTACCAGATGACAAGAAGGAAGTGAGAGCTTTCAGAGTGAAGGCCTCCAGATTCATACTCAATGATGACACATTATACAGAAAATCACTAGCAGGCCCCTACTTACGGTGCCTGGACAAGGAAGAAGCGCAGACTGTGTTGCATGCTCTCTACAGTGGCGAATGTGGAAACCATGTAGGGGGCAGGAGTCTGGCAAATAAAGCCCTCAGACAGGGATACTATTGGCCTACAATGAAGGCAGATGCAGCAGAGTACGCACGAAAATGTGACGCCTGCCAGCGCTCAACGCCAATGATCCATCAGCCAGCAGAGCCCCTACACCCTATCATTTCTCCCTAGCCATTCATGGCATGGGGCATGGACATAGTAGGCCCTCTACCACGGGCCACAGGAAATAGAACCTGGATGTTAGCAATGACAGATTACTTCTCCAAGTGGATAGAGGCAGAAGCATTCACGGAGGTAAAAGACAAACATGTCATTTCATTCATAAAACGAAACATTATTTGCAGATTTGGTATCCCATCAAAAATCATATGTGACAATGGCTCACAATTCATCTCAAACGATACCGAAGGATACTGTGCAAGGTGGAACATCACCTTAAAAAAGTCAGCACCTAGGACTCCAAAGTCCAACGGGCAAGCTGAATCCAGCAACAAAATCATTATGGACAATCTGAGAAGGAGGTTACAGGAGTTAGGAGGAAAGTGGGCAGATGAATTGCCACTAGTGTTATGGTCAGACAGAACGACACCAAAGATAGCAACAGGCCAAACACCCTTCAACCTCGTGTTTGGCGCAGAAGCAGTCATTCCATCAGAAGTTCTGGTTCCCACTCACAGGTATGAAAATATGACAAGGGAACTAAACGGTACAGAGATGACCAGAAGCCTGGACACAATTGACGAGCTGCGAGCAAGCGCGAAAATCCGTCTGGCTGCCTACAAATAGTCAGTGGCCAAGAGTTATAACAAGAATGTAAAATTCAGGCTCCTGGAGGTAGGAGACCTGGTTCTCCGAGAGGTGTTTCAGAACACCAAGAATCGGAAGGCAGACAAATTCGCCTACAAATGGGAAGGACCATACCAGGTAGAAGGAGTTGTTGGCCATGGTGCATACAGACTGATGACTATGGACGATAAAATCATACAACGCCCATGGAACATATTTCACGTGAAGAGATATTACTTTTAATAATAAGTAGACTTTAGCTTTCAGAATAATGTACTGTGAGAAGCCAAATCATTTTTAAACATAAAATAAAAATCCGGTGGTAGGCATACTGCCAATTTCACTCTTATTTCTTGTGTCTTTAGTTATTTTTAAGACTTTAAACTACTATTGGATGGTGTGGTGCAGCGGCGTCACGGGACCAGAATTGCTCACGGTACCCCATGAGATGGCGACAGGTACTTCACATCATTCTAATAGATTTTCTTATTTTCAGGCTTCTCTAAGTACATCACTTTGAATCCTAGCGTCTATGGTACTTTGAAAGGATGTCTTGCAGGACTGTCAACTGCCAACGCAGGGTGAAAAGGCACACGGCACTCCAACATGCCTAACCTATTTTTTCCACAAGGAGCACCCTCACCAAGGCGGACTGTGGAACATACGAAAGGGAGCCTGGTTGTGGTGAATACGCTTATCCAGCTACCCCTGATACCACCCCCTGGACGTAACTCGCACTAATCGCAATTAATCAGGGCCCCAGCATGCATGCACAAATGAACATAGAACGTAGGGATATCTGCGCTACCAGAATCCTGCAGCGTCTCCATCTGGTCCTAGAATGACGATAAACTTGCCTCAATGACGCCCTTGTTGGCTTAAAACGAGACGAACACACCTTGCGTCATGAACAAGGTTAAGTAGTCCAAAACTGTGGCATACGCCTAAATCAGCCATCCGGCTGACACGGTAGCTAGCTTAGTCTGGATCAGTCTTTTCAGGCTGACCAGGCTGGTCTAAATCAGCCTCCTAGGTTGACACGGCCACTCCTCCTTACATTGCGGCATACGCCTAAATCAGCCATCAGGCTGACACGACAGCTAGTTGAGTCAGAACGTTAGCCTCTTCAGGGTGACAGGACTCGCCTAAATCAGTCAAACAGGGTGACATGGCAAAAAAACTTCCTAAAAACAGGGAAGATAAATAACAAACACACGATATGTAAGCTAAAACCTTGCCAAACTATGACAAGGGGCATTTCAAAATAAGGCCAAAAGTACGGCCCAAAGTTTAACCGCCACCTTGGCGGGACAACCACAAAAAACAAGTTTAAAACTTACAAAGTCTGCCACCTCTGGGCCAGACTACCAAAAAAGTTCATCAAAACATAAAAACTTAATTATCGGTCACATTAATGACCTCCACCTCTGGCACCTCCTCTGCCTGCTGACCGCTCATTTCAGGTACTGCACCAGCTTGCATATCCTCAGCCGCCATAGCTCCCTGAGCTCCGTCAGCAGCATCCTGGGACATTCCAGCATCACCCCCAGCAGCCTGCTCAGCAAATGCAGGAGAATTAACCTCACCAACCTTAGGCATCAACATACTCAGATCAGGTTGGGTGGGATAGAGCATCTCCAGCTGCTTCTCCTCTTCCTCTATGGCCTGCTGGGTGGGGGCCTCCTTGAGGGCAGCACGCATCCCGCTGATCTTTCCCCGCCAAGTAGCATAGGCAACGACATTGGTGGCCAGGGAGATCAGCTCATTGATTTTCTCATCAGAGCGCTTGAGGGAGTCAGAGAAAGTATTGCACACCGCCTGAGTACGCGCCAGCTGATCAGCCCTCTCTTTCAGCTTCTTCTTGGTGACAGCAAGCTCAGTCTTCAGTTCCACCACCCGCTCCTTCAGATCGATCCGCTGTTGTGCCAAATCAGCGACAATCTCCCTCAGCTCCTGGTTCTTGGAACTGGTAGCACGGCTGGTCGTCTGCACTATGTTGATCATCTTCCTGTTGTAGAGTGCAGACTGGAAGGTCTGGGGCAGAGAAAATCAAGAGTCAGCAAGGAAGTCAGGAGGCAGAATCCAAGTAAAGCAGACAGACAGACAGGTAGAAAATGAAGGGTATTTACCATGAAGGCATTGTGCACGTCATTTTCAGCCATCTCCTCTGGGAGAACTCCGAAAACGTTTCCTCAACAGGAGGAAAGAGCAGCTGATCAATCTCCGGCCAGTAGGGCACCTTGTCCACATTCCCAAAGCCCTCTGGGAAATGAGCAATAATGCCTCCGCTAGATGAAGCCCGAGGACTGGCAGGAGGAGTAGGCGGATGGCGAGATAACGGGTTAACCTCCAGGGGCTCACGTGCAGCAGAACTAAAAATTGTGGGAGGAGTCCGAAAAGAGGCAGCAGGAGCACTCCTCTTGGAGGCAGAGGCCACATTAGGGCTGGTAGAATGTCTCTTTCTTTTAGCACTTTGGAGGATGAGTTCCAATTGATCAACTTTTGAACCTGAAAGCATAGATAGCCTCAGACGACAGAATACTTAAACGTCAGTAGAAACAGCATGCAAATAAAGAGTGGTTGCAGAAGTCTTACCAGAAGACATACGTGGGGGGTGGCGAGGAGGATTGGAGGAAGAAGCAGGTGAAAAACCAGGAAGCAGGTCTGGGAACTTTCTCTCAGATTCAGAGATGCTGAACAGCTTGCTGCAGGCAGGGATCTTGGCGCCGATACGGGTAAGGTCACATGGGCCTGCACGAAGACGATGAAGTAAGCTAGTAAGCAGCGAGATAAAACAAATCAGGTGACAGGAAGACTACTTACTCGAAGTTAGAACCCATTTCTCGAAAATGTAATCGGCAGGAGGCTGGATGAAGTCCTTGCTCACATAGAAGAAGTCCTCAAACCATTTCTCATTACGAGATTTTGACAAGTGTCTGAAGGGAGCCTCTCCACGGCCCCGGAATGAGAATTGACGCCTGCCCAGGGATCTGATGTTGTACATATGGGCCAGATCGCCCAGAGTGACAGATTTGCTAGTACTCTGACCAGCAGCCAGAGAATAGAGAAGAACTCTCCAAATGGCAGCAGAAATTTGTGCCATAGCGAAATTGTTGGTGAAGATAAAATCTTGAATGAGTTTAGGGAAAGGAAAACGGAGGCCATATCTAAACGGGTACGTGTAAAAACTAACCCACCCTGGACGAGGGGCGTCAGCTTTTTGTCCCGGTTCAGGGATGGCGATATCCACCCCGTCACCAAGACCAAGCAGATTCTTGATCGTGGGGATGTCGGACGGCGTTAAAGCAGAATCACAGTCGTGGGGGTGCTTAAAAAGCCCCCGAGAAGGGAAAGTGGGGTCGAGATTACGATCAGAAGGTGTGGAGGATTGACGAGTTTTGCCCATGGTGGAGAGAGAAAATAAAGATTAAAAGAAGAAGAGAAGATGGATTACCTGATGATGGAAACGGGGAAGGCGAACAGTGAAGCCGGCGAGGAATGAAGGAGAAGGAAGGTTGAGGGTATAAGAGAGAAGAATTTTTTGAAATGATTAATGAGAGTGGAAGATGGACGTTGGGGTTATAAAGAGGAGAGAGGGAGCTGGGTACGAGAAAAGAGGAGAAGGGCGGCTTGCATGGGAAGGAGTAAAAAAGACGGCGTAGGGTTTTTTAACATTTGGTTACGTAAAATTCCTTGCTCGATACTTGAAAGCGTACTTCACAAGAAATTTGGGGCAAACTGTTTGGGCTAAAAATAGCATAATAGAGAAGGCCCACTTAATGAAATGAAGACTATGAAAGAAGTGATAAGGAGGAAGGAGGCCCGCGGTTGGAGAAAAGAGAAACGGTCTTACGGAAGATTAGGATCCCATCATAGGAATCCTCCGCATTAAGGAAAGGAGCGTCAGGGAGAAGTTAGGGAGAAGTCAGGGAGATCAAGGAGAATTGGCAAGGGAGTCCGGATTTGGAAAGAGTCCTTATGGAAATTATATTCCCTTTCCATATTCAAGGTAGGACATGTCTAGGGTTCTTACCCTATAAATAGCCAAGGGAGCGAATCAAGAATTTATTCATTCAACACCGGCATTCATACATCAACATTCAAGATCGCATCACTACAGATAATATACGTTCATTCTGGATCTTGCAGGTCTGACACCAAGGGTCAGCAGGATTACCTTCGTACCATAATTGTAATCATCCTCCTATTCATATAGTGCAATACTTGGCAGGGTACCGCCCTCCCGCGGTTGTTCCCACATTGGGTTTTCCACGTCACCAAATCTCTCGTGTCAATTTACATTACGCACTTTATTTTCCTATTTACTTATTGACATACGAACCATTATACAATCGACCAACGAATATTGACTACATTAACCCTAATCAATCGACTTGGGTAAAAATACCTAAACAGGTACCTTTGGAGTTGATGTTGTGGGTGCCAAATTCCCACAAGTAGCTTCATGTGCAAGTTTCTTTTTGAGCTTTTCCATCAAATATCCTTTGTATGATGCTTTGACCTTTTGAAGAAGGTCCACCAAATCATCTTCGACAATCATTGGCTCCATGGTGGGCGCTAAGTAGTCTTCGTAGGCAATGGGGAAGGGACATTCATCTTCATGATAAGATATCTCAAATATCTCAAGGATAGGCTCCTCAATCAAGGTGATATCACAAGTCCATTCTTCTCCCCTTTTCCGTAGGTCTTCGTAAGACACGTATTCTTCGTAGGCCCCTTTTATGGTCTTGTCATCATCGCTATCTTTATATGAATCATAAATGGACGCCTCATTCAATTCTTTTTCCAACATCTCAAAGTTCACATTAAAAGAGACACCCTCATACTCACAAAGGCTAAGAGTATTTGGCTTACTCAACCTCATGTCTTCTTCATCAAACACCACACTTTCATATTCACAAGAGCTCAAAGAGGTTAGCTCTTCCCACTTCTCATTTTCCATATCAAAGGTTACTACTTCAAATTCACATTCTTGATCAACGTCCAAAGAATGGTGGGGAGTGATTGCTTGGGATTCTTTCATTTGAGCAATTTGAATGTCCAATTCCTCACCTTGGGCAACAATGCCTTGAAGAACATTGTCCCTCTTTTGGCTCTCCTCTAGCATTTGTTTGAAAAAGTTTTGTTGATCTCCCATCATTTGAAGAATCACATTTTGAATGGGTTCATTTTCTTGTCGTGGGCATGTGTGAAACTGGTTGTATTGTGGCAATTGAAAGTCATTATGAAGTGGGTATTGAGTGGGCGGTTGTTGTGGGTATTGGATGTGGTGATTTCGGTGGGAAAAATTGGGGTAGTGGTTAAGATTTTCATTGTACGAATAGTAAGGTAGGTTTGTGTTGACTTGTTACTCAAACTCCCCATACCCATAGTCATACTCAAAGAATCCACCACATACTCCATATGTCAAGTCTTGAGCCATCATAGCTAAGACAATAAAACAACTACAAGCATGGAAACTACAAAAAGATGGTAAGAACAATCCTTGGGGAACAAGTTCCTCAAGGTGAAAGCACAATTAAAATAGACAAACAAGTAAGAACTTAATCACATAGAACCATCCCCGGCAACGGCGCCATTTTGATGGGTGATGTCATCGGGTCTCCCAATCAAACACATTTATAATACTCAACAAACAACTAGTTAGTGGTAAGTCGAGGTCGATCCATGGGACGGTGTGCTTTGGGTTCTAAGTCCATCTATCTCAATTTATGCTAGTGTCACAATTTGTTTGGGTTTGTAGGTGTGTCCTAGACTAATATAAGCAATAAAGTAAAGCAAACAATGAACTAAGAAATGTAAACAAATGACTAAAAGCACTAGGATGTCATGGGGTCATAGGGGATTCATGGTGTTGATCAAACAAACATGTTTACGAAGTTTCAAGCAATTAATGTTATAAAGGACCGAGTTGGTTTATGTCTTACGGTTCATAGGAAGAGTTGGGTCCCGGAGCCGATCGATTAGATTGTACAACACCTACAAGTCGACTTAATTTCCTCCTATTCAACTTCTATGCATGGTCTAACATGACTCGAGTTGGTTTATATCTTACAAGTCTTGTTGAGTAGATAAGAGATGGGTAAAAATGCAAGGATTCATAGGCTTAGCATTTCATCAAACATAACATGTGCATAGGTTGACATCACAACAAGCAAGCAATTTAATTATGAAAACATATTAGATTAAGCATGATTAATCCCATGTTGGTTTCCCCTAATTACTCACTAATCCTAGTTAAGAGACTACTCACTTATTATCATGGTAAATATGTCATTAATGGTGTCAATCATCACAACAAGTGTAAACATGATAAGAGAATGAGGAAATAAACAATAAAGAGTAAAGGGTAAAAGAATTATACCAACTTCAGATGATCCAAATAATAAAGCAAAGAATTGTAGAAGAAACTTGATTGATTGATGAAGAGTTGTCAATTCTCCAATAATAACCCAATAATCTTCAATTACCCAATAAAAAACTTGAATAATAAACTTGAATAATAATTAAGGAAAGATTAATGTGTAATTTGTGGAAAGATTAAAGACTAATCTATTCTAATCTACTCCTAATCTAATCTAAGTGGAATTTTTAATATGGAAGCCCCCCCTTTGATTATCATCAAACTGGGGTATTTATAGTAGTGCTTCATTAGGTTAACTAAGGCTAAACTAGTAATTAACAATTATAAGTTCTAAGCAGGGTATCGCTAGTATTTCGGAGGGATGGGCATCTTTGCTGAAGACGCCATGGTCCGCTCGTCCAAGAGGTAGGACGCTCGGATTGCTGCATGGAGGGATGAGAGGCTGATGAATCGGGACGCTCGGACTGCGGGCTCCTTGGACGAGCATCTTGGCTCCTCGGACGCTCGGATTCCTCTTCAGAATCCTTCCCTTCGCAAACTTCTTATTCTTGCCATGTTGGTCTTTAGTTCTTGTCCTTCCTTCAATACCCGTTCAACCAAGATCGTCAATATCCTTCCAAATAGGCTCAAGAGATGGGAATTTTCCGCCCAATTGTCTCCTTTCCAACAAATCAAACACAAAGCGGTAGGAAAGCAAAATAGGAAGCATTTGACGGGTAAAATAGCTATGAGACGCTATAATAATATGCAAAATAGGTTCAAGTAGAGGGCTAAATGTGCGCAAATATGAGTCACATCACTCGTAGTGCATAGTTACTAGCATCACACATAATCTCGAACGGCAACTCCCAGTTAGGGGGCTCAATAATCGGTGCTGAAATCAAGGCCTGCTTTAACCTGTTAAAAGCAGAAAGACACTCATCAGTAATGCAAAGGGGGCATCCTTAAGCAACAGCTGTGTAAGCGGTTTAGCAATTTTTGAAAAATCCTTAATGAACCGGCGATAAAAGCCGGCATGACCAAGGAAACTCCTCACTCCTTTAACATTAATAGGAGGAGGTAATTGCTGAATCACTTGCACCTTTGCTTTGTCAACTTCGATGCCTCTATCTGAAACTAAGTGCCCTAAGACAACTCCCTCGTTGACCATAAAATGACACTTCTCCCAGTTGAGCACAAGATTAACCTTAATGGAGCGGCGCAACACTTTATCAAGGTTAGACAGACAATTAGCAAAATCACTTCCACAGAAACTAAAGTCGTCCATAAAATATCCCCATCATGCACCTTTGAAAGGTGGCAGGGGCATTACACAAACCCAAAGGCATTCTACGATAATCAAAAACGCCCTGAGGACAAGTAAAAGTAGTCTTTTCCTGTTCATCCGGATGAATAGGGATCTATAAGAACCCTGAGCATCCATCTAGATAACATAAAAACTTATGAGAAGCTAGCCTTTCTACCTTCTGATCAATGAAAGGAAGGGGAAAGTGATATTTCATTGTGGCGGCATTTAGCTGTCTGTAGTCTATACACATTCGCCAACAAGTTACTATTCTAGTAGGTATCAATTCGTTCTTATCATTCTTGACCACAATAGTCCCTCCTTTCTTAGGAACCACCTGAACTGGACTCACCCGCTTAGAATGACCAATAGAATAGATAATACCTGCATCGAGCAACTTCATTACCTCAGCCATCACAACATCCTCCATCTTCTGGTTCAGTCGGCACTGACCCTGTCTGCAAGGTTTGTGATCTTCCTCTAGCTCAATTATGTGCATACAAATATCAGGACTGATGCCCTTAATGTCATCCAGTGAATAACCCATTACTTTCCTGTTTTTCTTAAGAACAGCTAACAAAGCGGTCAGCTGATCATCGTCCAATTTAGCACTAACAATGACTGGATATTGCTCTGTATCATCTAAAAATGCATATTTAAGATGGGAAGGAAGAGGCTTACGCTCGAGTACCTTTACCTCTATAGCGCATAGGGTATTTATCATTTGTTCCACTCTCTCTCCTTCAGCGTTGGTGAGTTCACGCTCATCTATTGCAGCTTCAAGCAAATCCAACAAAGCGTCATTGTTCTCTGGGTTATCTGCACACTCATCTAACAACATCAAAGCTTCTAGTGGATCCTTTATCAAGGAATCCGACCAGAATTCATAAACAGACTCGTCAACAATATCAACTGAATAACAAGTATCCTCTATCATTGGGCGAGCGAGTGTACCAGGTAAACTAAAAGTGATTGCATCATCCCCCATCGCAAGAGTCAAACGCCCTTGTTTGACATCAATAATAGCCCCAGCTGTACATAAGAATCGTCCCCCTAGTATAATTGGGGTGCGGGTATCCTCAGCTATGTCTAAGACAATGAAGCCCACTAGTATAAAGAACTTGCCTACTTTAACAGGCACGTCCTCTAGGATACCTAATGGTCGCCTAACAGATCTATCAGCCATCTGTAAGGTGATATTAGTTATTTTCAGGTGACCCATATTAAGTTTCTTGCAGACAGAGTAAGGCATGACACTGACGCTGGCTCCTAAATCACAGAGAGCCTTATCTATCACTTCGTTTCCTATGGTACATGTAATAGAGAAACTACCCGAGTCATTCATTTTAGGAGGAGCTTTATTGAGAAGTAAATTACTAGACTCTTCCATAAATGCAACAGTCTCCAATTCACTAAGCTCTCTCTTACGCGTCAAAATGTCTTTCATAAATTTTGCGTAAGTGGGTACTTGGGTAATAAGTTCAGTAAAAGGGACGGTTACCTGAAGGTTCTTGACCACATCCACGAATTTACCGTACTGTCGCTCGACCTTAGCATCTTTCAGACGTCCCGGATAAGGAATTCTGGTAACAATAAGCGGGTCCGCGACCTTCTCTTTACCTTTGTCAGAACGTGGCGTCTCTGCAGCAGGGGAAGATGACACGGTAGCGGAATTAAGCTTTGAAATAAAATCTCCGCTGGTACAAGCATCCGATCGAGTACTATTTCCACTCGATCAACATTTTCATCAGGCAAATTACTCGATCGAGGAATGCATACCTCTCGATCGAGAACAACATATTTGGTACAGTTTGATCAAAAGCCTGGATCACTCGATCGAATGTTTTCTGTAGACAAGTTACTCGGTCGAGCACCATAATCACCTCGATCGAAAACATCAGAATTAGCACCTTTCGATCGAATGCTTGGAATATTTGATCGAGTAATTTCAGAGAGCAGATCATTCGATCGAGAAGAACTAGCACTCAATCGAGCGATTTGACGATGCTCAGCAGGGACATCTTCAATTAACTCCTCCAAAACAATATCCGGGATATCGTCAGCAATTATATCATCATTTTCCGGCATTTTGGGTCCATCGTAGGTAAGACCACTTCGGAGATTTATAGCATTGATCGGATCACATTGAGGTGGGTGATTCACTTGGTTTTGCTCGGATGTAAGTTGCACAACTTGGTCTTGCAACTTCTCTAGAGAGTTATCAACTTTATTCGACTTTCTTTCAAGTTGGAGTGCTAAAGTTAGCACCAAAGATTTCAACTCTGCAAGTTCAACAATTGTAGAAGGTGAATCGACTTGTTGTGGTATTGGTTTAGAAGGACTAGAGGCACTTGTCATGGTCAAGTCTTCATATAGTTTAGAGAACGGCACTCCTTGCTTGAATTGTTGATAAGTAGGGACTCGCTCTACATCCGCCATATAAGTAATAGGGTCGTGTCCCTTTGTACCGCATCTACCACAAATTACCTCTTGCTCAATTATGGCATAAACTTGTTCATGCGCACCCGAAGTTTGTAGAATCTCCAGATTTTCTAACCTTCCACTGGGACTTTCCACTGCAGCTACCAAAGACTCGCTCACTCGTCTACCTCCTATGGGATTTCCATATTCAGCTACGTGAATGGCCATTTCCTCAATGAGTCGCCATCCCTTATCATCTTCAACATTTTTCTGGAATCTCCCTTTGGCTGCACTATCCAACACGGTTCTTTGATCATCATATAACCCATTATAGAATTGGGTGCATAAGAACCATCGTTGGAAACCATGGTGAGGTACAAAGCGAACCAACTTCTTGAACCTAGTCCAAGCTTCATTTAAATCTTCAGTGGCCAACTTTGTAAAAGTGGTGATTAGGCCTCTCAGCATATTAGTGCGTTGTGGTACAAAATACCTTCTGTAGAAGGCTAAGGCTAGGGAATTCCAATCAGTAACACCAGCAGCTTCCCTATCCAGGTCTCTCAACCATTCCCGGGCTTTATCAGTCAAGGAGAAAGGAAAAAGGACTCCCTTGACCCTATCCCGTGTTACCCAGAAGATAAAGGAATAGTAGATCAATACTCCGTAAACAGCTCAATATGCTTGCATGGATCCTCGCCATGTACTCCCTTGAAGAGATTTCTCTCAACCAACTGTATATAGGATGGATGAATCCCAAAGTTCCCTGCGTCTAAAGTGGGAAGCACAAAACCTCTAGGTTGAGAATCCACCATAGGTTCTGAGTGACTGGCGATATTTTGCATCTTAGCAAGTAGAGTTGATAGAACAGCAAGGAAGACAATGTTCTCTTCTAAAATAGATTTCCTGGAACACTAATAAAGCACTAGAAAAGTATGAGATCAATCTCTAGGAATAAATTCCTTGAGACGAGAGACAGACTTAAGATAAAGCAACAAAATTACGCCACCTCCCCGATGTGGACACAGGGGGGCCCACGGGGGCGCTTGGAAACAAGCGTTTGAATTTGTGGAGTCGCCACCAATTTTTATAGGAAATTGGTATCGTTTGAATACCTCGTGCCATGTCAAGACACAAAGTAGTGACATGAACACTAAGAATTCGTTACCCTTAGCATTCTATGTCTAGAATGCCTCTCATGGATACCAATGAACACGGATGTTCACATAGATCTGGAGTAAGGGGTGAGGGTACATATTAGGAAGTCCTTTTACTGAACAGCTAATCCCGCCCGCCTCAATAGCGGCCTCTACTAGTGATTAGGGAAATCGTTGGTATTTGATATGTTGTCAATTATATGCATGCAATGCAACATCCATCGTTTTGATCCTAGCATGTGAATTAATAATGTTTGACGAAACGAGATTAACTAAGTTAATGTTTTAGTGATTGCTCGACTCGAATGTATGTAGAAAGTGCCCTCGTAAGAGGATTTAGATTAAGTTGATTGATGTGTAGTGGTCAAATTGTTCGGTCATGCAACGTAACTGGTACTCAGAATGATCTGAGCTTACGTGGTCGATTGATCAAGCATGTAGACGTTAAAAGCTTAGAGTACGGTCTTAGAATACAAAGGGAGAAGAGAAGGGCGGACACTCGCGTGAAAAATATGTGGAACGAAGGTCCCTATTTATACTAAAAAATATTGAGAGTTATTGAATGACTCAAACATTGGAAATAAATCACGGAAAAATATGAAAACATGCAGAAATTAGCTGGGGAAGAGGCACAACAGCTGCTGCGACCCTTGGAAGAGGTGCAACATCTGCTGCGTCATTTCCCCAATGGTTTCCTCTTGCGGAAGAAAGAATTCCGCGTTTCCTTTAGGGAATTGCGGTGGATCTCTACTTCCTTATTTCTTAAAATAAGATTTTCGGGATATATTTTACCAAAAGATATAAAATTAATTTATGGAATAAAAATCCAGAATATTCTAGGACATTCCGACTCGGCATTTTAAACGGTTTATTAGAAAATAAAGCGGTTTTTGACCCGGACTCCAAATGAACTCTAATTTGCTGTCAAAACGACCGTATTAGCGTGTAGATGACAACCAAGGGGTAGACACAAGTATTTGAGCTATCACTTGACGATAAAATTACGAACTATCATAAATCATTCCGCGTACCAAACATGCGGCCCAATCATAAGTGCGTGGTTGGCGGGAGGTGCAGAAATGAGGTATCTACAGAGCCCCCACTTTGACTGCGGCTTGGACAAGGCGAAAGTCAAAGTATAGCCATCGGGTCAATCGAATATTACAACCTGACGACGATGGCGACGCGAGGTGGCTCAAGGGGTCTGAACCAATGACCTGTCGTTGGGAACATTTTAGAGTCTGTCGACTATCAGGGAAGGTCGTTTAAAGTCCATTAGACTATGTAAGGAAGCTTGCCAGCCATAAGAAGAAACCATACATGTGACTCCCGGGCGAAACGGGACTTAAAGCGCTTTGACAAAACTTTTTGGTCTAAAGATAACTTGATGTCTGAAGGCAGGAGGGTCATAGGAATTCTTAAGAATACGGAAGGACTGTCTAAAATAAATATTGAGGACAAGAGGACGTCGGTAGAAACTGATGGGGGAAGTTTGCTTGTGTTTGCTTCCGTTTCTCGAGAAGTGCAATCGGCTGTCATGAACTCTCGCCGGGAAAGATAATAAGATATCGATGAAGGTATGTCTCAACACCTTAGGAAATCCGCTCGTTGTTGCAAGCGAAGTCCCGATGAAAGATCCTTGCTGGGAGATAAAATACTGCGACAGTTCACAGTCTGCTTCGGAAAAAATACGGGAGATAAAGTACTGCAACGGTCTCGTAGTCAGCTTTTGAAAAAATACGGGTCCGGACGAAATCAATGCCCAAAAGAACCAAATATATGATATAAGGCATTGGAGAAGAGGCGCACAAAAAGTGGGTCCACAAATAACGAACTTATAACGAACTTTTGAAAATTGAGATGGAGGGAAGCCGGGTAAGAGGCGCAGCAAGAGCTGTGACTCTTGGAAGAGGCGCAGCAGGTGCTGCTTCCTTTCCCGGGCTTGTCCCTCTCTGAGTAAAAACACGACTCAGGTCGTGTTTATGTTTTCATTTCAAAACATAAACTCTTCATCTTTCTCTCTAATTCTGACCAAATTATGCCAAAAAGCTTGATCAATTCTCGCCATTAATCATGACTAATAGAGGTATGTGCCTTACTCCTGCTTTAATTCTTGTTTTTGCTTGATTTTGATCGAAACAATTAGGGTTTTTACACCCAATATGTCGAACATTTTGGGGCTTTTCCCCCTAATGGATTTATCTTGTAAAATTGATATTAGAAATGGATAATTGGCAATGTTAGGAACATAATCATGTATTCTTTTTGAATTTTCGTCAAGTATTGAGCATTTGAGCGAAATTGAGACGGTTGCTCATCTGTTTCGAAAACTGCTTCGAAAATCGCCTTACAATTGTCCATTTTTGATGAAATTTGATTTTTGGAACCCTTGTGTAATGGGTAATGCTGCCAAAATTTCGACTCAAACCCGTGACTAGGCTTAGATTTAGAATTGACTTGACCCAATTTACCACATTAGTGGTCGGGTTTCGAAAGAAATGGCCAAAGATGGCGAGAGAAGGCCATTTTCGGGGCTTAATTGGCTTGAAACAACCTTACCGAGGCTTTTTCATCATTTGACGCGGCCTAATTTACTTTAATTTTATAGGTGACGTTCCTTCTATGTCGGGGAGGCATTCCATGGACGTGGATATCGACTTTGACCCTTCTCTCGCTCTCGAGGGGGTGGTCGAGGAGGTAGTTGAGGAGGAGGCTGAGGAGGTCCCGAGGCGGGCCAACGTAGGACGAGGTGGTCGCCAGCTAGTGGAGCACCCGAGTGGGCAGAGAAATGGGCTGGAAGACATCTCATTTGGGCTACAGAGAGCCACCTGTCTTACAGGACGGCGAAGAGTTTGGTAAGTCTCGGACTTTGTCATTTCCTTATTGCCTTCCTTATTCACTTGCCGTTTCACTTCTTGTTAATCTCGTGCTAAAGATAGAGTTTGACCTGGATTGATATAGGATGCCGGGAACTTGAGGTCCTTTTCCGGCTACACGACGATGATGGAGGCCTACGAGAGACTGACGGAGGAGGATAAAGCCATCATCGAGCTGGGAGCCTTCAGAGCTTTGGTGGGAGCATGGAGTGCGATTAAGGAAAGGAAGATTCGGGCTAACCTTTGCCTGATTCGCGCTTTCTTTGATTGGTACTTGGACATGACCTCGACCTTTCACATGCCATTTGGATAGGTCGGGGTCACTCTGGAGGACTACGGCATGATCTCTGGTCTGCCGTGTGGAGAGGAGCCCTTAGTGTGGTCGTTGACGGCCATGAGGGTAGACTCGGCCGGGGCAAGAGAGTTGATCGGCTGGAACATGGCGATGAGTGCTGCCAACATTCCCAGGTTGGTGCCGAGTTCTTACTTCAGGAACTACTTCGCAAGTAGAACCCCGGCGAGGGTGAGGATGGATGGGAGGATGATGCCTCCACCTCCTTGCACTGCTGAGCAGAGGGCTCGTCTGTGGCTGTGGTGGTTCTTGTCTTTGATTTACCTCAGAGACAAGGGGGAGAGGCTGTCGAGGAAGCTTCTTCCCTTCCTTGCTGACTTCAGTAGCCTAGGTCGGTGGGACTGGGTTACTCTTGGCTTTGCGGTCCTCACCCGCTACATAAGGGCCATGGTGCATCCTGAGCTGATTGAGAAGGGGACTTCTCTTGCTACTGTCGGTCCTAGACTGTTGTTGGAGGTATGAACCTTCTTTTGCATTCATGAAAGATCATTATTACTTTCTCATTTCTTTTCTCTATCAAATTATGATAGATCATAAATTATTATCTTTGCTTTGCAGGCTTGGGTGTACTCCTACTTTCCCAGCTTCGCGCCCAAGAGGATGGAGCCTAACCCGAGGGCATACCCGGTCGTGAGAGATTGGGTGGTGCGCCGTAGGAAGAGCCAGCGCTCTTCTTACGATGTTTGTCGACGGGGCGTGAATGCCCTGAAGTTGGAGGACGTAAGTGCTTTTGATTACTTGTTTGATTATTTATGTTCATTTTTATTTAGAAGTGATCATAATAATGACCCCCTTTCCCGCTTAGAGCCGATAATAGGAATGACCCCTTGTTTGCTTATCTTAGTGGGTACCCAGATCTTGGGCGGACTACCCTGACGTTCCAGCTTTCGTGGCCGAGGTCCTTCGTCGTAGGAGCTCGAGTCGGCTATTGCTGAGGACGTCCATGGGACCTGTGTGGTACCTGGGCGAGCGTTTGACTCGGCAGTGCTCTCGTGACAATTTTGCGGTTCCCATCGATCCTCCACGGAATATGTTTAGGGAGCCTTCTAACGCTGAGAGAGAGGTTGACTTGGCAGACGCAAGCAGTGACGCCCTTCTCCTTCCTGGCGAGGAGTAAGTTTGTTCGTCAGAGGATGGCGTTTTGGCCAGTTGTGGTAAGTATCTCACTTTTCTTGTTCTGAATTTTTGAATGACGAATGATCGTCAAATAAAAAACTTATTTGAAACTTGTAGGAGATCGTGGTGGCGGGCGTCGAGCCCCCAGCGTACCCAGAGACACTTGAGTACACCGACGCGTCGGGGATGACGACGATCTCGGATATCCATGACTTCGGTGAGGAGGTGACGGATGCTGGCCTGGAGGAGTGGCAACACTTTGTGAGGAGGGTAAGCCCCCAGCTTCGACTGTCTTTTTCTGTCTTTATTGCATAAGAATGCGTTCGTTCTTTTCTGAAAACCTTTTGTTATTCAACTGCAGGTGGCACCGTCTCAGCACGTGGCGCTGTGGAGGATGGCCAACCGCCTGCGGGCGACGGCCATCGAGGCCCTTGCAGTTGGCCGAGGATGACAGGTATGAACCTCTCATTCTCTCTATTTTGTTTCATATTTTGTTGCAATTTCCCGCGTTGCATTTTGAAATGATCGAATAAAATGATTGAAATGAGGCATTTCTTTATCATTTGCAGAGAGAGCGTGACCTGGAGCATGAACTGGCGCAGTCCTAGGAGGAGACAGCTCGTCTATTGAGGGAGTTGCAGGTCAGGGACGCTGAGATTGCTGCTCTCGAGGCGACCATAGCTGAGCTGAGTGGCGACCAGGACTAGTTGTCTTCCCTTCTTTTTGCTGTTGTCGTCTTGTATATACTTGTACATTTTGGACTTCATTTTGGACTTTTCGGACCTGTTTTGGGCGAGAGCCCCGAGTTTGATGTACATATTGCATTTTGGTTGTATATATGACGGCTGGAATGCCTTTGCTGCTGGGTTGTTTGTTGTTCCTGTAGGTTAGCTTAAAAACAGGTTTGGTAGATGACGGTTTGTGCCGTCATGCTGCCGAAATTTACACGGAAATTACAAATACAACACATATGATATAAATGGCGTAAATTGGCGCAAAATGAGAACAAGTGAAAAAGTGCCCGAAAATGAGCAAAAATGACAAAAAAGCCTGAAAATGGGCAAAAAATGCAAAAACTGCCCAGAAATAAGCAAAAATGACCGGACGGTAGGGAGGGCTACCCCCGAAAAAAAAACTTAAAAAGATATTTATAAGTGTGAAATGTAGGGAAAATGAAGGGTGAAATGATTCCCCTAAAAAACGAAAATAAAACAAAATGGGTAAGTATGCGTGTTTGGCGAAATGTCAATTTTGTCTCGAAAAGCGAACCCGAAAAGAATTAGGAAATATAAAATTTGGTAATTTGACAGAATTACCAAAATAATAACCTATAGGAATAGAAAATTATAGCCAAAAACAAATTAGGAAAGATCCAAAGCTGGAAATCACGGAAAACAGACTGGGGAAGAGGCGCAGCAGATGCTGCACCATTTCCCTAGCTAGTCAGACCTCGACAAAAATTAGGAAATTGCGTTTAGTATAAATAGAGACTTCGGGGAAGCTTTTATTCACACAATTCCTCCATCTTTATTCCATCTATCACATAAAAACTCTCATATCTTCATAAAAATTTCAAAATCATGGATGCTTTTGAAAACCGTCTCAAGGAGTGGACGAATGAGTTCACAAATGTTGAGAAACATGACATTGGTGCAATTAATTTGGGATCGATCTTGAGTCTCAAACTAGTGAAGATTGTGAAACCTTTCTCGATTATTGGGACCCTAATTTTCATGTGTTCGCCTTTCTTGGAGGCAATATCTGCCCTTTCCCTGAAGAAATAGCTGCTATTGGAGGATGGGACCCAGAAAATGCACCTGCTATACCCTTTAGTTCTCAAAGGTATAAGAGTAAATTTAGAGACTTGCTTGGATTGACAAAGGCTGAGGTTGACCGTCTTGTGACCTCGAAAGGGGTTCGTATGTTTGACTTTATTGACCGATTTATAAATAGGGAAGACCCTTCTATTTCTTATGTTGCGAGACGCATGGCGTTCGGGTTTTGTCTACTGCATTGTTATGTCCTTCAAGGGCATGTTGACAAGGAGATGAGAGGGGATCCTCGTTTTCTGAGGCTAGTAGAACAAATGGAGCTGCGCAAGAGCCCAACATGCCTTTGCTTAGGAGAGATAATTCTAGGGTTGGACAACAGAAAAGCCAACTGCGAGCTTCCTTATTTGGGGAGTCCCATCATTCTGGTCGGTGTATGGATTTCGGTTACTTGTCATTAAGAGTTACCTAGACAAAAACAATATTTATAACTTCACAAACTACTCTACTTTTAGTAAAGAGGTAATTAAAGGTCGGATCCCAGGGACGGGTATTGATGTAGGATTTTCGATTGCAAGTGGTTGTGTCTAAGAGTGTCACAATTTGGGTTGAGGTAGGAGATCAACTAAACTAAATAACAATGAAAACGAAATAATAAAAGCAAGAAAGATGATTAAAACGAGATGTAAACAATTGATTAAAAGCACTAGGGTGTCATAGGTTCATAGGAGATTCATGGGATTTGATCATAGAAACATATTTTCTACTAGATGCAAGCAATTATTGTTGTGATAGGATCGAGTAAGTGTATATCTTACAATCCCTAGGAAGGTTTGGGTCCCGGAGCCGAATCGATTAGATTATACAACATCTACAAGTCGACTTAATCCTCCCTATCCAACTATATGCATGGTCTAATGAGACTCGAGTTGGTTTATGTCTTACAAGTCTCATTGAAAAGGTAAGTGATGGGTAAAAAATGCAAGGATTCATAGGCTCGCATTTCATCAAACATAACATGTGCATAAGTTGAAATCACAACAAGCAAACAAATTAATTATGAAAACATATTAGATTAAGCATGAATCAATCCAATTGTTGGTTTCCCCTAATTTCCTATTAACCCTAGTTAAGGAAACTACTCACTCATTATCAAGTTTAACATGCTAACAAGGTTGTCAATCATACTAGCAAGGCAAAACATGATGAACAAATGAAGATGATTAACAATAATTAAAAAGGATTAAGAGAGAATTATACTTATAAAGATGATTCCCAATAATAAAGCAAAGAATAATAGAAGTACTTGATGATTGATGGAAGGTTTTCAATCCTACAAATAACCCCAAATAATCTTCTAATTACCCAAAATAAATGATGAACAATAGATAAATTAAGGAATGATTAAGAAATGAGATTTGTATTAATGCTAAATTAAGGATTGATTACAAGATTAAGAGAGTATTAGGACTTGATTAAGATCCTATTAAGATGATATGATAATCTAGGTAGTACAATGGGGTATTTATACTAGAGATTAGGTACAAAGATTAGGGTTACTAAGGGCTTAAATGACTATTAAGACCCTTAAGAAAAGTTGACGAAGTGCTCCTCTCCAAGGAGATGCTCATCTCCGTTTTGGTGGTCTTCATGTAATACGCTCGTCCCGAGCGTCTTGGCTGAGGGACGGTTGGTTCTGGAGCAGAATCCGAGCGGATTGTGGGTCGGGACGCTCGGATCATGGGGCCTCAAGACAAGCGTCGTGACATCGAGACGCTCGGACTGTAGCAGGGCGACGCTCGTCCTGGGTACTGCGACGCTCGGATTCCTTCACAGTCACTTCTCTTCTTTTCTTTCTTCAACAATCCTAGGGGATCTTCTTGGAGATGCAAGGATCCTTTCATCATTGCCCAAGCTACTTTATTTCCTACATAGGCCTTCTAGAATTGTCTTCCCTTTGATGCTTGGTCATTGAATTTGATCAATTTAGCTCCATTTTGCCATGAAAATGTAAGGTTTGCACTCCTTTCCTACCAAGGGATCAAAACCTCAAAGAATATGCAAAACGAGAAACTAAAGATAGTAAATGACCCAATTATGCACTAAAAAGCATAGGAACGAGGCTAATTCGGGGACTAAATATGCTCAAATATGAGTCACATTACATTCTGCAGGTAAGAGTCCCTTTCCTTTCTTTTTTCATGCCAACCGTTTTTTTTTCTTTTTTTTTTTGTGAAATGTGAAAATTATATTAATATTTAAGAGTTGAAGTACATTAACACCGATACAAGCAAACATTAGTTACCCTATGCCACGCAAATAACTAAACAAATTTACATCCAAGGTTACCAATTCAAACATTGATACTTGGATGTCCACTTCCAAGTTTGTCCTCTGCCCTGCACAATGATATGAACAGACTTGAAAACATATAAAGGCATAAGAAGCTGACTCTCCACCCTGCACAGGTTTCGAGCCATCCAAATCTGATATATCATGGCCAAAATAGATGTAATGATAATCTTCTTTCTCATCAGAGACCTGCATCTCCACAAGTAGCACTATTCTAAGATCCATGTACTAGGAAAAACAACACCCAACCAATCAGCTAACAAGGTCCAGCATTGAGCACTAAGCCTGCACTGGTACAACAGATGGGTATGATCCTCAGGCTGATCTATACACATATCACAGATGCTATTTTGAATGATGCCAAAGCGTAGTAGTCTATCCTTAGCCATAAGCCTCCCATGGATAGCCAGCCATCCAATAAACGAGTGCTTGGGCAAGCTTAGTCCGTTCCAAATAACAGGGTGCCATGGAACCTTATTCTGATATCCTTACAACCAAGATTACCCCACATAGATAGTATATCTTCTAGTATTAGTACTCCACTGTCCATTACAATATGCAAACTTGAACTGATCCTTGACCTGGCATATTTTTTTTCTTTTTCGTTTGACCATGTGGACATTGATTCCCGTCTTTCTTTGCAGGTTTGGCTTATAGAGCGTCTGCGGTTGATTGAGCCTCTAGTTAATGTGCTAGGATACCATGCTCGATCAATTGCAATGAGAACCAGACTCTATATGGTGGGCTTCACTCGGGTTTGCAACTATTGGAAAAATAAGCTGAAGAATGAAGGAGGTCCCCTAATCCGGTGGATTGTGCCATGGTGGCATCTCAGGTCAGTCACTATAGTTTCATCTTTAGACCCGACTCAGTCAGTTCGCATCCCTGGCTTGGAATTCATGATTTGCATTTTTTCGGAGAGGTTGATGAGGCCAGTGGGCGTTAAGCAAAAGATTCTGAAGCTTGACCCCGTGACTCAAACTACATTGGCACACAATACAGAGACTCGTCGGGAATGGGCAATGAAGTGGGCTAAGAGGAACATGTGGTTCATACCCTCTCCTATTGGTTCCTTATGGGTATCTGACTCATACTTGCAATTGAGGAAGGCTGTTACTCCTGAAGAGCGTGAGAAATTGAGGAAGCACGAGCCTGTTGATTACAAGATTCGCGAGGTAGCAAAGGAGAATCAGAAGTACTTGACTGCGGAGGAAGAAGAGGCCGGATTCCGGGTTGTTAATCCGTCGAAGAAACCGAAGACCGCTCCTGTCGTAGAGATGGTGGTGGATCGCAATGGTAAGGCTAGACCGCGAGAGAGACCTTTGGTGATTAGTTCGGAGATAGCACAAGAGCGCCCGGCTCGTTGTCGAGACAATAAATATGACAAGGGTGACAAAGGCAAAGGGAAGATGGAAGAATAGCCTTAGTCATTTATTATAGTATTTATTTATTATTATCTAAGTTGTAATAAACGACGGGGTTTTTAGAATCCTAGCCTAGCATTTATTTCCAGCATTTTATATTATTTGGCATATTATTATTATTTATGGAACAAATGAATAAAATATTAATTAGTTAAGAATCTATTATGATTTTCTTTTATTATTCTTGTCGAATTTCAAATGCAAATGCAAATGTCTTTCTATTTACATTTTAAAATAATGGGTTGTATCCTGTGAAGGATTGCCTACGTATTCATTTAAAAAATAAAATCAAACCCTTGCGCGTAGTTCGAATAAATGTAAAAGAATAATTGTTCGAAGCAAGAGCTTGTAGCGAACTTGAAAATAAGCATGAGCTTTACTTACTCCTAAAGTACAATTCAATTTATTTGATGATATGAGGATGTCAAAGTGTCAAAATGCAAGAGCAAGGTGACATAAGCATTCTTTCAGCGGACAAAGGGCCATTTTTATTTCGTGTCGCATGAGCGGCACGTGGGTACTACGCGAGGCGCGTTTCCTTGTCCTATACTAAGGGTAATATCGTTTCAGTTGGTCGATGTTAGTTAGGTTAGCGAATTCATTTCCATCTAGGTCTGTAATCCTAACCGCACCCCCCTGAGAGTATGGTATTGACTAAGAAAGGTCCGGCCCAGTTGGGTTTAAACTTTCTACGCGGATCGACAGGTAGGAGAGCTCTGACTGATTTGAGCACCAAATCTCAGTCTTTGATATTTCTGGGCTTAACCCATTTATGAAAGGCTCATTTGATACGTGCCTGATATGTTTGCACATTATGTAATGCACGCAACCTTCGTTCATCCAAGAGGATGAGTTCTTCATATCTATCTCTCTTTCAATCAGCTTCTGGAATTTGACTTTCGAGCAGAATGCGTAAGGATGGAATCTCTAGTTCAACTGGTTGTACGGCTTCTATGACTTAAGTTAGAAAGAAAGGTGTGGCTCCAGTAGGCGTCCTAAATGATGTGCGATAACCCCATAACGCAAAAGGTATCTTGCTTGGCCAATCGCGATAGTTATCGATCATTTTCTTGAGGATAGTGACGATATTCTTGTTCGCTGCCTCTACCGCGCCATTAGTTTGAGGTCTATAAGGCGAGGAAGGGTGATGTTTGATTTTGTATTTGGCTAGCAATTGCTCAGTCTCAGCCTGGAAATGTGATCCATTGTCACTGATGATCTCATGTAGGCAACCATATCGACAGATGATATTGGTTTGTATGAACTTTGCCACGTTCTTGGCGGTGAGACTAGTGTAAGATGCTGCTTCGACCCATTTGGTAAAATACTCGATAGCTACCAAAATGAAACAGTGACCTCCTGTTCCGGCATGAGTGATCTTCCCAATGATGTTGATTCCCCAAGCAGAAAACGGCCAAGGAGATGTCATGGTGTAAAGTAGTGAAGGACGGACGTGTTGCACATTCCCGAAGATTTGGCAATTATGGCAATGTCTGACGTACTTGATGCAATCTGACTCCATTGTGGTCCAGTAATATCCTAGACGCGTGATTTTCTTTGCCATCATGGGTCCACTCATGTGAGGACCACATTCTCCGTCGTGAACTTATTCCATCTCTTTTTGTGCCTGTGAATGATCAAGGAAATGCAAGACTACACCAAGAGGTGTTCTTTTGTACAATTCTCCCCGCATGAGGAGGTATTGAGAGGCTAGTAGGCGTATGGCTCGTTATCCCCTCTTATCCATATCTGGTGGGTATGTACCATTGAGTTTGAAGTTTAGAATGGCATGAAACCAAGGTTCCCCTGTATTTTCTTCTTCATCTGTAAGGTGGTGTACATAGGCTGGTTCTGACCATCGTTAGATGCATAAAGGCATTTCTACCATGTTGTCTGGCATATTAATCAAAGATGCAAGTTTCGCAAGAGCGTCTGCAAATTGATTCTCTTCACGAGGTAGGTGTAGATAAGTGACCTGATCGAAGAATTGGGTGACTTGATCTATCCTAGCCTGATAAGGTGCTAGACTTTCACTTCGAATTTTCCCAGATCCCGTAATTTGGTTAATGATCAAGGAAGAGTCTCTGTGAACTCAAAGATTCTTGATGCCTAAACTTAATGCTGCTTATTGACCAATGAAGCAAGCTTCATATTCCGCTGCGTTATTTGTCACCTCGAAGTCGAGTTTGACAGAAAGTGGTGTATGCTCGCCTTCAGGAGAAATGAGCAACACTCCTATTCCAAATCCTCTTAGATTTGATGCTCCATCAAAGTAAAGATCCCAAGAGTCTACATTGGGTTGTTGTATATCCTTGTCTGGAAATGACCACATGTTTATTGCTTGGGCGAGGTTGATAGGATTATCTGCGAAGAATTCGGCAACGGCGCGCCCCTTTATAACTTTCAGAGGTACATATTTGAGTTCGAACTCTGAGAGCATTAAGGTCCATCTTGCCAAAAGTCCGTTGAGAACGGGTTTTTCGAATAGGTATTTGACGGGATCCATTTTAGAATACACCTTGACAGAGTAGCTAAGCATATAATGACGTAGCTTATTTGTTTCCCACACAAGAGCGAGGCATGTCTTTTCGAGAGTCGTATACTTGCACTCATACTCCAAGAACTTCTTACTAAGGTAGTATATAGCTCTTGCTTCTTTCCCAACAGTTTGTGCGAGCATAGCCCCCATGGCTGTTTTGGTCACTGTCAAACGCCTTTTGACAGTCGTCGTCCCATATGGTGTGATATGTTTTCTTGAGCTTTTTGAAAATGGGTTCGTATATCATAGTACGTTTTTATATGAATCGGCATATATACTGTACTTTGCCTAGAAATCCTCTAACCTCCTTCTCTGTTTGGGGTTGTGTTATTTCGATTAGAGCCTTGATCTTGGATGGATCAATTTCTATTCCTCTTTGGCTGACGACATATCCCAGGAGCTTGCCTGACGTTACCCCGAATGCACACTTCTGAGGATTGAGCCTCATGTTGTACTTTCGCAGTCTTAGGAAAAATTTGCGAAGGTTATCAATATGCCCCTTCCTATCTTTGTACTTGATAATCATATCATCGACGTACACTTCTACTTCTTTATGCATCATGTCATGTAGCAATATGGTCGCAGTGCATTGATATATAGCTCCAGCATTGATTAGCTCGAATGACATAACAGTATAGCAATAGGTGTCACATTGAGTAACGAAGGCGGTCTTATGCATGTCTTCTATGGCCATCTTGATCTGATTATACCCTGCATACTCATCCATGAAGGATAACAGCGCGTGATCTGTTGTATTATCTACCAGTATGTCGATGTGTGGTAGTGGGAAGTCATCCTTGGGACTTGATTTGTTTAAGTCTCTGAAATCAACACAAACTCGGATTCGCCCATCCTTTTTGGATACGGGGACTATGTTAGCCACCCAGTCTGAATACTCGGAAACTTTGATGAACCCGGCTTTGAATTATTTATCAATTTCTTCTTTGATTTTAAGAGCCCATTCGGTCCTCATTCGACGAAGCTTCTGTTTTACGGGTTTAAAACCTAGTTTTATTAGAATTCTGTGTTCTGCAATATCCCTGTCGATTCCTGGCATGTCTTTGTAGGACCAAGCGAAAACGTCCTAGAACTCGTGTAGGAGGTCTATGAAATTGGCCCTTTCAGTTGGGTTTAAGGTCGTCCCTATCCTAAGTTCTTGGGGTTCTAGTTCGGTTCCTACATTGATGGGTTCGGTATTTTCTATAACGGGTGCCTCTTCCCCCTCTTGTAGTATCTCTTTAACCATATAGGGTGGTAATTCGACTGAGTCTGGGTCAGGATCATCCTCATTATCATCGTAAATAGAATTGCATTCAAAATAACACAAAGAGTAAGCAAAATCTGATTTATTCATATTAAATTTTGAAAAGAGTTCAAACAAAGAAGCCATCTGTTTAGTAGTCAGTGGCGGTAAAGGGACAGCAGCTGGGCATTTCCCAAGCTACTGTTACTACTTGATGCTATGCTAGGAGAAGCAAGGGGATGGGGAGTAACGGCAGAAGGAGACTCTCTAGCGACTTCTCTAGAATCAGACTCTAATTCTGACTCCGAATCTGACTCGAATTCATTGTCTTCAGGTTCTCCTTTGAACATCTCTCCTTCTCCAGTGGTGACTTTGAAGAGCTTTCCTTGGTTGTTAGTCCACTTGATCGACATTGTCCATCCTTTCTACTGATTTGGACTAGTTTCGGTGATTAATGTTGTGGGGTTAAAATGGTCATCTTGATGTATCATGGTAATGATCTCATCCTGTGCCGCTCTAGCAAATCGGTCTTCTCCAAAAAGAAGGCTAACAGCCTGTTCGTCTAAACAAGGTGTTTCACGAGTTTTGACAGTAGGAACCGTTTTTGAAGGAATGAAGTAGCAATCATGGAAGACCTCGATTCCAGCTAGTTGCATTCCTTTATAGTGCCAAGGTTCGGGGAACCCGTGAAAGTATTCTTGATCCCCTACTTTAACGAAGTATCCGTTTAGGGTAGGGAGATAGGGTCGCATCTGGATTCCTTTGTTTTTACGGTTTTGAAACTGAGTAAGCATCTCCAAAGCTTCTTCTTTCGTGGATTTTTATCCCAATCCTAATGGTATCCTCTGAGAGTTTCCTTCTTTGTAAGTTGAGAAGGTATTTTTCTTGGCAGGATTCAGTGGCATTCCCGGGAAGTATCCCTGAGACTTGAGCATGTGGTTGACCACTAAATTGGAGTATGGATCGAAGTATAGAGGTGCCAGTTCGCTCTCTACAAGGTTTATGCTCTGAAAGCCCCCAAGCTCGTATACTGGATCTGTGACTACTTGGTTGCTTGACATGTTCTCTATCACAGCCTTGATGGGTGACGAAGTGATCCTCACTACTTTGCCATCTAGAGGAATCTTAATCTTCTGGTGCAAGGTGGATATTACCGCTTTGGAAGCGTGAATCCAAGGCCTTCCCAAAAGTACATTGAATGAGGCTTCGATATCCACTATTTGAAAATTAACCTTTCGCTCAATTGGCCATGTGGCTATATTGAGGTTGATTAGTCCTACTACCTTGCGACGTGTTCCATCGTATGCTCGAACACCTTGGTTAGTAGGAGTCCAATCTGATTTTTTCATGCCCAATTTGTATGTCGTCTTTAGTGGTCTGACGTTGACTGCAGAGCCATCATCTACCAAAGTCATTGGCATGTTCTTCTTTAAGCATTTGACGGTAATATATAGAGCTAGGTTGTGACTGGCTCTGAAGGGAGGCAAATCTTCATCTGAAAAAGTAACTTGGGGTACTTAGTTTAACTGAATCTTGGAAGACCAAGGTGACTACGTCGTCAGGCGTAGAGTTGTGTGGCACGTTCAATTTAGCCAAGGCTTGCAGTAAAGCTTGGCGATGAGGGAATAAACTCGCAACTAGTTACCAGACTGAAAGATCGGCCTTCGTCTTCTGCAGTTGTTTTAGCAAGTGGTCAGTAGATGTATCTTCGCCGTCCTTTGGGGTGATGACATTGGTGGTAGTAACTGGACCATTAGCTATAGGACCGTTCTGAGAAACATTTTGATTTGGACGCCCTCAACGAGTAAGGTGGTCTATATCTTGATCTTCGCTAGCTTTGACTATATCCTCACTAACCTTGACTAGATAGTGTTCGGTGAGCAAGTGGTCAGTAGATGTATCTTCGCCGTCATTTGGGGTGATGACATTGGTGGTAGTAACTGGACCATTAGCTATAGGACCGTTCTGAGAAACATTTTGATTTGGCCGCCCTGAACGAGTAAGGTGGTCTATATCTTGATCTTCGCTAGCTTTGACTATATCCTCACTAACCATGACTAGATAGTGTTCGGTGAGGTATTCATCTTCATCGTCATCGGCCCATATTCCATTGGCGATAGTAAGCTCTCTCAACCTAATGATCTCGGCTTCTAGACTGATTATTTGGTCGACTAGGTTGTCAACTACGGCGATTACCTCCTGCATCGTAGACTCTTGAGATAGACCTAGTGGCATGCTCTCCTTAGGTATGGTGCTTGGATGGCGTAGGGATGCTACTACGTCTTCCAGTTCTAAAACCTGCCTACTCACACTCTTTGCCCATGCGATAAAATCGGTAATGGTAGAAGAAATGGTAGAATAACTCCCCTCATCTTCTAATGCATGAATCTCATCTTCGATTGGAGAAATTAGGTGTGAACAATACAAGGTGGATTCTTCATCTGTGATCATCAGAACTCAAAAAGGATTATGAGTATTTTTAGGCTTACCTCCAGGAGGTATGTGTAAACGACCATCTTCGATCATATCCTGAAGGACATGCTTTAGCTTGAAATATTTCTCTGTATCATGTCCCTTGCCTCTGTGATATTCCCAATATACATTCTCATCCCAGAATTTAGACTTCTTTTCTGGTTCAGGTGTAGGCCCTATGGGTTGGAGCTTACCTTGTTTCATCAACCTTTTCAGAGCATTGGAGTTGATATGACCATAATTAGTGCATATTTAGCCCCCGAACTAGCCTTGTTCCCATACTTTTTAGTGCATATTTGGGTCATTTATTATCTTTAGTTCTTTGTTTTACATATTCTTTGAGATTTTGATCCCTTGGTAGGAAAGGAGTAAGAATCTTGCATTTTCATGGCAAAACGAGACTAAATTGACCGAATCCAACGACCAAGCCTCAAGGAGAGACAAGATTAGAAGGCCTTTGTACATATGATAGTAGATGAGCAATGTTGAGAAAGGATCCTTGAGTCCCCAAGGAAATCTCCAAGGAATTTATGAAGAAAATGGAAGAAAAGAAGAAGAAGTCTTGCTGAGGCACAATCCGTGCGGATTGTCTACAATCCGGCCGCCTCCACCTGCACAATCCGTGCGGTTTTCCACCATGACGCTCGGGTTTAGCCACCCAAATCCGCCCGGATTCTCTCGAATCCGCTCGGGTTCCTTCGCCAGAATCCGCCCGTCCCGACCCTGATCCGCTCGGATTCCTCTACAGCGCGATTTCCTCTTCTCCAAGCTACAAAGAAAGAAGCCCTTCCTTCGGAAAATACCGGCTCCTCCCTCCTCAATCTAAAAAGTGTAATTACTAGTTTAGCCCTTAGTTAACCCTAATGCATCCCCCTAATTTCCACTATAAATACCACATTAGTCTAATTAGAAGAGCATGTTCTTCTTATCAATAATTAGAGTAGTTAATATCAATCAAATCTCTCTTTACTTTTGTAATCAACAATTAATCAAGTTCTAATACAAGTTTTATTTCCTTAATCTCTCTTTTGTTCATCATTTATTTTGGGTAATTGAAGATTATTTGGGTTATTATTGGGAGATTGACAACCTCTCAATCAAGCATCAAGTACTTCTTTTATCTTTGCTTTATTATTGGAATCATTAGTAGGTATAATTCTCTTAATCCCTTTTTAATTATTGTTAATTACTTTCATTTATTCATCATGTTTCATTTTGTTGGTATGATTGACAACCTTGCTAGCATGATCAACATGATAATGAGTGAGTAGTCTCTTAGCTAGGGTTAATGGGTGATTCGGGGAAACCAACATGGGGAACGATTCATGCTTAAATTAATATGCTTTCATGGTTTATTTGCTTGCTTGTTTTGATCTCAACTCATGCACATGTTATGTTTGATGAAATGCTAAGCCTATGAATCCTTGCATTTACCACCATCACCTATCTTTTCAATGAGACTTGTAAGACATAACCCAACTCGAGTCTCATTAGACCATGCATGTTGTTGAGTAGGGAAGATTAAGTCGACTTGTAGGTGTTGTACAATCTAATCGATTCGGCTCCGGGACCCAAACTTTCCTAGGATTGTAAGATATAACCCAACTCAATCCATCACAACAATAATTGCTTGCTTATAATTTGAGAACATGTTTGTATGATCAATTCCCATGATTCCCCTATGACCCCATGACACCCTAGTGCTTTTTATCAATTGTTTACACCCCTTTTAATTCATCTTGCTTGTTTATTTTCATTGCTATTTTAGTTAGTGACCTTCTACATCAACCCAAATTGTGACACCCCTAAGACACCACTAGTTTGAATAGAAATCTCATCTCAATTCCCGTCCCTTGGGATCCGACCTTTACTTGCCTCTTTACTAATTGTAAAGTTGTTTGTGAAGCTATAAATCGTGTTTTGATTCGGACGTGACCCAACGACCACATCTTTAATTGTGAACACGAAACGAACCGATCAAAAATGGCGCTGTTGCCGGGGACGGTGTTAGCTTGATTTAGATTTCCTTTTATTGTTATTAGTTGTGACTTTTTCGCCTTGGGGAAGTAAAACTCCTCAAGGTTTCTTTTAATCATTTTCAAGTTGTTCGATATTTTGAGAGATGGATCTTATAGATTGTTTTGTAGAGGACCACTTGAGTATACCTTTCTTCAAAGATCCCATGCAATCATTGGAGGCCTTGGAAGCAAGTGAGGCTAAAAATATGTATTGGGAATTGGAGGTGGATCTTTTTGAGGCCGCTCTAGCTAACAAAGAACTTACTCGTGCACAATCCGAATTAGTACATAACATTCTAGTGGAAGCATGTCAACCAATGGAGGATGAGCAATCCATCCTAGAAGATATTTTACAAGCTCAAGAACAAGAGGAACCCATCATGGAGTTCGAATGTGATGAGATTGATGAGAATGAAGAACAAGTCGAATATGCTATGAGAATGGAATGTTTAATGGAGATGGATCAAATTCTCAATGAAACTCCGAAGGAGGAAAGTGAGGTACAAACTCCTACTTTGAAACCCCTTCCCCCAAATTTGAAATATGCTTACCTTGATGAATCAAAGACCAAACCCGTGATTGTTAATGATAGACTTGATGATGACCAATTGGGAAAATTGCTTGATGTGTTGAAACAACATGAGAAGGCTATAGGTTATAGTCTAGATGACCTTAAGGGGATAAGTCCCAACTTTTGCATGCATAGAATTCATCTAGAGGAAGACCATAGACCTACCATTCAACCCCAAAGAAGATTGAACCCCCACATGCAAGAAGTTGTCAAAGGAGAAGTCATGAAATTACTTGATGCGGGAATCATATATCCCATATCGGATTCTTTGTGGGTTAGCCCCGTCCAAGTGGTACCTAAGAAAGGAGGTACCACGGTAGTGACAAATGAAAAGAATGAACTAATACCCACAAGAATGATCACCGGTTGGCGTATGTGCATTGACTATCGAAAATTAAACTCCGCAACAAGAAAGGATCACTTCCCCTTACCATTCATTGACCAAATGCTTGAGAGGTTAGCCTCCAACAAATTCTTTTGTTACCTTGACGGGTATTCGGGATTCTTCCAAATCCCTATACACCCGGATGACCAACATAAGACCACCTTCACATGCCCTTATGGTACTTTTGCATATAGGAGGATGCCTTTTGGTTTATGTAATGCCCCCGCCACTTTCCAAAGATGCATGATGAGTGTCTTCTCCGATTACTTAGAGACCATAATGGAAGTTTTTATAGATGATTTTAGTGTTTATGGAAAGGACTTTGACTCATGTTTATGATTTTAGTGTTTATGGAAAGGAATTGTTTTGGGTCATTTGATTTCGGAAAAGGGCATCGAGGTCGATAAAGCTAAAGTTGAGGTGATAGAGAAATTCCCACCTCCCGTGAATGTTAGAGGGGTGAGAAGTTTTCTCGGTCACGCGGGTTTTTATCGTCGTTTCATAGAGGATTTTTCAAAAATAGCGAAACCCCTCACTCAACTTTTGCTTAAAGATGCCCAATTCCTTTTCACTTATGAGTGTGTTGAAGATATTAATAGAATTAAGGAAGCACTAATCTCGGCACCAATCATCCAACCCCCGAATTGGGAGTTACCTTTCGAGATTATGTGTGACGCTAGCAACTACGCCGTTGGAGCGGTTCTTGGCCAACGGGTAGGGAGAGCTCTTCACGCCATCTATTACATAAGCAAGACCCTCGACCCCTCCCAAGTGAATTATGACACAACCGAGAAGGAGCTTCTTGCCATTGTATATGCTTTGGATAAATTCCGTTCCTACTTGCTTGGATCCAAGGTGATTGTATTTTCAGATCATCGTGCTCTCCGACATCTCTTGATAAAGAAGGAGGCAAAAGCAAGATTGTTGAGATGGATTTTGCTTCTTCAAGAATTTGACTTGGAAATAAGAGACAAGAAAGGAGCCGAGAATGTAGTGGCGGATCACTTGTCAACGATCCGGTTTCATGATGAAAATGGAGAAACCCCGATCAATGACTCATTCCCCGACGATATTTTGATGGCCATTCAAACACAACTTGAAAGGCACATCACCCCATGGTTTGCCGATTATGCCAATTATATTGTTGGAAAGGCACTCCCTCCAAATTTGAACAACAACCAAAGGAAGAGATTCCTATTCGAAGTGAAGAGGTACTTTTGGGATGACCCAAACCTCTACAAGGAGTGTAGTGATGGGCTCTAACGGAGATGCATCCCTCAATGGGAAATCCAAGGAATCTTGGAAGGATGTCATTCATCACCCTATGGTGGGCACCATGGAGCAAGGAGAACCGTTGCAAAGATTCTCCAATCGGGCTTCTAATGGCCTACAATGTTTCAAGATACAAGAGAATTCATCATTCATTGCGACGCTTGTCAAAGAACGGGGAATATCTCTTGGAGGAACGAAATGCCACAAAGGGGCATTCTAGAGGTGGAGATCTTCGATGTTTGGGGAATCGACTACCAAGGGCCCTTTGTGACATCCAATGGGAATAAGTACATCCTTGTGGCCGTAGACTATGTCTCAAAATGGGTGGAGGCAATTGCCACCCCAAATGATGATGCAAAAACGGTCACCAAACTTTTCAAGAAGATAATTTTCCCAAGATTTGGAGTTCCTAGAGCAATCATTAGTGATGGAGGAACGCATTTCCATGAGAAGAACCTTACATCCCTTTTGACCAAATATGGTGTCCAACATAGAACCGGCTTGGGATATCATCCTCAAACAAGCAGTCAAGTTGAGATTTAAAATAGAGAGATCAAGCAAATCCTTGAGAAAGTTGTGAACAAGACTCGGAAAGATTGGAGCACAAAACTTGATGATGCTCTTTGGGCTTATAGGACGGCCTATAAGACCCCCATAGGAGCCTCCCCTTACAAGCTTGTCTATGAAAAAGCATGTCATTTGCCAATTGAATTGGAGTACAAAGCTTATTGGGCAATCCGAGCACTTAACCTTGATCTCAAATTGAGCGGTCAAAGGAGGATGATTCAAATCCAAGAGTTGGAGGAGTTCCGACTTCAATCCTATGAGAATGCAAAGATTTACAAAGAAAGAACGAAATTGCTTCATGATAAGAGAATTAGACAAAACGCCTTGCACAAGGGAGACAAAGTCCTTCTATTCAATTCCCCCTACCGACTTTTTCCGGGAAAATTGAACTCTAGATGGATGGGTCCCTATGTGATAACCGAAGTTGGGAAATATGGAGATTTTGAACTCAAGGCGGAAGATGGAAGCAAGTTCAAGGTAAATGGTCAAAGGTTGAAGCCATACTATGAAGGAGCGTTTGTTGGAGAGGTCGAGGCCACCTACCTCGGACCTCCTCACCCTTGAAAGGACCGTCTAAGGGAGAGTTTGGTGGAGTCCTCCCTAAACCACCACTTGTAAATATACTAACCCTCTAACTTGTATTTATTGTTTTATTGCATTTGTTTTAATAAATAGCATGAACTCTTTTCATGAGCGTAAGTGAGGGAGGGTTACTAATGAATTTTGAATAAAGGAAGGAACGAATTCTCAAGTGTGGGGATGCATCTAAGAGAGGAGAAAAAGTCAAAGGAAGAATTCACAGCCCAAACACGTGCGGATTCCTTGGAATCCGGCCGTCTTGCTGGAATCCGGACGTTCAGAGGAGAAACCGTCTATCCAGCTACGCAGAGAATTTGAAGATTTTTGGACTGAGGTTAAATCCGAGCGTCCAAGGAGGGAAAACGCCCGTGTTGGAGAATCCGGCCGGATCTGAAGAAAGACGCCTGTCTTTATACCTGTGCATTTCAAGGGAAATCTCTGTAGAGGAATCCGTCCGTCTTCGGAAGAAGACGCCCGTCCCATTGTATAAGAATCCGAGCGTCTCATGCTCGGGACGCCCGTCTTTGAAGCGTCAAATTTTGGAAATTTTCGCTGTGACAAAATCCAGGCGTATTGCCCAGAATCCGCCCGTCCCGAGGAGCACCAATCCGAGCGTCTTCAGCACGAATCCGCTCGTCCTCCCACGCTGTTTTGACCCGACTTTTCCCTAATTAAATTACACCCCACCACACATATAGTGACACATCACTACTCCTTCCACTTGCACTATAAAACCCACCTCCTTATGACTCCCATACATATCCAAATCACTCTCTTAACCCACAAAATCAAAAAGCCCCAATTTTCTAGTGTTTCCAAAAGGCAACACTCAATCAACAAGGAACATCCTTACCCTTTCACAAATCAAAAGAACCCAACAAAAGAATCAAGAATGGCACCAAGGAGATCCTCTCTTAGGAATGCAAGAAGGCCAAGGATGATGGGAAGTTCTTCTACCTCCCATCTCAACACATTAAGAAGGGAACATGAAGAGATTGTAGATCTTACAAGGCTTGATGACTTCTCAAATGTGGAATTTCTCAATGATGTGCAAAGATTAGTCTTCCACCGGCTTCTACGTAAGAATATTCTTCCCACTAAGTTTTTATGTCATGCTACTTTGAAGAAACTTGGGATTTATCACCAAGTGGAAGCTCTCTTTGAGGTTTTCGGTCTTTCAACCCTTTTTCGCATGTATGAACCAACCTATCGGTCTCTTGTGCTTGAATTCTTGAGCTTTTTGAAGATTACAACCTTGGACAAAGTGATATGCATAGAGTTTAGGTTGGAGAATGTCTCTAGGATGATAACCCTTGTAGAATTCGCGAATGTGTTCGGACTCGATGTTTCGCCTACCCGAACATCGAAACCCAAAAAGTATAGTGTTGAACCTTTGTGGAAGCCATGACGGGCCGGGATTTCATCCATACCAAGGAATGTCTTGCTTTTCATATCCAAAACCCGATCTTGAGGCTTACATATCGATTTCTTTCGGGCACTCTACTTGCCCGCCGAGATCCGGCCATCGCGAATCAATTGGACCTTGTGTTTATGGAATCCTACCTCAACATTCAAGGGAGAAATGGGTATCACTTCAATGCACCTCTAGTATTGCTAGAGAAATGGGCAAAGTTTAGAAATGGGGATGATGATGGAATGAAGCACATAGTGAATGGAGGACTCATTACTAGACTTGCAAAGCACTTCAACCCAAGGTTCAATGAGAATAATGAGTACAC
The DNA here is from genome assembly GCF_048544455.1 of Silene latifolia. NCBI lineage: Eukaryota > Viridiplantae > Streptophyta > Magnoliopsida > Caryophyllales > Caryophyllaceae > Silene > Silene latifolia. The sequence goes on along the minus strand of NC_133534.1, from coordinate 147,043,134 downwards.
TCCACTTACGGGAAACACGAGAATTAATGAAGATCTCCTTCTCGTCCATCACCATTGGATAACCCTTGAGGGGGTTGATAAGAGGATAAAGTGGTTGACAAAAGGAAGCGATCCGATTTATCTTCCAAAGGCCGACCTACCACGTATCTCCCCAAGAAGAGGAAACTTGTCTCCAATGCCATCCTACCTCATCCCAAGTCAAACAAGGCAAGCACCACCACCACCAAATCCACCACCACAACAACAACAACAACAACAAACTCAAAATGAAAAGATAAAAGTGCCTCCCTACCCCTTTCCTTATCAACCGTATAACCATCCAAACCCCTTCATCCTCCCCCGCGACGACTTTGTCACGGGAATCTTGCAAGACCTACACTACCGTCAATACGAAACCTCCGTGGACACGTACTATGCGCTTTATCCTCAATATCACGAGATGGTTCGAAGAGGACGGATTAGTGAGGAAGGAGCTTTCCCCTCATGGGCTCAAATGGATTTGCTCTTCCCCAACTCGGAAAGAGCTAATGAAGGGGCGAACGGTAGACAAGAGGAGGGGAGTGGCAACTCTTGTGGAAGTGACATGGTGGAGCTTGAGAGTGAGGAAGACGAATTCATGGACCCAAGTTTGAGTGATGCTTCATAGGAGATTTGGGATAGCGATGTAGAGGGAGATGATGACGATGTTTAGAACACTACTTCATCACTAGGTGGAGCGGGCGAGAGGCACCCACCTAAGTTTAAGTGAAGTTTTCTCATCTCTCCTCTTTATTTTTCAAAGTTTCATGAAAAGATGTTTATGTCTTGCTACCTTGTATTTTTATTAATCTTGATCATTGTTGGAGTAGTCCTAGCACCATAGAGGACTCACACCTCGGTACCATTGAGGTGTTCTCATTTTATTGTTCCTATTTTCAAAATCCAAAATGACAAATTAGTTTCATGCATTGCATAGTGTGTGCATGAACTACACCCATCCTTGGACATTAGCAATAGTGTCTAACTCGGTTTGGGGAAGTTAATGCATTCACAACGGGAGGTAATCTAAATTATCCTCTCCGTCATAACAAAAACCATGCATCATGTACTGTAGCTTAGTGTAGATTGCATTTAGTATAGAAATCATGCATCATCTTTGCATAATTTCCATCATTTTGGCCATTGAGGACAATGCCCATATTAAGTGTGGGGATGGGAATTCTAACATTTAACTCTTATTCGAAAATCCAAAAAAATTGAAAATTTTCGAAAATCATAAAAATTTGAAAATTGAAAACCCAAAAACATGTTTATTTCCTTTTGTATAAATTGTCTTGTATATATTGTGTTTGTTCTATCCTTGTTCACATTGATCGACTACGCCATATCCGAGACATGAGGATAATGAAGACCGCATGGTATGATCTTTCCAATCTCCTTTTTCCTCTTTATGTTAATGACTATGTGGCTTTATTTTGTTTGATGCAGTTTAACAATGTGAACTTAGGACTTGCATTTAGTTTATATGTCATATTAGTTGATAGAACCACTTGCATTAGGATGTTTATATTAGTTGCATCATGGCATGTAGTTGCATGTTAGAAAAATTTTGAAAATTGCCTAATTAGGAACTTTGACAAGAGCAACTAAGCCATTATAAATACTTGTTCAACTTAAGACTTTGCCTACTAGAATGGTTGTAAAACACACTAGATAGTGTCATACTAGTGTCTTTTGACCCATGACCCAAAGCCTAGTCAAGGGTTTGCATGTGAGTCACCTATCCAACCCCGTGATGCGATGTGGACTTGGTTAACTTGTCTAGGTGACCTTGATTGACCTTGTGGTAAGGCAACCCAAAAATATTTTCTATCAATAAGCTTGAAGTGCTCATTTCTAAAGTTTTGTCATGTGGAAGTAATTAAATGCCAAGGAAACCTCAAATGTTATGAATTGTTGAAATGTTGAGAAATTTAATTTGTTTTGATGGAGGCGTACCACTTCGATGTGCTTTGGTGCGGGATCCATTGAATTGGGCCCCCACACGGTTGTGAATTCGGCCGCCCAGAGACAGAGTGACTATCACCCCGAAAAGCTATTGTCTAGAGGTTAACCGGTTGCCTAATAAGCGATTGGCGAAAGCAAAGGACACTAGCCCGGAAGGGACAAACCCCATCTTAAATTTTTGAAATGTGAAAGTTGAAATGAGGACAATTTTGAATACTAGTCATATCCACCCGTTGTGTATAAAGATTTGAGCATTTCATTCCCAAAAAGCCTGACGAAAGCATTCGAGACTTGTCATGTCATATGCTACTAGCATCATAGGGATCATCATTCCACCACCATCCGATCGCTCTTGACGAAAGCATTTGGAAATTGAGGACGAAAGTAGTCTAGTTTAACACCATTTGGAGGTGATTTAGTGCCATCCTCTTAGCCTTAGTAATTTGTTGAACTAGTATTTGTGAAGAATTACATGCTCTTAAATTGGTTCCTCTTTAGTGCCTCCGCCACTTGATGAGGAAGTGGCTATTCTTTTGTAGATGCATCCATTATGTGATTTTGTGTGCTTAATGTTTGGATGTGTCGCCATTTTGGCAAGACCCACCTTGCCTTGCAAGAAGGCATCCTACCTCATGGTTGTCTTGTTGTGAGTTGAAGGGGCGGAGTGAGACCCTCTAATTGTCTCATATCGGCTATGTTATTAGGTTAGTTTAAATAATGGCCCTAGTCTTTGTCACCTCTTTACTCGGGACGAGCAAAGGTTCGGTTTGGGGATATTTGATGTGACCATAATTAGCGCATATTTAGCCCCCGAATTAGCCTTGTTCCCATGCTTTTTAGTGCATATTTGGGTCATTTATTATCTTTAGTTCTTTGTTTTGCATATTCTTTGAGATTTTGATCCCTTGGTAGGAAAGGAGTAAGAATCTTGCATTTTCATGGCAAAACGAGACTAAATTGATCGAATCCAATGACCAAGCATCAAGGAGAGACAAGATTAGAAGGCCTTTGTACATATGATAGTAGATGAGCAATGTTGAGAAAGGATCCTTGAGTCCCCAAGGAAATCCCCAAGGAATTTATGAAGAAAAGGGAAGAAAAGAAGAAGAAGTCTTGCTGAGGCACAATCCGGCCGTCCTCCACCTGCACAATCCGTGTGGTTTTCCACCAAGACGCTCGGGTTTAGCCACCCAAATCCGCCCGGATTCTCTCGAATCCGCTCGGGTTCCTTCGCCAGAATCCTCCCGTCCCGACCCTGATCCGCTCGGATTCCTCTACAGCGCGATTTCCTCTTCTCCAAGCTACAAAGAAAGAAGCCCTTCCTTCGGAAAATACCGGCTCCTCCCTGCTCAATCTAAAAAGTGTAATTACTAGTTTAGCCCTTAGTTAACCCTAATGCATCCCCCTAATTTCCACTATAAATACCCCATTAGTCTAATTAGAAGAGCATGTTCTTCTTATCAATAATTAGAGTAGTTAACACCAATCAAATATCTCTTTAGTTTTGTAATCAACAATTAATCAAGTTCTAATACAAGTTTTATTTCCTTAATCTCTCTTTTGTTCATCCATTATTTTGGTTAATTGAAGATTATTTGGGTTATTATTGGGAGATTGACAACCTCTCAATCAAGCATCAAGTACTTCTTTTATCTTTGCTTTATTATTGGAATCATTAGTAGGTATAATTCTCTTAATCCCTTTTTAATTATTGTTAATTACTTTCATTTATTCATCATGTTTCATTTTGTTGGTATGATTGACAACCTTGCTAGCATGATCAACATGATAATGAGTGAGTAGTCTCTTAGCTAGGGTTAATGGGTGATTAGGGGAAACCAACATGGGGAATGATTCATGCTTAAATTAATATGCTTTCATGGTTTATTTGCTTGCTTGTTTTGATCTCAACTCATGCACATGTTATGTTTGATGAAATGCTAAGCCTATGAATCCTTGCATTTACCACCATCACCTATCTTTTCAATGAGACTTGTAAGACATAACCCAACTCGAGTCTCATTAGACCATGCATGTTGTTGAGTAGGGAAGATTAAGTCGACTTGTAGGTGTTGTACAATCTAATCGATTCGGCTCCGGGACCCAAACTTTCCTAGGATTGTAAGATATAACCCAACTCAATCCATCACAACAATAATTGCTTGCTTATAATTTGAGAACATGTTTGTATGATCAATTCCCATGATTCCCCTATGACCCCATGACACCCTAGTGCTTTTTATCAATTGTTTACACCCCTTTTAATTCATCTTTCTTGTTTATTTTCATTGCTATTTTAGTTAGTGACCTTCTACATCAACCCAAATTGTGACACCCCTAAGACACCACTAGTTTCAATAGAAATCTCATCTCAATTCCCGTCCCTTGGGATCCGACCTTTACTTGCCTCTTTACTAATTGTAAAGTTGTTTGTGAAGCTATAAATTGTGTTTTGATTCGGATGTGACCCAACGACCACATCTTTAATTGTGAACACGAAACGGACCGATCAAGAGTATGTATCGCCAATGTTTGTGAACTTCCTTTGTGGGTTATTATTCTTTGATGATTCGACAAGGTTAACCTCATCAGTCTTGGTAGTAGAGCCATAAGAATGACTCGTTGATCCTTGATATCCACGACCCACCGTCTTGGACAAGAGTCCTTTACGGATGTCATCTTCAATTCTCGTCCCTAGCACAGTCAGATCTTTGAAGGTCTTTATGTTTTGGTACCTCAAATGGTTTGCGTAAATAGGTCTCGGGTTATCTATGAACTTTTCCCCAAGAGTAGCTTCATCTGGACGTTCAACCAATTGCGTGCTAGTCTTCCTCCACCTACTTAGGAAGTCGATGAAGCCTTCTTTCTCATTTTGGGTAAGAACCTCTAGAGTGTGCATGTTGACTTGGATCTCAGCATTATCCGCGTATTTCTTAGTGAATTCAATTGCAGCATCATCCCAGGTGGCAATATTCTTGTGTTCCAAAGAATAGAACCATTGCTTAGGAATGGTGTCGAGAGATGAAGGAAAGATCCTTAGGAACATCTCGGATTTGACGCCTTTGATAGACATATAGTCTTTGAAAGCGCGAATGTGGTTCAAAGGGTTTTCATGCCCCTTGAACTATGGGATGTCAGTCATGTTGAAGTTGGTTGGCAATTGAGCATTCACGGCCTCATACTTACGATTGTTCTCCTTGTAGATGTAATCTCCCTTAAGGTACATTAGTTGTTCCTCCAAGTATTAGAGTCGCTTTTCAGATTCACTAGGACCTAGTTGAGGGTTGGGTTCTTGTTGTCCAACAAAGGCTGGAATGTTATCATGGATGCTTGCATTAGGAACATCATTCTCTGCAGGAGGAAGCCTAGTTTCTACAGCAACTATTCGGCCTTCAATAGCGTTGAGGCGAGCATAAGCTTGGTCTTGGCTTGTTTGGAGACGAACGAGCGCAGCTAGGATTAGATCATTACCATTTTGGGGTTGTCCATTAACAGTTGCGTGACTAGTTCCAGGCATCTTGGAAACTGGATAAGAGATCGACGATGAATCAAAACACGGCCGACCATTTTAGCACACTTACTCATAAAAGACTCAACTTGTGAAGTGGGAGTGTGTCACTCGTGTTAAGTGAGGTTTGAAAATGACAAAGTTTTGAAATGTTTGTCCTAAGCAACTGTAGTGTAGTTGTAGGAGTGTTGACTCGAAGTGAGGTTTTGAAATGGGTTTTGACGCCCGAATTTTGACTGGACAATTGTAGAGTGTTTTGACTCATTTTGTGCTATTTTAGGCCATTTCGAAATGTATACATTTTGAAAAAGGATTTTTATTTTACAGAATTTCGTCATGGTTTTGTTTACAAAATGGTGATCACATATAAGCATTCATACAAGGATTATAACGGTATGTTGAGTGCCTTTATAAGGGTTTTGGCTTAAATGGTGGGTTGCCATAACAAGCAATCAAACCCTGGTCTGTGGAGAGGTCTGTGCTAAACAAGAGTAAGGTCGGTTCCTAGTCCATTTCCTCGAGTAGTAAAAGCCCTTGATACAAACAAGAGTATGTACCATGGTATGGGTGACGTCAATCGCTATCCATCTTTAGGCCCAGATAAGAATTTGGACCGTCCAGACGGGATGATTGGTCGAATGAGTTGGGTTGGGCCTAGGAAGGCCGAATAAAATTACCTAAGAAGGTCGAGTAATGAAAACCGACAACTGTCTCATATGAACTATTCCCTAACCTTGTTCAAGTTTCACCCTTGGCAACACGTAAGTGTATTTCCCCAGCGGAGTCGCCAAACTGTGGGACACGAGGGGCCCATGGGGGTGCTTGGGAACAAGCGTTTGCATTTGTGGAGTCGCCACCAATGTTTATGGGAAATTGGAACCGTTCGAATACCTCGTGCCATGTCAAGACACAAAGTAGTGACATGAACACTAAGAATTCGTTACCCTTAGCATTCTATGTCTGGAATGACTCTCGTGGATGCCAATGAACACGGATTTTCACATAGATCTGGAGTAAGGGATGAGGGTACGTATTAGGAAGTCCTTTTACTGAACACCTAATCCCGCCCGCCTCGATAGCGACCTCAACTAATGATTAGAGAAATCGTTCGTATTTGATATGTTGTCAATTATATGCATGCAATGCAACATCCATCGTATTGATCCTAACATGTGAATTAATAATGTTTGACGAAACGAGATTAACTAAGTTAGCATTTTAGTGATTGCTCGACTCGAATGTATGTAGACAGTGCCCTCGTAAGAGGATTTAGATTAAGTTGATTGATGTGTAGTGGTCAAATTGGTCGGTCATGCAACGTGACTGGTACTCAGAATGATTTAAGCTTACGTGGTCGATTGATCAATCACGTAGACGCCAAAAGCTTAGAGCACGGTCTTAGAACGAAAAGGGAGAATAGAAGGGCGGACCCTCGCGTGAAAAATATGTGGAACGAAGGTCCCTATTTATACTAAAAAATATGGAGAGTTATTGAATGACTCAAACTTTGGAAATAAATCACGGAAAAATCTGAAAACAGGCAGAAATAAGCTGGGGAAGAGAGGCAGCAACTGCTGCGACCCTTGGAAGAGGCGCAGCATGACAGGGGAGTCGTATACCTATCAAAAATACCAACTGGCTCTAACTAATATAGCTAGGGAAGTCGGGTCGATCTCCACAGGGAGATGGGAAAATGTCAGCTTTGTCTAAGTTCGTCACGGTAACCAAATTGGGGGGTTTTTTTAATTGTTGATCTAAACTAATGACAAGAATAGAGAAGAGAGAATAAGAGAGTAAAGATTAACCAAGGAGAGAAAACAGCTAAGACAGACGGTTAACCATAATCATTCGGTCAAGTAATCTAGGTCTCAGGTCAATGCAAGTACAGTCTGAGGAGCAGTGAATATCTCCTTTCGGTCTCAATTCGCCCTAAGGCACAAACAGCTTAGCTTTCGCCCTAACAATAATGCCCTAATGTTCGCTACTAGTCTCGCCTTTTCCAACCTTTTGGTCCAGGTCAAGGGTCACTATGATATAAATGCCTAATTGCGTCGACTCAATTAAACAGATACAGATAAATGCAGCAGTTAACAACAAAGACTATACCAGCATTAACCTAGTAAATCGATTACTATCCCTTCATAATTATGGATCCCTTTTTGTCTTAGCAAAAGGGAATTAGCTACGCATCATCATTGAATTAAGAACAACAACATATCGATAATTGAAATAAACATGATAACAAAACTAATGATGATTGAATTAAAGTAATTATGATAACAACAAAGGAGAGAAGGAATTAAAGCAATAATTAAGATTAAGAGATTACTGAAGAATAATAATACCGACACAAATCCGAATCCGAGTAGCAAAGTGTAAAGGAAGAGCAAAATCCAAGAACAGTAGAAAGCGATAGAGTAAAAGTGAATGAGAGAGTTACGCAGTTCTTCACTCTGTCTTATACGAAAATCCACTCTTAACCTAACCTATGGACTAATTACAAAAGCCCATACGAAATTAGGCGGAAAATAAACTAAAGCAGGACAAACTACTCGATCGAGTGGAAATAAACCACTCGATCGAGCAACTATGCATCAAACCTCTCGATCAAGTGGAAATAAACCACTCGATCGAGTACTCCTTGGAATGTCTCCTCGATTGACTCCTCGAACTGCTCGATCGAGCAACCTTAAGCATATAAAGCATTCGAACGAGTAGAAAATCTACTCGATCGAGCTATCTTGGCACGTAAGACATTAAAGCACCTTCCGAAACCAGCTCACGCGGCTCCAAAATGTTAGATTCCAAGCTCCGGCTTCTTATTCTCCATAAATGCATGCAATTGGGACGAATTAGGCTCGATTTAGCTCCTCTTTGGTTTATTCCTGCAAATTACATAAAACGAACCAAAGTGGAATATTCGGGGGTATTTGTAGCCAGATGCTACATAAATAGTACAGAAATGCGTGTAAAAGTGAGGTAAAAACCTTATATAAAATACACGCATCAAATCTCCCCAAACCAAACCTTTGCTTGTCCCCAAGCAAATTGTGAATGCAACTAAGAATAGACAGTGGAACGGGACCAACGCATCAGCTACAAATCACCCACTAAAACCAGTTTAATGCAACAACTGACAGAGTGGCAAATGAGAAGTGCAAACGAGTTAAATCAATGTTTCAAACTTACTGAACCGTCAACCTTGCAAGACTCAAAAGATATCGGACTCTCACGGGTCGCTCGTCACTCAAAATTAGGCACAAGGTGAATATATATGTGAAAGATAGAAAGAAGTAAAGACACTCACCTAACTCGACCTATAAGAACATGCATGCAGTTAACATGAATAAAGTCTCTACAACCATACATATGCATTCCAACCATACTAATGACCAAGACACATACCAAGGACTTACATTTGGGTGAGTGAGGTAATGGGTAAGAAGGGGGTAAGATGAATTTGGATATGTGGAGTTAATAGCCAGGCTAGCAACAACGGATCCAAATATAACTGCATCCCAACTTCGTACTCAATATAACAGGATGAAACGGTGCAAATTCCATGCAATCTAATTACGAAACGCCAAAAACTCGTCAACTCCCCATAAGATATAAGTGAAACATGGGAGTGAAAATCATTGTACAATTCTCTTTTTTTCTTCGCACATGATTTTTCTTTCTTTTTCTTCTTCTCTTATTTCGTTCTTTTTTTTTTTCTTTTCCATTTTTTCATTTTTTTCATTCAACATTTTTCTTTCATTCCCTTCAATTCTTCCACCATCTTCTGAAATCAGATAAAATAACCATATTGCAATAAAACATTCCAACAACTACTCGTCACTAGCTCGGCTAGGGTAGGAAGTATTATAGATAGTAGCTAATAGGACAAAAAGGCAATTTGGCTATGTGGGGCTCATGGGTAGAATGAAATAAAAGGAACTGCCTCTCCTAACATGTGTCACCATCCACAGACCGAATGCATACAGGTATTAAGAAGACTAGACTCAAGCTTATGCAAATTGATGTTACATGCCTTAAAGAGAGTACTACTCACATCCTAAATGAAACCGGTCATGGATGTCACCAGTTTATAAAGCTCTAACCTCAGAATGTAATGTAGCTTGCCGACATATGAATCAAGTCTATTCGTTCAGATAAGAGAGAAACAAAAACTCGTAGATCATGCACATAATCATGCCAACTAAATGTCAAGAATATGCAAGGCTCAAGTAAGGAATCAATGTAGCGTCAAAGTTCAAACGTTCCGACTCAAATTAAACATGAAATTTTTTGAATTTTATGCGATATTTTGAATTAAAAGCAACAATGCATGCGAGAATAATTAAACGTGCAGACAAAAATGCAAGAAAACATGCAGACACAGATATGGATGCATAGCTCCCCAAACCAAACCGTACAATGCCCTCATTGTACCAAAAATAGGGAAAGAAATGCAAACTGAAGAGAAAAGGAAAAGTGGAGTCGGAAAACTTACAAAACGTCGTAAGGAGGGACCTCCCCAAACCGACCATGAACATGGGAGGTCAAAGAAAGTCAAGCAGTAGCTCCATAGACGTAAAATAGCAGTTGGAGGACGTAACCACTCGATCGAGTAGCTTGGAATTGCTCGATCGAGTGAACTGGTAGCTGGAAGGACTCGATCGAGTAGAAAACTACTCGATCGAGTAAACGTGATTTTGCATCTGGTCGATCGAGTATAAATATCACTCGATCGAGTGAATAATACCCCATAAGTGCTCGATCGAGTAGAAAAAAACTACTTGATCGAGAGCTTGGACCTGCAAAATACGCATAAAAGGCAAGGAGAACATATAGAGTTCATAAAACATTGTCTAAAGTTCAACAATTCGCTAAAGAGAAAAAAAAAGTTCAACAAAAGTACAATAAAAACAGTCCGGGCTGCCTCCCGGAGAGCGCTGGTTTAAGAGGTCCCGCACGACCTTTCTGGCCTCAATTAACTGGCGCATCTAGCTCGTCAAAGTACAAGACTTCGACACGATTGTCTGCTTCATTTGCCTCGTGATAATGCTTCACGTATTTCCCATTCACCTTGAACCTACTACCTTCGGATCCAAATTTGGTGACGGCTGTCACCGTATAAGGACCACTCCACCTGGACTTCAGCTTGCCAGGAAATAATCTCAATCGGGCATTAAACAGCAGTACCTTTTGCCCAACATGAAACTCCCGAGGTAGAATTCTCTTGTCATGCCATCTCTTCGTCTTTTCTTTGTAAATGCGCGAGCTATCATAGGCATTAAGCCTAAACTCTTCTAACTCATCTAGCTGCAAAAGACGATTCTGACCACACAACTTAGGATCAAAGTTAAGCTCACGAATTGCCCACCAAGCCTTACATTCCAATTCAACAGGTAAGTGACATTATTTCCCATAAACTAACCTATAAGGTGATGCACCAATTGGTGTCTTAAAGGCAGTTCTGTAGGCCCATAATGTGTCTTCTAATTTAAGACTCCAGTCCTTCCGTGATTTAGAAACTACCTTAGATAAGATCTCTTTCAATTCGCGATTAGAGACCTCAACCTGACCACTAGTTTGGGGATGATACCCCAAACCACGCCAGTGTTGGACACCAACTTTAGACAGAATAGAAGTTAGTTTCTTTTCTTTAAAGTGCATTCCCCCATCACTAATGACAACCCTAGGGACACCAAATCGGGGAAATATGACCTTTTTGAACATTTTTATCACGGTCTTGGCATCACAATGAGGTGAGGCAATTGCCTCAACCCATTTCGACACATAATTTACAGCCACTAAGATATACCTGTTACCTTTACTAGACGGGAACGGTCCTTGGAAATCAATGCCCCAGACATCGAAAACCTCAACCTCTAAGATGCCGTTTTGTGGCATCTCATGTCTCTTTGAAATGTTCCCTGATCGTTGACAAGCATCACAAGCTGAAACAAAAGACTTAGCATCAGCAAACAAAGAAGGCCAGTAAAAACAAGACTGAAGTACCTTAGCCACGGTGCGCGATGGACTGTGGTGACCACCATAGGAAGAGGAGTGACAGCCTTCCAGGACTACTTTGGCCTCCCACTGCGGACTACACCATCTATAGAGACCGTCTGCACATTCCTTAAACAAGTAAGGATCATCCCAGAAATACTGCTTAGCGTTATACAGAAAACGTTTCCTCTGCTGATGAGAAAGGTCAGGCGGCAGCTTGCCACTGACAACGAAGTTAGCTATATCTGCATACCAAGGTTCTTGGTTAAAAATAGATGATAAAACAGCAAATAAAGTATCGTCAGGGAAAGAGTCATCAATAGGTAGAGAATCTTCCCCTTCATGTCGCGTCAGTCGCGACAGATGATCAGCTACAACTTTCTCAGCTCCTTTCTTATCCTTAATCTGCAAATCAAACTCCTGAAGAAGGAGTATCCATCTCAATAGCCGTGGTTTAGCCTCCTTCTTAGCAAGGAGATGCCTCAAAGCTGCATGGTCAGTAAAAACAGTAACTTCTGACCTAATCAAATAAGAACGAAACTTCTCTAAGGCATAAACTACAGCTAGCAGCTCTTTTTCTGTGGTAGTGTACTTCACTTGAGCGTCATCCAGAGTTCGGCTCGCATAGTAGATAGCATTCAAAGCTTTATCTTTCCTTTGGCCTAGCACCGCTCCTAGTGTATAGTCACTGATATCACACATTATCTCAAACGGCAAGTCCCAGTCGGGAGGCTGTATGATCGGCGTAGAGACTAAAGCCTACTTTAACCTGTGAAAAGCAGAAAGACACTCATCAGTAAACATAAAAGGGGCATCCTTAAGTAGCAGCTGTGTAAGTGGTTTAGCAATTTTTGAGAAGTCCTTGATAAACCGGCGATAAAAGCCGGCGTGACAAAGGAAACTCCTCACCCCCTTAACATTAACAGGAGTTGGTAATTGCTGAATCACTTCCACCTTTGATTTATCAACGTCTATTCCCCTGTCAGAAACTAAATGTCCTAAGACAACTCCCTCGTTGACCATGAAATGGCACTTCTCCCAGTTTAGCACAAGATTAACCTCAATACAGCGCTGCAAGACTTTCTCAAGGTTAGACAGACAGTTAGAAAAATCACTTCCATAAACACTGAAATCGTCCTTGAAAACCTCCATAATAGACTCAATATACTCTGAAAATATCCCCATCATGCACCTTTGAAAGGTGGCAGGGGCATTACATAAACCAAAAGGGATCCTGCGATAAGCAAACACGCCCTGAGAACAAGTAAATGTAGTCTTAGCTTGATCTTCTGGGTGAATAGGGATCTGAAAGAACCCGGAATACCCGTCTAAATAGCAGAAAAACTTATGAGAAGCTAACCTTTCTACCATTTGATCAATAAAAGGAAGGGGAAAGTGATCTTTCTTGGTGGCGGCATTAAGCTGTCTGTAATCTATGCACATTTGCCAACCAGTCACTACTCGAGTAGGTATTAACTCATTCTTATCATTCTTAACCACAGTTGTCCCTCCTTTCTTCGGGACCACCTGTACTGGACTCACCCATTTAGAATGACCAACGGAATAAATAATACCTGCATCGAGCAGCTTCATGACCTCAGCCATCACAACATCCTGCATCTTCGGTTCATCTGCTGACCACATGTCGCAAGGTTTGTGATCTTCCTCCAACTCTATCCTGTGCATACAAATATTGGGACTAATCCCCTTGATATCGTCCAATGAATAACCCAGTGCTTTCCTGTTTTTCTTAAGCACAGCTAACAAAGAAGTCAGCTGATCATCATCAAGCTTAACACTAACAATGACTGGATATTGCTCAGTATCGTCTAAGAAAACATATTTTAGATGAGAAGGGAGAGGCTTACGTTCCGGTACCTTTACCTCAATAGAGCAAAGAGTGCTAATCATCTGTTCCACTTGCTCTCCCTCGGCGTTGGTGAGTACACGCTCATCTAAATCATCTACCAGCAAATCCATCACAGCGTCATCGTCATCTGGGTTATCTGCACACTCATCAAAAAGCATAAGGGCTTCTAGTGGGTCCTTCATAAAAGAACCCGACCAGAAGTCATATATAGACTCGTCAATAATATCAACTGAATAACAAGTATCCTCTATCATTGGCCGAGCCAAAGTACTAGGAAGACTGAAAGTGATCGCGTCATCCCCTACTGCAAGAGTCAAACGTCCTTGTTTGACATCAATAACGGCCCCAACTGTACAAAGGAATGGTCTTCCTAAGATAATCGGGGTCCGGGTGTCCTCAGCTATATCTAAAACAATGAAATCCACTGGGATAAAGAGCTTGCCTATTTTCACAGGCACGTCCTCTAAGACACCTAAGGGCTTCCTAACAGATCTATCAGCCATCTATAGGGTAATGTTAGTTACTTTAAGATGACATATGTTCAGTTTCTTGCAGACAGATAGGGGCATGACACTGACGCTGGCTCCTAAGTCACAAAGAGCCTTATCAATTACCACGTTGCCTATAATACAGGTAATAGAGAAGCTACCCGAGTCTTTCATTTTAGGTGGAGACTTATTCAAAAGTAAATTGCTAGACTCTTCCATAAATGAAACTGTCTCAAACTCACTTAAATCTCTCTTACGCGTCACAATATCTTTCATAAACTTAGCGTAAGTAGGTACCTGGGTAACAAGTTCGGTAAAAGGGACAGTTACCTGGAGGTTCTTCACAACGTCCACAAACTTACCGTACTGTCGCTCTATCTTCGCGTCCTTCAGACGGCCTGGAAAGGGCACTCTGGTAGCAATGAGTGGTCCCGCGACTTTCTCTTTATCTTTATCAGTGCGTGACGTCTCCACAGCAGGGGAAGATGACACAGTAGCAGAATTAGATAGTAAAATAGGATCTCCGCCGCTTCTGGTACTCGATCGAGTACTTTTACCACTCGATCGATTGGTTTCACTTTAGAATTCACTCGATCGACCATTCTCTGCACTCGATCGACCATTCTCTTTTTCTGGCATACTCGATCGACCGTTTTTATCACTCGATCGAGTGATTTCTTCACCAAATTTACTCGATCGAGTAAGAATATCACTCGATCGACCATCTTCAATTTGTGCACTTCTCGATCGACCACTATTTTCACTCGATCGAGTGATAGGATGAATTGTTTCACTCGATCGAGTAGATTTTTCACTCGATTGAGTGTTTGGACCATACGCAGCAATGATTTCGTCCAAAAACTCATCTATATCATCCTCCGGGGTATCTTCAGCTATCAAGACCACGTCTTCTGGTACTTTTGGCCCTTCATTAGTAAGGCGAACTTGGAGATTCGTTGCACTAAATGGATCGCATGTCGGTAGAAGCTTGGCTTGGTCTTTCGCGAGTGTTAACTGCGCGACTTATTCTCTCAATTCCGCTATGACAGTTTCTTTTCTATTGCACTTCTCATCAAACTGTTGTGTTATGCTCAACATAAAGGACTTCAGTTCGACAATTTCCTGATTTGCAGGAGGAGAAACCGGGTGCGGCGCTGGCGTAGAAAGAGTAGCGACATTCTTTATTTCTTCATACAGTTGAGAAAAAGGAACTCCTTGCTTGTATTTATGATAAGCAAGGACGCGCTCTATACTTGCCAGGCATCCAATAGGGTCATGCCCTTCCATGCCACATCTACCACATAGCTCTACATGCTCAGTAATCGAACAAACCTGTGCACTCTTGCCTATAGCTTATGTAATCTCCACATTACCTAGACTTTTGCTAGGACCTTCCACTGCAGCTGCTGCCAACTCATTAACTTGCTCACTACCTCGGGGATTTCCATATTCAAAGACATGAATAGCCATCTCCTCAATGTGATGCCACCCTTGGTCATCTTCAACATTCTTCGTGAATCTCCCTTTAGCTACGCTGTCAAGAATAGCTCTCTCGCTCCGATATAGTCCGTTATAAAACGGAGTACAAAGGAACCAACGTTTGAACCCGTGATGAGGCACAGAGCGGACAAGCTTCTTGAACCTAGTCCAAGCCCCATTCAAATCTTCAGTAGACAGCTGCTCAAAAGAACTAATCTGAGCTCTCAACGCATTGGTGTGCTGCGGTGGGAAATATCGCCTGTAAAAGGCCAAAGCAAGGGAACTCCAGTCGGTTACACCGGTTGCCTCCCTATCAAGATCTCTCAACCATTCCCGGGCATCATCAGCTAAAGAAAAGGGAAAGAGAACTTCCTTCACCTTGCCCTGTGTCACCCAAGCAGAAAGGGGAATGGTAGAGTAATACTCCGTAAACAACTCTATGTGCCTGCATGGATCTTCTCCAGGTACCCCCCTAAAGATATTTCTCTCAACCAGCTGCATATAGGATGGGTGGATTCCAAAGGTTCCCGACTCAGTAGTGGGTAGTAAGAAACCTTTTGGAAGGGAATCCACATTGGGCTCTGAATGGCTGGCTAAATTAGGCATTTGGGCAGATAGAGTTTACAAAGCAACAGAAATCCTGTAAAACTAATCAAAAACTTTGCAGAAATGAGATCAGTTTCAAGGAATAAATTCCTTGAGACGAGAAACAAACTTAAATAAAGCAACAAAATTGCACCACCTCCCCGGCAACGGCGCCAAAATTTGATACGGTCGTTTCTGTACCAAAAATAAATACCTAAATACTACTAACAGAAGTCAGCGGTAAGTAGGGTCGATCTCCACAGGGAGGCGGTCACTATTCACTTGTCTACTCAGTCTGTCAAATGTCACTAATGGGGGTTTTGAATGTTTTAACTAAACTAGAGAGGCTAAGGCAAGTGTGATAAAGACAAGAAAAATTAACAGTAAGAGAAAGGGAAACTAGGATTTCGGGTCATCAATGAACGTAGTCAATTGTAGCTAAGGTCACATATTAGTCGATGTGTCGGTCTAAGGGGCAATGAATATCTCCTTTCGGTCTCAATTCGCCCTAAAATGCTACTCCCTCCATTCAACTCCACTTTACAAGTTTCTCTTTTGCGCACTATTCATAAGCGGACATTCAACTTCAATTTTCTCTCGATACATAAGTGAAAATATATTCATGCGGGATCTTATTTGATTCGTCTTTAAGAGTACATTAAAAATATCTAACTTTTATAATTTTTGCAAATACGCAGCTAACGATATTTATCGTCTAAAAATTATGTTGGCAAACGTGATAAATGAAAGTTGTAAAGTGGAGTTGAATGGAGGGAGTATTAGCTTAACTTTCGCCCACACTAAAGCATCATATTGTTCACTGCAGGTCCCACCCCTTCCAACCTTTCGGTCTAGGTCAAGGCTTACCAATATTAAAAGGCTAATTGCTTCGAATCAACTAGCAGGATACAGTTAAAGCATCGATTAACAACATAGACCTAACTACAACGACAGATCTAATAACCTAATTAGCAATTAACATCGGTCTATTGAATCACCTAATCCTAGCAGAGGAATTTAGCTAGACATAGAATAAAGAAGAACAAGAATAAAGGAAGTAAGAACAATAAACATTAATTAAATAAAAGGGAAAGAGAGAAAGTTACAGTAGAAAGATCCGGAAATGAGAAAGTAATATTCAACAGTGGAAAAGGGAAAAAGTAACGTATGTGGTGAAATTCCAGAGGAGAAGCCCCCTAAACATGACGTCCTAACTTCCTATTTATAAGAAAATAGGATTTATTTGACCTAATGACGGAATAAAACTAAAAAGACCAAGCCCATAAGAGAATACACTCGATCGAGTAGAAAATCTACTCGATCGAGTAAATCCTAAAATGCAACTACTCGATCGAGTAGAAAAAGGACTCGATCGAACATAATTGTACTCGATCGAGTACTTTCCAGCAACAATTTCCTGCTTTGCGCACTGAATTTCAAACGGCTGCCATTTCTTCGTTACTTGGGCAAACATGGCGATTCCAGTGGAGTTGGAAAGCTAAGAGGACAAGCTTTCATATCCAATTGGAATCACCTGAATATCAGTTGTATAACTAGATATATGTCTCTTCAAAGTAGGCACTAGCAATTTGAAGTTCTTCCTTTGCTCGCCTAGCTATCTTTCTTCTTTGCGCATCTCAAAATAGCTACATTCCCGCTCAAAATTCAATCTTCCTCCAAATGCATGCTAAACGGACGGTAAAAGGCTTGATTTCACTACTTTCTGGTTCATTACTGCAAATAAGACAAAACAAACCAAAGTAGCATATTCGGGGCATTTCGTAGCATAAACTACGATAAAAGCATGGAAATACGTGCATGAAAAGGCCTAAAAAGACTATATAAAATACACGTATCAATTGACACGATGAATTTGAGCGAAACCCAATAAATGTGGTGGTTTCATCGACTGCATATGGCTGCCGAAAGTAGCCTAGTTAATGTGCCTTGGCGATTTTCTAGGGTGAACTCCGGTGAGGTGGTCGGCATCAACGGCGAAAATGGTGGAGGACAAGGATGAGGAAGGTTAGAGGTTGAGATGAGAATGTGAGGTGTCAGTGTTGATGTCTTCTCAGAACAGGGAAGGAGGTTTAACTAGTTTAATTTAGGGTTGGGTGTAGTTCGTACAGTTCGCACCGTAAAACAGTTCGTACAGGATCCTGATTCTATCTATATATATATATATATATATATATATATATATATATATATATATTGATGAGTCATAATTATATGCATGTTTATGCCTCCCCTTAAATGATTTTGATACGATTTCGTGCTAGATTATATCATTTACATGCCTTTTATGTTAGAACATTGATACTTCCGCTTTTTTATGATTAATGCATGAATGACGCATTTGAGGAGCAAAGGAATGAAATGGGCATCGCTGAGTAGGCATGGAATAATACACGAAGAAGGGCACGGGAACCCATAAGAATAAAGGAAGAGAAGTAAAAAAGAAAACACGAAGAAAAGAGCTGAAAAAAGGTGGTTCCTCGATCAACTGAGCATGGGCTCGGTCGAGGAAGTGGTGACTCGATCGAGTAGCCCTAGGCTCGATCGAGGAACCAATGTTTCCTATAATTTCCGAAATTTTCCTTAAGTCGGTTATGTTTTATTATAAATATCCAAAGTCGTACCCTCTAAAATACTTTGTTTGGTTATATTTATATTTATGGTTCTTCCTTCCGGATCTAAACATTGCTACTTTACGGTATTGTTCTAATCTTTCAATAATTATAATTTCAATTACTTGTTCATCTCTCATGTTCTTAATTATGCTTTCTATTATTGCTATTGTTTTTATTGTTATTAGTATGAGTAGCTAAACTTATCATCTAGGGTGAAGGGGAATCTAGGTTGTTATAAGGGGGTTTAATTAATGAATTAATAGTTAAATTGCTTTAATAGTTGTTTAATTGTTGTCTTGAATCTAATTGATTGATTACTGATCAGAGTTAATTAATTAGTCTTGCAAACTAGGATTTTCACCGACTGGGTTAAGACTAGTATAGGCTGCGACAATTGAATAGATTTACTTAATTATTATGACCACATGTTAAGGATAGATCTGAAGGGCATATTACAATCGACTAATCATATGACCTTAAACAATACAAATTGCTCTGTTAATTAATTAAATCACACCCCTGGATAACCATCTAGTGAACTTCATCCCTAGACTTTTAAATCTTATTGAATTCATCTTTTACTTTATTGCAATTAGTTTAGAAACCAAACAAACAAAACCCCATAAAATTGTTACCTTTAAGACGGACTTAATCATTAGCAAACTAGATAACTAACGCCTCCCTATGGATACGATACCTGTCTTGCCACTAGCTACTAGTTAGTAGTATTATAGGATTATTTTGATTAAGGTGATACGACTTGAGCCTTATCAAATTTGGCGTCGTTGCTGGGGAGGCAACAATTTTCTTGTTTTGTTTTTTTTTTTATTTTGTCTTTTTGTCACAGAGAACCTAGTTCCTTGAGACCGTTCTCACACTTTTCTTGTTAGTTTCGTGTATGCCCATGTAACACCCGCGAATTTTCCATTTTGACATTTATAATTTAATTAACCATCTACTGTCTTATTTATATTTTAAATTATTTAATTTAAATTAATTCCAATATTAAACATGATTTCTATAAATATTATATTTTAAAAGCTTAAGTTATACAAAAATAAATATATTGGTCGGATAATGATAATAATAATAATAATATTATTATTTTCCGTCTTGAGTAGTAGTGGGCTTGAGACGTAAATTCTGGTGTATATCGACTCAATCTTGCATGTTGGGCCTAGTATGACCATCGGGCTCACATACTACTCCTTCCTCCTCATAAAAATCATGAAGGAAACCCTAACTACATCTTCCTCCTCAATTTTTCAGCATTCATCCTCAACAACAAACACCATTTTTACACCTTCCTCTTACAAATCTTCAAAACACCATAACTTGCTCAATTCTTATCCGAATCAAGTGATTTTCGCGTCTATTTCTTCCTCTCATCGGTCTTCATCTTTCTAGGTAAGAAAAGAACCGTCTTTCCGCCTTATTTAGGGCTGTCGAGCCATTCTCTACATGGTACCTTTTTCTAGTTTCGATTCTTAGTCTTATTTTGTGTTTTCTTATGTTTAGGAGAAAGATTAGTTGACCCGGAAGTGGATTCTTACATGTGAGACGATTACATTAGAGATTGAGAGCTAAAAAGGTAACGGTGATGGGTTACTCGACTCTTATGTTAAAAATTGTGTGGTTTATGTAGTATTAAACTCATATGAATGTTAAAATTAGTATCTTTCATGATTAGTGTTAGTTGAATGTTGAATAACATGCTTGTATGTAAATTCTCATGTGTTTTGGGTGAAAGTTCCATGCTTTGTCATTTAAATCCGTAATTGTTGCATATCGTCTCAAGTATGTTATTTTTCCAAGTTAGAATCATGCTAGGATACGTAAATAATTGTGGTGAAACGATTTTGGTTGGTTTCAAAGTGTTTGGGAGTCATTTTTTATGAATTTGTGCATTATGTTGTCCCTGCCGGTTGACCGGCCGCCGGTGCTTCACCCGGCTGGGAGCTCCCTGCAAGTCTTTGGCGGATTTTCCTTAAGCCTGTATTCCCAGCCGGTGGGCCGGAAGCTGGTGCTCCACCCGGCTGGGAGTTCTCTGTAAACTTTGTGGATTTTTGACATTGGCTTGTGTTCCCAGCCGGTGGCC
Source organism: Silene latifolia (assembly GCF_048544455.1). Classification (NCBI taxonomy): domain Eukaryota; kingdom Viridiplantae; phylum Streptophyta; class Magnoliopsida; order Caryophyllales; family Caryophyllaceae; genus Silene; species Silene latifolia. The sequence goes on along the minus strand of NC_133534.1, from coordinate 147,022,490 downwards.
CGGCGGCCGGTTCCCCAACCGGCTGAGAGAGCACTGTAAGTTCTTATCAATTTCTGCATTATCACATGTTGCCCCAGCCTGTGGCCCGGCCGCCGGTACCCCTCCCGGCTGGGAGTCCCCTTGTGTGCTCCTTTTCACATGTAACCTCTAATAATCAATGATTTATGTATGTATCATCTTCCTTATTGGTAATTGGTTAATTTAAGACTTATTTACGTTATGACCATGCAAACTATTGTTACTCTTGTTTGTGACCCAAGTGTGACGTTTTACATTGTGTCACGGCTTGACAATTCCTTATTTACCCTTTCGGACCTTTGGTTACGGATATGTGTGCCATGTTTCCGGATTGGGTTATCCTTCCACCTCTTCGGACCTTTGGTTACGGACTGTGTGCCATGTTTCCGATTTGGGGTTACTCGACCTTTGGTTACGGTCTGTTTGCCATGTATCGAGTCTTGGATGCGGATAGGTCACCGCATGTCGAATCGGGTGACGTCCATCCCGAGATTCTGGATCCAGATTTAGACTAGGACCGTATTATGATCGTCGTCCTACCAGGAGGTTGGAGTCTAGGTGTTTGTCTTGTTTGAGTCCATACTACCTAAATGTCTTGCTTGATTATGGTCATTGACGTGTCCTTATATACGAGAGTTCACGTCTTATATGATTGTTTGTGAGAGTCTTGGTCCTATCGGATACTAGTGGTGAGATGCAAGCCCCTAGTTGCGATATGGTCGCCGGGATTGATGTTCCCATTCGTTCTTATGGTGAGATGCAAGCCATAAGTATGAATGCGACATTAGCAGCCACGTCCCGTGCTATGGTTGTTAAGAGGTTTTCAAAGTAATGGCTATGGTTTCCATCCATGTATTTCCCATTTAATTGATCCGTCATTTATCTTCTTCATATGATTCAATTGCCTTTCTCATTCCGAATACAATATGCCTATCTCGTTAAGATTATCGTTATACTCCCTTGTTCATTATTATTCAAGTATGATGTATGATCAATATGTTTAATTAAGTTCTTGCTTACTTGTATTTTGACATATTGTGGCTGGGAGAACCCTGAGTTATCGAGAACGTTGACCCTTGGACCTTAGTTATAGTTGCTTAGACTCACCTATCGTTAGACTTGTGTTTATTCGCGGGATATCTTTTCCCCAACGCACTTGTTTTTAATTGTAAAACTTAATTATCTTTCTTTTTATTTTTGTTTGATCACTTATGGTGGATTTTGCACTTTAAACTTTTAAAGGTTTTAAAAATCTCGTATTTTCCGCTTTGAATTAATAGTTCTTTTGATGCCCTATCGAGGGGTGTCACAGTTGGTATCAGAGCATATGTTACTCCCGACGCACACACGTGTACCCCAAAATTTAAACTTGAACTTGACCTTAAATAATGAATGAGAGATGGGTAGAATTAAGGACCTAAGTTGGTAGTCTCTTTGTGCATGCTATTTGTTAGGTGCTAACATGATCAATTTAATTGGTGTCTTGAGAAGATGGTGCGACCAACCAAGATGGAGAATATTATCATGGAAGACCTTACTCTAATTCTTCGGAATCAACGAAATGCCAATGCTCAAGTTAATCCTCGCCCTAACCTCCGTGGCAAGAGGCCATTTGTGCCCTCATCTTCGTCCTCTGCTAACAAGAAGAGGTTGGTGCCAAGAGTCCAAGGACAAAGAGTACAAGACCATAGAGGACAAGAGCCAATACTACAAGAGCCGAAAGGACAAGTCCCTACATCTACTAATAGGCTTAAGAAGAACCGCAAGTGATTCAAGTGTAGGCAAGCTTATCACCTCGGGATTGGATGCTATGATACGCCCTTGAAGTGTTACCATTGCAAGAAGCCCGGACATCTCGTCAAGAATTGCCCCGAGAAGAAGACTACCCCTCCTCCTCTCCCTCATGCTCCGGAAGCCGAACCAAGAGGAGTCATCATTGTCGGGAATCAAGTCGGAACCGTCGTTTCCCCCGACACCGCCATGGGTGTGTTTTCCATTCTTCCTTTCCTCACATTTATCCCGTGATGCTCACCCTTCCTTTCTAAACTTTCTTGCTTAACCTTGGAAACTAGTTTAGTACTCACCCGACCTATCCTTCGTTTTGTTTCTCCTTCCATAACATCTTGCTTATGGATCCCTTTCCCTTGAAGAATGTCTTTACCATCTTGAAGATACCTCCCTCTCTTCGAGCACCTTGTCATATTCCCTTATCTTTGTGCTTCTATGCCTTTTGCAACTCTTATCCCATATCTTGGGAGTTGTCTTTGTACCTTTTCTTCTTATGGGACCCCTCATGTGCGCCTTCATCTTTGCCTTATGGAATGTTAACCGTGGTCGAATAAGTTGGCTTTTGAGGAGATTGTTTGTGTCTGACCCTTAACCCTAGTTTTGAGAGGTTGTGATGTTGGAAAGACTTAGGTAGTACGATGAGACATACTTGGTGATTTTTATACCTAGATCCTTGATAATGTGAGTATATTTGATTGGTGGATTCTGTGTGTCAAGTGTGAGTTGCATTTGTTACTAAGGTTAGAGAACTTGACTTTGTTGTTTATGATTGGGACTTGAAAGCCTTGGGAAGTGTAGTGAGACGTGCCTTGGGAAACTAGTGCTTAGTACTTGACTTAAAATGGATGAAATTGAATGGTGGATTTGAGGATGTAGGACTGAGTGAGTAAGTCGAGTTTGTGATTGGCTTTCGTAGTCGCTTTGGATATGAAGGTTTGATAATATATACGTTACCATATGAGAAATGCTAATTGTGGGATTATTAGTTGGTCTAGGTGAGTGGTCTTGATTACTATATGAGATATGATATAAGAGTGAGACTAAGCTACCTTTTTGGGAAGTGTTAGCGCTTGTTTTAGTAGCTAGGAGAGATAATGGTATGGTTGATGCCGATCGTTAAGTGGGAGGACATAGTTTCAATTTTGGTACTAGAATGAGAAAATATGAGGTGGTAAAGTGTTGTTACAACTAAGACCTTGTTTCTTGGGAACTCGATGGTAAATAAAGTTCTAGGATATCGGATTTAAAAGAATATACCTTGAGATGTTGATGACCATAATGGATTGGTGATGTAATTTGATATTAGTTGGCCCTTGAGAGTTCTTAAGTTGAGAGAGACTTAGTAATGAGAAGTATTTGTTAACCCTATGGTTCAGAAACTTTGAGGTTGTATTGAGTACTTGAGATAATGGGATGATGTTGTAGATGGGTGTAGTTCTGCTTTTGGGAATCCGTAATAAGTAAAAGGATGGAAGGACTCGAGATATTATTGATATTTTAACTTGAGTGATTATGCATCTTTCTCAAAAGAGTGTGTAGAAGAGTGAACTTTCATGAAAGGAGTTTTACGTTAACTTGTTACTACCTTACCCTACATGAGAACCTTGTGGAATATTTGAGAAACCTTTTCTGGGAATTTAGAGCTTAGTATTGCGATTTTTCGATTGAGGGTTTTTCCATTTTGAGAAACCCACAGTTGACACTAGTTGGATATGAGTATAACCTTGTTGGAAACCTTGACCTTGATCTTGTGGGAGTTGTTTGTGGATGTTTGAGGATTTAGAGTGACGAGATTACACTTATAGTGGAGTACCCTGTTCCATGGAATAGCGTAGGGTGAAGTAACATGAGTGTTTGAGGAAATCCTTGGGAGTGATGTGGTTATGAGTTTTGTTGCTAAGAGGTTTTCAGAACCGTTTAGGATGATGTCGTTGTTTGAGATATGAGTACCTGGTGCTTCCTTGTCGTCTAATTTTCCTTCTTCTTTGACCATAAGCTTACCGTTCATACCTCTCCTTCTCGTTTCACCATGCTCCTCCTTTAAGTTTGACACTCGTAACTTATGAAACTCTATCTTTAACCTCCTTGTTGACCTTACTTCAATCCTTTCCCTATGAAATCCATCATAGCTCTTTTGATTAGTTAAGTTGAACTCCCTTAACGTACTTTGTTTCTATGCTATCTAAGTTACCTTCCTTCTTGTACAAATTCTAAACTTTCGAGCTACCAGTCTTGATTCGTCGTTAAAAGTTGATGTCACTTTTGCAAACTTGACCTATTTCAAGGGTTTGAAGATGAAAATTTGATTTAAGTCTCCTTTTGTTCCTTGAGTATGAACTTCTTTAACATGATTTTAGTTGCTAAAACCGAGATTTCTTTAAATTTTATCCAATTTCTATTTACTTTGATCTGTTTATGATTTCGTTGTCAAAGTTTACCACTATATTTTCAGGAATTTAACTCCCTTTTGAGTTTAAAAGTGAACCCTTTATCTCTATTTTGGCTTTTGCAAATGAAAATTTGAGTAAATTACCATTTTCTTTTGATTTTAACGTTGATCGGATGTTAGAACTCGTTATTGGAGATGTTTGATACCTTTTCTACGCTTTTCGACGAATGATATTTGTTTTAAATTTGTCTTTGACTTGGAAAGTTAGAGTTCTTTTGTGCACGACAAGAGCAATTTCGTTCCATGAATGAGACTTACACTTTTGAAAACCCTCCGTTAATGTTTTTGAAAGTGTTTTGATTTTGATTTATACAAATAATTTGCCTTAAGACTTGGTTCTATCGGAAAATCTTAATTAAAACTTTTGAAAGAGTTTTAATTCTTAAGATAAGTAACCTTTTAAATGTTTTGGATTCCGATTCCAAAAATTCCAGTTTTAATTTACATAACCTTTCATTTCTATTTTCAAGTTTCGAGGACGAAACTTTTTAAAAGATGGGGTGATAGTAACACCCGCGAATTTTCCATTTTGACATTTATAATTTAATTAACCATCTATTGTCTTATTTATATTTTAAATTATTTAATTTAAATTAATTCCATTATTAAACATGATTTCTATAAATATTATATTTTTAAAGCTTAAGTTTTACAAAAATAAATATTTTGGTCCGATAATGATAATAATAATAATATTATTTTCCGTCTTGAGTTGTAGTGGGCTTGAGACGTAAATTCTGGTGTATATCGACTCAATATTGCATGTTGCGCCTAGTATGACCATTGGGCTCACATACTACTCCTTCCTCCTCATAAAAATCATGAAGGAAACCCTAACTACATCTTCGTCCTCAATTTTTCAGCATTCATCCTCAACAACAAACACCATTTTTACACCTTCCTCTTACAAATCTTCAAAATACCATAACCTGCTCAATTCTGGTGTATATCGACTCAATCTTGCATGTTGGGCCTCGTATGACCATTGGTCTCTACATGGTACCCTTTTTCTAGTTTCGATTCTTAGTCTTATTTTGTGTTTTCTTATGTTTAGGAGAAAGATTAGTTGACCCGGAAGTGGATTCTTACATGTGAGACGATTCCATTAGAGATTGAGAGCTAAAAAGGTAACGGGGATGGGTTACTCGACTCTTATGTTAAAAATTGTGTGGTTTATGTAGTATTAAACTCATATGAATGTTAAAAATAGTATCTTTCATGATTAATGTTAGTTGAATGTTGAATAACATGCTTGTATGTAAATTCTCATGTGTTTTGGGTGAAAGTTCCATGCTTTGTCATTTAAATCCGTAATTGTTGCATATCGTCTTAAGTATGTCGTTTTTCCGAGTTAGAATCATGCTAGGATACGTAAATAATTGTGGTGAAACAATTTTGGTTGGCTTCACCCGGCTGGGAGCTCCCTGCAAGTCTTTGGCGGATTTTCCTTAAGCCTGTATTCCCAGCCGGTGGGCCGGCAGCCGGTGCTCCACCCGGCTGGGAGTTTTCTGCAAACTTTGTTGATTTTTGACATTGGCCTGTGTTCCCAGCCGGTGGCCCGGCGGCCGGTCCCCCAAACGGCTGGGAGAGCACTGTAAGTTCTTATCAATTTCTGTATTATCACATGTTGCCCCAGCCGGTGGCCCGGCCGCCGGTACCCCTCCCGGCTGGGAGTACCCTGTGTGCTCCTTTTCACATGTAACCTCTAATAAACAATGATTTATGCATGTATCTTCTTCCTTATTGGTAATTAGTTAATTTAAGACTTATTTAAGTTATGACCATGCAAACTATTGTTACTCTTGTTTGTGACCCAAGTGTGACGTTTTACATTGTGTGACGGCTTGACAATTCCTTATTTACCCTTTCGGACCTTTGGTTACGGATATGTGTGCCATGTTTCCGGATTGGGTTATCCTTCCGCCTCTTCGGACCTTTGGTTACGGACTGTGTGCCATGTTTCCGATTTGGGGTTACTCGACCTTTGGTTATGGTCTATTTGCCATGTATCGAGTCTTGGATGCGGATAGGTCACCGCATGTCGAATCGGGTGACGTCCATCCCGAGAGTCTGGATCCAGATTTAGACTAGGACCGTATTATGATCGTCGTCCTACCAGGAGGTTGGAGTCTAGGTGTTTGTCTTGTTTGAGTCCATACTACGTAAATCTCTTGCTTGATTATGGTCATTGACGTGTCCTTATATACGAGAGTTCTCGTCTTATATGATTTTTTTTGAGAGTCTTGGTCCTATCGGATACTAGTGGTGAGATGCAAGCCCCTAGTTGCGATATGGTCGCCGGGATTGATGTTCCCATCTGTTCTTATGGTGAGATGCAAGCCATAAGTATGAATGCGACATTAGTAGCCACGTCCCGTGCTATGGTTGTTAAGAGGTTTTCAAATTAATGTCTATGGTTTCCATCCATGTATTTCCCATTTAATTGATCCGTCATTTATCTTCTTCATATGATTCAATTGCCGTTCTCATTCCGAATACAATATGCCTATCTCGTTAAGATTATCGTTATACTCCCTTGTTCATTATTATTCAAGTATGATTTATGATCAATATGTTTAATTAAGTTCTTGCTTACTTGTATTTTGACATATTGTGGCTGGGAGAACCCTGAGTTACTCCCCACTGACTGTGGCGTTCATGTTTACATGAATGGCAGGTTTGTGATGCAGATTATGGGGAAGACGTGTGAGCTAGAGAGAACGTTGACCCTTGGACCTTAGTTATAGTTGCTTAGACTCACCTATCGTTAGACTTGTGTTTATTCGTGGGATATCTTTTCCCCAACGCACTTATTTTTAATTGTAAAACTTAATTATCTTTCTTTTCATTTTTGCTTGATCACTTATGGTGGATTTTGCACTTTAAACTTTTAAAGGTTTTAAAAATCTCGTATTTTTCCGCTTTGAATTAATAGTTCTTTTGATGCCCTATCGAGGGGTGTCACAGCCCAGGTCAACTAGGTCAGAGATTCTTCCAATAGATCCCGAACCAGAGAAGACTTTTCGCTACAGACGAAAGTTTCAGAAAGAAGTGGGTCAAGTAGAAGACTTGAGTATACTTGATGTTGAGACGGAGCATTCTGCTACTTCAGAAAATTAGTTCTTTGAAGAGGACACTATTTCTGATCTTGAAATTCCAGTTCCTGAGATTACCATCATGCCTACTTTAGCCAGTCATTCCGAGCCTAGTTTGGCTTCCATCCCAAAAGGATTCAAGCTCCCTACCTCGGACAATGGAACTTTTGAGATTCGTCCATCTTACATCAATTTGGTGGAACAGAATTTATTTGGAGGTGGAGCTACTGAAGACCCTGCAAAACATATGGAGAAATTCGTTACTTATTATTGTTCCATCCCTTTAACTGCTGGAATGACACAAGATCAGGTGAAGCAGGTGCTCCTTCCTTTTCCTCTGAAAGATGGTGCTGCAGAGTGGTTGCGAGATTTAGATATGGAGGATGAAGAAGTTACTGACTTGAATACTCTAGCTCTTGCCTTCTACAAGAGGTACTTCCCACCCCAGAAAACTAATGCGTTGAGAAGTCAAATTACCAGTTTTAAGCAAGCAGCTACTGAAGATATGAACGAAGCATGGATTTGCTTTAAACGTTTGTTCCGTTCCATTCCCCATCAAGGCTTTCAACAGTGGTTTCTTTGCAACCAGTTTTATAACGGGTTGTACGACGATCATCGTGCTTTACTAGATTCTTCAGCTAGTGGGAGGTTTCAGGACAACACTAATGATACTACCGCATGGAAGTTAATTGATCAGATTGCTACCCATAATGCTAAGTATGGAAATCCTAGGGGAAGTACACGTGGGAATGGTGGAGACGGTGCTTTTGCGGCACAGTTAGAGGCTATTTCTGCCCAAATTACAGAGATGAAGACTACCCAATATTTGGGTAATAAAGAGGTAGTTCATGCTATGAGTCAACAGGAGGAGTCTTGTGCGCGGTGTGGTATGGATGGTCGTAGTGCAGCTGAGTGTATGAGCACATTGGAGCAAGTTAATGCCTTCCAATCTTTCAAACAAGGTACTCCATATTCTAATTTCTTCCCTAACAGGAGTCAGAACGCTTATGCTCAAGCTCCACTTCTAGGTACTTATATTATTCCTCCAAATCGTGGTAACCAACCACAAAGTAATTTTGTTCGGCTAAATAAAGGAGGTTTTTGATGTGGCTAAAGTCGTATCACCAAATCAAAGTAAAACTATCTCAAGACTAACAAGAACAGCTAGCAGTAAGACAGGTATCGTATCCACAGGGAGGTGGTAAAAGCTAAGTCTGTAAATATTTAAATTGTCTAAGGTAACCGTTTTTCTGGGGGTTGTTTTTTTTTGTTGTCTAACCAACTAAAAGCAAGCAATAAAAAGAGATTTAAACAATGATATTAAAGGTCTAGGATTTCCGGTTCACTTGGTCAATTATATGGGGTCTATTAATCAATTGCTAGATCTACCAAGCTGTCTAAGGTCATAAGATCGGTCGACTCTATTATGCCCTTTAGATCGATTCTAACATGCGGTCGCTATAATTAGATACAATCTATTTGATTATCACAGCCTATATTAATTCTAACCCGGTCGGTGAAAGGATTAATTCGCTACACTAATTAACAACTCAGGCCTAAGTTAATTAATTAGAAGAAGAACAATAATCAAACGACAACTTATGCGATTTCACTAGAAATTAATCAATTTCCCTTTTTAATTAACCTAGATCCCCTTCATCCTAGATGAGGAAATTAGCTACTCATAACTAAAGCAATAACAACAATAATCATGATTGAAGACATAATTGAAAGAATAAAATGAGAACAATGATCGATTAACATAAAACAATGAACGATTAATTGAAGAAAGATTAGTACCGTAGCAAGGAAAGATTAGGGCTAAAGAGAGTATTCAACTGTATGGGAGTAAAAATAAAAGTGTAACCTAATGATAAGTACGAGTTTCTAATTTATAACAAAAGATAACTGTTTTAGGAAAATCCGGAAAATAGTATGCCAGAGAGGTTCCTCGATCGAGCCTGAGGTGACTCGATCGAGGACGGTTGCTCGATCGAGCCCTCCCTGACTCGATCGAGGAACCAGCTTCACAGGCTGTTTCTTCGTTTCCTTCACTTCTAGCCTTCATGCTTCCTCGTTCCTCGTGCCATGCTTCCTGTATTCTACTATGCCATTTCCGCTACGCTCATCCTAGCTTGATTATCTTCTTAATGCGTCATTTCTGCATTGAAACACAAAATAGCGGCAGTATCGACAATTCATTGAAATAAGGCATATAAATGATATAAAGGCACGAAACGGTATATAAAATGGTATAAAGAGAGCTATAAAAGTATATATAAAAGTGATACATCAAACTCCCCCAAACCAACCCTTTGCTTGTCCTCAAGGAAAGCAATCAGACTAAACAAAGAACAACAAATATATGGTGAATGAATAACTCAGAGCAAATGTCTAGGCACATACAAATCCCAGCTACCCACATCTATAACAAAGTAATGACCAAGGATTGTGCCAATAAAACGAATTTAAAGACACGGGTAATAGACTAACGCAACTCTTACTCAAGATGTGACATGATACCGAGACTCAGCCAAATGCTTTTCAACCTTGCAAGACAATTTTGTCGGATTCTCGCGATTTCACTCATACACTCATAAGGGGTGAGATATATGTGAGATAGAAAGAATAAAGACACTCTCTCAACTTATAAAATATGCATGCAATCTAATGTGATAGAAGATTCTCCAACTAGTGCGCATTCACAAAATAGACCGAGTACATGTATCAAGGACATAATGGTGGTAAAGTGGCATGGGTATAGAAGTGGCTTGTGCAAAAGCAAGTATAGGTATGTGAGGCTCAGATGGTAGTCGCAACGCTAAACCAATAGCCAAATCTAATAATAAAAAGAACAATCATCCAACTGGAGAAATTATCTCAACTTTGACAAAATATGAGAGAATGAAAACGCTCTCCAAATGTGCATTAGACTCCAGTAATTACCACTCACGACCTCCTAACAAAACTTAATGAAGCAAGCATTTTTCCTTTTCTTTCTTTTTATTTTTTATTTTTTATTTTTTTCCTTTTTTTTCTTGTGCTTTTTCGAAATTTTTTCTTCTTTTTTTTTTCTTTTTTTTTTCTCTTTCTTTTTTCTTTGCTTCATAATATTTTCTTTTTCAACATAGGAGGTCACACAATTGCTACAAAAAGATAGCTACTACCCACATGACAATAAAAGTCCCAACCCAACCAAAGCAGCTATAACAATAAAGACTCAAGCAACTGCGACTATCCCGAAAAAGGTAGGCAAATTCTGGAATGTAGCTAAGAAATACGGCATAAAATGGCTACATGGTTCAAACGGGCTAACAAAAACTGGGTAATGTATGACATATTTGAACAATAAGAACCGCCTTTCCTCATGTACTCAATCATATGAACGCGCAAAAGTTAAGAAACTAATGTCACACTTATGCAGTTTAATGTTACATATTCCACAAGAAGACCACACTCTTCAGCCTAAATAACAATGAGACCGGTTTATTAATGCTCCCGGCGTAGGAAGCTCTAAAGACCTAAGAAATTTAAGTGGTTTACCAACAAAATAAAGTCAAATTTACTCGGCATAAGACATATTGTGACGGTCAAGACTTGAGTAAAGAGCTTTGTTCATCATAGCTAACAGGTCAAAACAATGTACATGGACAACTAAATGGGACTCAAATGTAAAGACAAAGCAAATTATCATCATTGCTACACAATTCACCAAGACTCGACTCAAAATAGATAAAACATGTTTTTGTATTTTATAAATTTTTCACTTTTTTTTTGAATTTTTTTTTTTCACACACAACAATAAATAAAACACACAACAGAAATAAACACTCTCCTCCAAACCAAAATGTCACAGTGTCCTCATTGTGATGCCTACAACATAGCAATCACACAGAAATCAGCAACCTATGGGACACAACTAACAAAGGGAAGAGGGGAAAAAAGAAATGAAATAAAACAAAAAACAGGAAAGGTAATACCAGCTGTAATGCAATAGCCTCCCCCAAACCAGCTGGAAAGAGAGGGGTGTAGTGACCAACTGTCACTACCGAGCTCCATCATCATGAAGGGTAGCATCATCAAAATCATCAATCTCAGCATACAAAGACAGCAGCTCAGGGTCAGGAGCAGGGGTACCACGGCCTCTAAGACGGCCACCATGTCTACCACGGCCTCTAGAACGGCCACTAGAACGGCCACCAGAACGGCCACCCCCTGGGAAAGCTGCTGCAGCAGAAGTAGAAGCTCCAAACTGACGAAACTGTCCCCGCTGTGATAAAGGGACACCGACATCTTCAGGAAAAATAGAAAAAGGCTGATGGGGACGGACTGGAGTGTAGAAAGGACGACCCAAGGCACCATAATCAATACTAAACTGTCCAAACTCAGCAGGAGTCACTCCATAGAGGGGGAAAACTCGGCTATCATCACCGGGAGTGGTGTAGTAGCTAGGAGTCACACCTGTATACTGTCCCCTCGAAGCAAGAGTCATAGCCTCCATCTGTTCCCACATGCGCCGCTCAGTCAAGGCGGTGTTGATGCCCTCATGTAACCTCACCTCTCGTGCAATAACTGGGTCAAAATGATAACCCTGAGTAGGATAAGATGTAGGAGGTGGAGGAGGAGGATCGGGCTTAAAAGAGCCAGGTAAGTGGGTGGCAGGCTGGCGACGTCTCCGACGCCCACCAGTAGTAGTAGTAGTGCTGGAACGGGAAAAAGTGACTAAGAGGTCTTTTGGTATCAGATAAGTAACAGGTGGGCGTCTCTCCCTAGATGTACTCTCCTCAAGAGGGTCCACAGCCGGCAAACGGTCACACGGCAAAAGCATATAAAAATCACCCCGGACCTTCCAGTAATGGTCCTTCCCATTCCTAATGTCTATATAAGAGATGTCATAACGGAAATGGTCATCATCAGCAAGGGGCTCGTGGTCATCCATAGGCTCGTAGGGGTCATCTCCCTGAAAATCACATACATCCTGAGCAATCCTAGTGATGAGGGCACCACAATCTAAGTCCCCATATCTCCCGATCATACGGCCAAAGGCAGAGCACACAAGAGCAGGGGGAGAAAACAGGAATGTCCTCTCCCTAAATGGGTTCAGGTAAATAGCAAGAATCAAGTCCTCAAGGGTGGAGGCCTTACTCTTGTCGTGCCTCCCGTAGAGTAAGTAGCTCAAATACCGCAGAAACAATCTAAGACAGACATGTTGGACATCCATTAAAGACATACTACTAACATTTGCATCTGCATAACCAGTAAATAAGGGAAAGTATCGGACTACAGACATCCCACTAGCATTATATAAATCGCCATCAGTGTGTTTATCAATCCCCAGAATTTCTGAAAGACGGTCAAAATTCAAAGACCGTTCCACGTTGAGCAACCTAAACCGAATAAGGTGGTCACTGGGGAAGTAGGCATATGAGCTCAAAAATTCAAGGGTTAGAGCAGGGTAAGACAACTCATGAATCAGAAAAAGACCCTGTAAACCAATTTCAACGAACATTCCTAACATAGTATCATCAATCTTCAAGGTTCGTAAAATTTTCCTATCCACACATCTAGTAGCACTCATGAATTTTATGATCAAAAATTCGAACCTGTCCCTTTGTTCCTTGTCACGGAACTCAACAAAAGGGTAATCATCAAAAGGAGATAGGTCCTCCTCCTCGGAAGACTCCAGTACCTCGGGTATCACCTCAGGTTGACGAATGGGAGCGCTCCTCTCCCGGCACCTCTTGTTTCCTTGCCTAGTAGATGAATTTTATGCAAAATAAGCAAGTATACAATCATACCCCAACCATAAGACAAAAAAAGTCCAATTTTTTTGGCAAATATGGGTCAAAAAATCAATTTTTAAGACTCAAAATCACAATTAAACCATCCAAAAAGTTAGGGGATCATGATTATGTATCAAATAATGAAGATTCTAAGCATAAGAACACAATTTCTAACCAATTTAATGCATAAATTCAACCAGGATTTTGAAGAACCCTAATTCCCAAATTAGCAAATTAGGCATGAAATTCAACAAGTAGAGGGCTAAAAAGCAAGGAAATGGCAATTGTATACTAGCAATGGAATATTCAATGTAATAAACTCAAGTTTTAAGCAAAAAATTTCAAATTTTTCCGGGACAAAAGAGAACGAATCGGGACATACCTTAGCAAATATAGCAATGAAATTGCAAAAATAAGCACAAGAGATTGATGTAAGCACTTAATAATCCAATAAACCCAAGTTTTATGAGAGATTTAATGAGGATTGATGATGAATGAAGAGAGAAAGAGTAATAGGGGCGGAATAATGCAGCAACAATGACGAAATAGAAGAAAGAAATTGGAAAAAGTAATAACAATTAAAGCATTAAACCGGTTTTTGAAAAACGCGGAACCGGGTTCAGGAAGGATCCTCGATCGAGCCCTGCCTGGCTCGATCGAGGAACCAAAATCAGAATAGGCCAACTCTCGTTTTAACTTGATTTTCATTCATGGCTAGGTTCCTCGATCGAGCCCCACTCTGACTCGATCGAGCACGAGGTTCCTCGATCGAGCCCCACTCTGACTCGATCGAGGAAGTTGCTGTTGGCATCTTCTTTCGTCATTTGTTACTCTTAACTTCAAATTCCGTCAAATCCTGCAGAAATTACTTGAAAGCATATCAAGTTCCCTCCCCTCATCTCTCAAAGTTCAATGAAAATAAAAACAATACTTTAAAATTTAAATCCTAATTTACAAATTAATAAATTACAATGTCCGAGCTGCCTCTCGGTAGCGCTGGGTTTTACGGTCCCGCACAACCGTAATTCTTCATCAGCAAGAAGAATCAAAGGTAAAGAGGTCAAGGGCCTCTATTACCCCAACATACGCTCCTTCGTAGTATATTTTCAACCGTTGCCCATTCACTTTGAAGGTCTCTCCTTGTTAGTTTGCAGTGTAACTGACCCAAATTTGTTCACATCAGCTACAGTGAACGGCCCAGACCATCTACTCTTCAGATTACCTGGAAACAAACGCAAACAAGAGTTAAATAAGAGAACTTTCTCATCAACATGAAATTCCCTTGGCAAAATATGCTTGTCATGCCACTTCTTCGTTCGCTCCTTGTACACTCGAGCGCTATCATAAGCATGCAGTCGAAACTCATCAAGCTCATTCAACTGCATCAGTCGTTTCTCACCCGCCAGTGAGGGATCCATATTCAGCTCATTTATGGCCCACATAGCCTTGTACTCAAGCTCCACAGGTAAATGGCAAGATTTGCCATAGACTAGACGGTACGGCGATGCTCTAATCGGCGTTTTGAATGCAGTACGGTAAGCCCACAAAGTGTCATCTAGCTTTCGACTCCAATCCTCTCTGTTCTTGCTTACTACCTTTTCCAAGATCTGTTTCAGCTCTCTGTTAGAAATATCTACTTGTCCACTGGTTTGAGAATGATAAGCCAATCCTCTGTGGTGTGTAACGCCATATTTCTTCAAGAGAGAATTAAGATGACGCTCATTGAAATGCTTGCCTCCATCACTGATCACAGCGCGAGGTACTCCGAACTGTGGAAAGATAATCTTCTGAAACATCTTAACAACAGATTTAGCATCACAAGTGGGGGTGGCAATTGCCTCCACCCATTTAGAAACATAATCTACAGCTACTAATATATACTGATTCCCATGAGAAGTAGGGAATGGCCCTTGGTAATCAATGCCCCAAACATCAAAAATATCCACCTCGAAGATTCCAGTTTGAGGCATCTCATGCCTGTGCGAGATATTGCCCGTCCTTTGACATGCATCACAAGAACGGACAAAAGTAGTAGCATCCTTTAAGATAGTAGGCCAATAAAAACCCGATTGCATTACCTTAGCAAATGTCCTAGAAGGACCATGATGACCTCCATAAGAAGAAGAGTGACAATGAGAAAGGATGACACGTACCTCACCCTCTGGAATACATCGTCTGTAGATACCGTCTGCGCACTCCCGGAACAGATATGGATTGTCCCAGAAATACCGCCTCACGTCATGCAAAAATCTCTTCTTCTGCTGATAGGATAAGTCAGGAGGAAGCATACCTCCTACCAAATAATTACCATAGTCTGCAAACCATGGAGTATTTTGCAGCTACCGCTAAAAGTTGGTCATCTGGAAAAGAGTCATCAATGGGCAAGATCTCTCTTCCTGCAAATCTCAGCCTAGACAAATGATCTACAACAACATTTTCAGCACCAGACTTATCACGGATTTCTAAATCAAATTCTTGTAATAACAAAATCCATCTAATAAGTCTAGGTTTAGCCTCCTGTTTGGTTAAAAGATATTTCAAAGCTGCATGGTCAGTATGAACAATAACTTTAGAACCAACAAGATAAGCTCTAAACTTGTCTAAAGAATAGACAACTGCAAGAAGCTCCTTCTCTGTAGTAGCATAGTTAATTTGTGCATCATCGAGAGTCTTGCTTGCATAGTAAATGGCATATAACACCTTGTCCTTTCGCAGCCCCAAAATAACTCCAACTGCATAGTTACTGGCGTCGCACATAATCTCAAAATGAAGGCTCCAATCCGGTGATCGGATTATGGGAGCTGAGATAAGAGCTTTTTTGATCCTGTCAAAGGCTTTAACACACTCGTCAGTAAACACAAAAGGTGTATTTTTATGAAGAAGTCGAGTTAGAGGTTGAGCAATTTTAGAGAAATCCTTAATAAAGCGGCGATAGAACCCTGCATGACCAAGAAAACTACGCACACTTTCAACATTAATCGGGTACGGGAGTTGCTCAATTACCTCAACCTTAGCTTTGTCCACCTGAATACCCTTACCTGACACCAAGTGACCGAGTGCCACCCCCTTCAGTAACCATGAAGTGGCACTTCTCCCAGTTGAGAACAAGGTTGCTCTCCTCACAGCGCTGCAAAACATTAGTCAAGTTTCTCAAACAAACGTCAAAATCAGTACCATATACACTGAAATCATCCATAAAGACCTCCATGATAGACTCTATGTAATCAGAAAATATGGCCATCATACAACGCTGAAAAGTAGCAGGAGCGTCACATAAACCAAAGGGCATCCTCCTATAGGCAAATACACCATAAGGACATGTGAAAGTGGTCTTTTCCTGATCGTCAGGATGAATGGGTATCTGAAAGAAACCGGAGTAGCCGTCTAGGTAACAGAAATAACTATGACATGCTAATCTCTCTAACATTTGGTCAATGTAAGGAAGTGGGAAATGGTCTTTCTTAGTAGCCGTGTTCAACTTCCTATAGTCAATGCACATCCTCCACCCTGTAACAAGTCTAGTAGCAATCAATTCATTCTTATCATTTTTTACTACTGTAGTACCTCCCTTCTTAGGTACAACTTGGACAGGACTGACCGATTTAGAATCAGATATAGAGTAGATAATACCAGCATCAAGTAATTTCTGTACCTCTTTTCTCACCACCTCCTGCATTGGAGGATTTAGTAAATCTCGACCCTGTGCACTAGGCTTGTGGCCTTCTTCAAAATGAATACGGTGCATACAAAAATCAGGACTAATACCTTTCAGATCATCAATGCTATACCCAATGGCCTTTTTATGAGTTCTCAAAACAGTCAACAAAGCAGATAGTTGACCTTCAGTTAGGCTAGCATTGACAATCACTGGGTTCATTTCACAGTCATCAAGAAATTCATACTTAAGATGAGAGGGAAGAGGTTTTAATTCAGGTTTCTTTACCTCAGTTACCTTGGTGTAGTACCCAAACTATATACCCTTTGATGGGGGCATTCCTCTCCAGTTAGAAGCTTCTCAATCCGATGAACTTCTTGACTCCATGAACCCGTCTGATCAGCTGAATCCGTGACCAGGGCAATCTCCAGAGGATCCCTGTCCGAACACATAGGAAGACACTCATCAATAGTAAAATCAACAACATCTCTACTATGACAAGTCTCTTCTATCATGGGATGTTTTAATGCTTTTTCTTAGTTAAAGACAATTGTATCATCCCCCACAGCTAAAGTCAATCTCCCTAGCTTAACATCTATAACCACCCCTGCAGTGTGTAGGAACGGTCTGCCCAAAATGATAGGGATTTGGTTATCTTCTGCCATATCCATGACAACGAAATCAACGGGAATGAAAAAATTCCCAATACGAACGGGAACATCATCCAACACCCTCAATGGGTGTTTAACAGATCTATCGGCCATCTGTAGTGTCATATTAGTAACTGTCAACGGACCCATATTTAATTTCTTACAAATAGAATAAGACATAACGCTGACGCTAGCTCCTAAATCACAAAGAGCTTTACTAATAGCAAGATGACCAATATGACAAGGGATAGAAAAGCTTACTGGGTCCTTTAATTTCGGCGGTGAATTGATCGGCAACATGGCACTGCACTTCTGAGTGTAAGCAATAGTTTCCACCGCATCAAAGGATCTCTTCCTTGTCAAAATCTCCTTCATGAATTTTGCATAAGCCGACACTTGAGTAATTAATTCAGTGAAGGGAACACTTACCTGTAGGTTCTTCACGACCTCCATAAACTTACTAAACTGCTTGTCTAGCTTGGATTTTTGATGCCGATGAGGAAAAGGTAGTGCAATAGTAATGGGCTCGGCTTGCTTGACCTTAGAAATAACTTTTGAAACACCGTCGTCTGTCGAGGAGGTGCCTCGATCGAGCCTGAAGGTGACTCGATCGAGCACACTGGTTCCTCGATCGAGCCTGGGCTGACTCGATTGAGGAACCTCAGCAGGTTCAGCTTTTTCGTCCTTTTTGCTTTTATCGTCAGCTCGTGTTTCAACTTCGTCAGGTTCTTTTTCATCATCACTAAGCTCCAAATTACCCAATGCTTTGGGATGCATATAAGGGACTTCATCATCAGTAATGGGCACATCATTACCAAGGCTTTGCAGGTCGGGATTCGCATAAGAAGTACCGCTCCTCAGCTGAATAACATTAGCTTGCTCGTGAGCTTTTTTACCTTGAGGAGGAAGACCCACGGCCTGTTTTGATGGATTTTGAAGTGCCATCTGAGCCACTTGATTATCTAGCATCTTATTATGAGCAATCAGCTCAGAAATTTGAGCCGTCTGCTTCTGCTGCATCGACAAAGTTTGTTGGAAAAGATTGCGCAACTCTGTCATCTCATTGTTTGGAGCTTGTTGAGGGGTTTGTTAAGGAGTTTGCTGAGGAGGCTATTGATATTGATTGTTAAACTGCTGACCTCCTTGATTTTGCCTTTGATATCCCCCTGGTGGTTGATTACCACGATTATTGGGAGGGACATAAATATTCTTCTATGGCTGCTGCGGGTTTTACACATTCTGACTGGATCATTGAAGGAATGGATGCTCCTTCGTTCTTTCATTGTAAAAATTGGAGAAGGGTGTTCCATGTGCACCTTGTCTGTAGGCCTAAAAAGCATTAACCTGCTCCAATGTACTCAAGCAATAAACTGCACCATGACCGTCTAAACCACATCTAGCACAAGACTCCTCTACTTGATGACTCATGGCATGAACTCTCTCCTTACTACCCAATGATTGGGTAGTCTTTATCTCGGTGATCTGAGCAGAAATAGTCTCCAGCTGTGCCGCCAGGGCACTATCAACACCAGTACCTCGCGTGCTTCCCCTAGGATTTCCATACCTTGCGGCATGGGTAGCAATCTGATCAATTAACTTCCACGCGTTGTCATCATTGGTGTTGTCCTGAAACCTCCCATTAGCAGAAGAATCCAAAAGGGCACGATGATTGTTATACAACCCGTTATAAAACTGGTTGCAAAGAAACCACTTAGGGAAACCATGATGGGGAACTGATCGGACCAAACATTTGAAGCGAATCCAAGCTTCATTCAAATCTTCAGTAGCTCCTTGCTTGAAATTGGTAATTTGATTTCTTAGAGCATTAGTCTTTTGAGGTGGGAAGTACCTCTTGTAGAAAGCAAGAGCCATGGAATTCAAGTCTATAATTCCTTCATTCTCCATATCCAGATCTCTCAACCACTTAGCAGCTCCATCTTTCAGAGAGAAAGGAAAGAGCACCTGCTTAACCTGATCTTGTGTCACTCCAGTTGTTAAAGGAATAGAACAGCAGTAGGTGACAAATTTCTCCATATGTGTCGCAGGATCCTCAGCAGCTGCCCCTCCAAACATATTTCGTTCCACCAAGTTGATGTAAGATGGCCGAATCTCAAAAGTTCCATTGTCAGTAGTGGGTAGCTTAAATCCTTGTGGGATGGAAGCTAAGGTTGGCTCGGAGTGACTGGCTAGAGTAGGCATGATGGTAGTCTCGGGAATAACGGTTTCGACTGGGATCTCGGGAATAGGAATGTCGTCCTCTTCGAAGGGCTGATCGGCTGACTGTGCTGAGCTCGCCGTCTCTACGTCAAGTATACTCAAGTCTTCTACTTGACCCACTTCTTAATTAAATTTCCTTCTGTGGAAATGTCTTTTCTGGTTCAGGATCAAAAGGAATCACCTCAGACCTACTAGACCTGGGCATACAAAGAACTAACAAGAAAAGTGTGAGAACATTCTCAAGGAACTGGGTTCCGTGAGACAAAGAGACAAAATAAACACAAACAAACTAAACAATTGTTCGTTCCCCGGCAACGGCGCCAAATTTGATGTGGCTAAAGTCGTATCACCAAATCAAAGTAAAACTATCTCAAGACTAACAAGAATAGCTAGCAGTAAGACAAGTATCGTCTAAGGCAACCGTTTTTATCGAGGTTGTTTTGTTTTGTTGTCTAACCAACTAAAAGCAAGCAATAAGAAGAGATTTAAACAATAATATTAAAGGACTAGGATTTCCGGTTCACTAGGTCAATTATATGGCGTCTATTAATCAATTGCTAGATCTACCTGAAGGAAAAATAGATCTATATACTAACATATTCATATATGTTCCATTTTAATTTGACATAAAATTAACAAGTGATCTTATGCATGCAAACTATTTAACAAAATAAAGAAGAAACATTCATCCTTACATTGGAATTTTGGTTCATATGGGCACAAAAGAGATCTCCTTCTCTTTTGTTCTTGAGCTTTCCTTTTGGATGAACAAAGACCCAAGTGTAGGATCTCTCCCAAGGATTAATACCCAAAGCACACTCTTAATAAAATTAATATAATGTATACTAGATAATATTAATTTTGTAAGAAAAATTGACCCAAAAAAATTTGGTTTTTGCTCTCAAAACCGGTTGAGAGAGAGGAGAATGGAAGGTGATTTTTCTCTTTCTAAAAACTCTTGTCTTTGTGTGATGAATGAATAATAATCACTAGTCTCTATCTAAGTGAATATTAAGCAAAATAAGAAGAAAAACCACAAGGGTTTTCTTCCCCAAAACCGGGTGGGAGAGGAGGTACAAAAGAGCCAATGCATGCCCTAGTTGTTCTTCACAATGAGCAATAGGTATGCAAGGCTAGTTATAGTAGGTAATCATGTTGTTTACCACTAATAAAAATAACTTAATATTTGCCTAATCTTCCTCATATTTTCGGCACATATGGATAACATGGAATCCATATTATTTTTGTCAATTGTCAATATGTCACATGTCATATGTTGCATAAATTTGTTGTGCATTTTTAACATATTAAAAATCAACGTATTATTAAAAATACGTCACATACAAAAATCGACTTAGTAATTCATAATTACTTGTACCAAAATATTTTACCAATTTATAAATCACAACAATTTGTATTTATAATAATTCATTCAAATTTAATTGTTTCCTTAAACAATAATTTAATCTGAGTAATGATACAATTCGATTACTCAGACCGTATCTCATTTTAATCAATTTCAATGTGATACGTAAATTTTACTTCCAAAATCGTCCGTCAATTTTCAATTAATTTAATTAACTCGTAACATTATACGATTAATTAAATGATCAATTAAGAGTGTTGCCCTATAGGTATGACCTAGGGGATCAACTGATCACCACCGTCGCACGCCAGTAATGTCAAACTCTAGTTAGCCAATCATTACCGATATATGTTGACCAGTTGATAGTAAAAATACTTCCCAATTGTATTCTTTAAAATGAGATTTAAACATGTGATCATCATGATCAACAGTCGTGATCGCATTATTGTCGGAGCACACATATTCCAACAATCTCCCACTTGTCCTCGACAAGTGTGCGTCACCAATTCTCTTGTCCTATTACTATCTCCGACTCAATGCAAGGTGTCTTTCAGGTCGTACTTGCATGTGATTATATCGAGAGTGGTTTCCTCGATCTGGAGAATAACTGATTGACCGGATTTATCTATCATAGATACCTTCCGAGCGTGGCCACGCATTTCCAGTTCATTACTCCTCGAGTGGCCCTGAGATATTGTTATAACCCTGACTAGGGATGGACAATTCCTATTGCACTCATTCCCTTCGACTAGCCAGAGCCATCATAACCCAAAATATGCCCATTTGACCCCATTTAAGAATGTCGTAGTAACACAAATCAAAGTTAATCTGAAACCGTGCCATCTTAGGCGAATAGTCTTTAGTCAAAAGAATCGACTCATTTGAATACTATAGCAGCTCTCGCCACAACCAGGCTATATAAATTTGCCAGAACTCTATAAGCGGTCATAAGGCCCGACAAAATGTTCCTAACAGTCTGCCTATGTGATCGACTAGTCATCTCACATGACTCTATGGCACTTGAACTTGCCATCAATCGCATCACACTCTAGTCACTTCGAGACGTCACCTCACACAAGTGACTATGGGCAAATACTATGTTAATCCGTGTTCACTTTAACGGGGTTCAATTGTTATTACAACCCGTTTGGATGTAACAATGTATAAATTAAAGATAAAAGACAAATGTGATTATGAACATGAACAAAAACAACACTTTTATTTCATTTCAAAATCTAAAATAGACTTGGTACACGTTTAAGTCCCATGGATGCCATATGTCCATCATGTTTAGCCTGCGATAAAGGCTTGGTGAGCGGATCGGCTACGTTGTCATCCGTCCCAACCTTACATATCGCAATTTCCTTTCTTTCAATGAAATCTCTTATTACATGATATTTTCTAAGTACATGTCTAGATCTATTACTAGACTTCGGCTTCTTAGCTTGGAAGATCGTCCCACTATTATCACAATAGAGAGTGATGGGATCATTGGCGGCAGGTACTACTTTTAGTCCTTCCGTGAATTGCCTGATCCACACAGCTTCCTTGGCGCTTCGATCTTTGCTATGTACTCAGCCTCCATTGTTGAATCATGATTCTGACTTCCTTGAAGCTTCTCCAGCTAACGGCACCACCATTGAGCATAAAAACGAAACCAGCTTGTGATTTCAAGTCATCTCTATCTGTTTGAAAACTTGAGTCCGTGTATCCATTAACACGCAACTCAGTGTCTCCTCCAAACACTAGGATAGAATCCTTAGTTCTTCTCAAGTACTTAAGGATATTTTTGACGGCTATCCAGTGACTCTCACCTAGATTTCCTTGATATCTACTCGTCATGCTCAAGGCATACGAGACATCAGGACGTGTGCATATCATGGCATACATGAATGATCCAACAGCGGAAGCATAAGGGATCGTCTTCATGCGTTCAACATCATGGGGTTCGGAGGGAGATTGAGTCTTGCTCAATATCGTCCCGGTTACCATAGGTACCAATCCCCTTTTGGATTTGTCCATTCTGAACCGTCGAAGAATCTTATCAACATAAGACTCTTGACTTAGTGCCAATATCCTCTTGGATCTATCTCTATGGATCCGGATACCTAATATGCGTTGTGCTTCTCCTAAATCCTTCATTTGGAAGTGGTTACCTAACCACTTCTTAACAGAAGACAACATTGGAATATCATTTCCAATGAGTAGTATGTCATCGACATACAAGATTAGGAACACAACATTTCTCCCACTAAATTTCATGTATAAACATGGTTCCTCAACACTTCGAGTGAAACCATTCTCCTTTATAACATGATTGAATCGATGATTCCAACTTCTAGATTCTTGCTTAAGACCATAAATGGATCTCTTAAGCTTGCACACTTTGTTAGGATTTTTAGAATCAACAAAACCTTCGGGTTGTATCATGTACACCTCCTCTTCTAAATGCCCATTTAGAAAAGCGGTTTTGACATCCATTTGCCATATTTCATAATCATGAAATGCGGCAATCGCTAAAAAAATCCGTATGGATCTTAGCATGGCTACGGGGGCGAAGGTCTCATCATAATGGAGACCTTGGACTTGGGTAAATCCTTTTGCCACTAGCCTAGCTTTGTAGACATCATCATGTCCTTCTATGCCATTCTTGATTTTGAATATCCATTTGCATTGAAGGGGTCTTGCCCCTTTAGGCAAATCTACCAAGTCCCAAACTTGGTTTTCATGCATAGAATCCATTTCGGACTTCATGGCTTCAAGCCATAAGGAGGAATTAGGACTAGAGATTGCAGTCTTGTAGGTGGCGGGCTCGTCACTTTCTATAAGCAACACATCAAGTGTTCCATCTTCTTCGATAAGTCCCACATATCGATCGGGATGGCGAATTACTCGACCCGTTATTCTTAGTGGAGGAGGTACAACCGCGTTAGACGACGAAGGAACATCTTCTTGCGTCTCTTTCTCGGTTTGTAGCTCTTGAACTTCTTCAAGTTCAAAATTTCTCCCACTCTGTCTCTTAGAAATGAATTCTCTTTCTAAGAAGACAGCCTCGCAAGACACAAAAACTTTGTTTTCTTGAGGTTTATAGAAGTAGTAACCTCGTGAGGTTAAGGGGTAACCTACAAAGATGCACTTTTCGAATCTTGGGGCAAGCTTGTTGTCGTTCTTAGACTTGACGTAAGCATCACATCCCCAAATCTTCATATAGGATATATTGGGAACCCTTCCCGTCCACATCTCACATGGAGTCTTTTCAGTGGACTTTGTGGGACTATTGTTTAAAGATCTAATTGCGGTTTGAATCGCAAATCCCCAAAACGAGTTTGGTAACTCGGTTTGACTCATCATGGATCGAACCATATCAATTAGGGTTCGATTTCTCCTTTCGGCAACACCATTAGGTTGTGGTGTTCCGGGTGGAGTAAGTTGTGATATAATACCACGACCTTTCAAGTGTGAATCAAATTCAAGGCTAAGGTATTCTCCACCACGATCGGATCGTAGTGCCTTAATCCTTTTGTTCAATTGGTTCTCTACTTCGTTTTGAAATTCCTTGAATTTCTCAAACGCTTCACTCTTATGCTTCATCAAATAGATATACCCATATCTACTCAAGTCATCGGTGAAGGTTATAAAGTAGTCATAATTACCACGAGCGGTGATACTCATTGGTCCACATACATCGGTGTGTATGAGTCCTAATAGTTCACTAGCTCGTGTCCCTTTACCACTAAAAGGATTACGAGTCATTTTGCCAAGTAGGCAATATTAGCATGTACCATATGATTGATAATCAAATGGTGTAATCACATTAGTCGAAATTAATCTTTTGATGCGATTCTCGTTTATGTGACCTAATCGACAATGCCAAATGAACGCTTCACTTGGGTCACTTGATTTGAGTTTCTTTGATTGAATGTTATAGATATCATTAGTCTGATTTGAGGTCTCTAAAATGTAAATGCCATTGATAGAGGAAGCTTGGCCTATAACCAAGTCGTTCCTAGAAATAGTACAACGATTGTTCTTAATGACAAAACAAAAACCGTCCATGTCTAGCATGGCGATTGAAATAATGTTTTTAGAGAGTGTAGGCACATAAAAACAATTATGTAAATACAACTCAAATCCGTTAGGCAAAGCTAAAACATAAGTTCCTTTGGATTCGGCCGCTACCCGAGCTCCATTTCCAAGGCGTAGATCCACATCTCCCTTGCTAAGCCTCTTCGCGTCTCTTAAACCCTGTAAATGATTACAAAGGTGAGAACCACAACCGGTATCTAGTACCCATGTCGTAGTGGAAGTATAATTTATATCAATAACATAAATTTCCTTAGGAATTTTACCTTTTGGAGTGATGATTCCTTCCCTTATATTTCGCAAATATACGGGACAATTCCTAAGCCAATGTCCCATGCCATAGCAATAATGGCACTCATCATTAACTTGCTTGAAGTTTTTGATTTTCTTTCCCTTCTTCTTGAAATTTTTGCCATTTGAAGCAAGAACTTGATTGCTTGAGCTCCCACTAGTTTTGGCATCTTTATCTTCCAGAGACAAAGACCCTATAGATTGTATGAGGTAGTCTTCCTGAGACGGGCTCACACGAGGTCTAGTAGTAGTAGGTGGTTTAGATGAAGTGATGAAGTTAAGGTTTCCATCCGAACCTATCCCAAAATGAAGTTCTCTAGTAGTGTCGAAATCATTGTTGGAGCAAACGTCGTCAAAAACATTGTGGTAAGACTCAATAGTTATCGGTGCGGTAGCATTTGATGGATTCATTATAATGAACTACAAATATGGAGGAAAAGGAAATATTAACATTTGTCTTTTAATATCATACTTGTAAATAATTAACAAGATATGAACATTTATATAGTGACCTCTACCCAACTATTATAAATGATTCCAAGACCCAAATTCATATCGACTTAGGCACGGTGGGGCCGATACATCCTTTATCAATATAACTCGGTGGATTAACGTTTAATCGATTCTACTTTTAGAACTCTTGGTCGATAATATTACATTAACTATTATCTTTAGCCCAAAACACATCCAACAAGGGCACGGTATGGCCGATACATCCCTTATCAAAAACTTTTGTTGAGTTCAATCCAAATTTCGAATAAATGTGTCCAGGATCCAAACCCAGATTAACTTGGGCACGGTGTGGCCGATACATCCCTTATCAACATGAATTCGGTGGATAGACATTTATCACCCATTTCCCCTACGTAACAAGGTTTGTACCCCGGTGTGGCGGAGTGCACTCCCTCACGAAATAGGTTTTCATGGTTTCTACTCTTTGGTAAGGCTATGTCTCAATTAATTGTTTTAGCGAGAGGTCATGTCAATTTATTATCTATCACGTTTTAAGTGAACTAAAGCGGTGAATTACGATAATTTTTAATTGACACGGTCGATAAACTCGATGAAAGAAGATGCATGTTTTAGTTATGGCGATTTAGCGATGCATGCGACATATAAATAAAATGCAAACATAAAATAAATCCTAGTATGGCCTTTCCTAAAATAGAAAAACTATTTAACTATTACATATTCGGAAACCAACTCCATTGGTCCCTTGAACTTCGGTTGTGGTACGCATCTCGAGATAACACCGTCTTTATGTATCGCCATCTTGAAGAAATCCGTCTTGGGGAACTCCGAGATAAATTAAATTACATAGCAAATTACATAATTTCCTATTATACATTTGTAACTAAAATAAAATAAATCTATTAAATTACAAAACGGTGATACGAGATCACAATAAATTACAACCGAATCGATATTCCCATACATTTCGGGAAATACCAATTAAAACTAAGGCCATACTAAGTAAAATTACATAATTCAAAAATTACATAAATTAAATTATGACAATCATAAAGAAAATGCAGCATTATAATATGTATGAACATGCCCAATTTTATGCTAAATCGCCTTTAATTAGCCAATATCGTATATTACTCGGTTTTTACGGATTTGCGTGATTTCAACATTTTATAATCACAAAAATACATAAATTCATATTTAGGCATAAGTTAATTACCCTAACTTCTTAGGACTCAAAATTTAGTCTTCACTAATTATTTGACCATAATTAACTCATATTTCTAAAATTGTTCATTATAGGACCAAAAATTACAAAAATAAGCTATAAGCTTCAAATAAATTACAAAATTTCAAATAAATTTGAAATTTGAAATTTAAACTCATGAACATTCTGGAAAAAATACCATGACATTCATAATGTTCAAAAAACTTAGGTTAAAAATTTCGAAATTTTTC
This sequence comes from Silene latifolia, assembly GCF_048544455.1. NCBI lineage: Eukaryota > Viridiplantae > Streptophyta > Magnoliopsida > Caryophyllales > Caryophyllaceae > Silene > Silene latifolia. The sequence continues at coordinate 146,995,169 of NC_133534.1, read as the reverse complement.
CGGAAAAACAATGTTGCGGTTTATCGGTTTTTAACAAAATAATCATAAAAACATGAGGAAAAATTATATTCATTAACTTTTCAATTTTAGATCTGAAAAAGATAATAAAATGCAACATATGATGTTTTTCTTTAGTCATAGAGTATGTTTTATTAATATTGCACTAATAAAGTCACTATTCATGCTATTTTTCTTCAAAAATCCATAAATCATGCAAAAAGACTTCACTATAGCCTATTATTTTACACACATATTGTAAAATTGCATGTGACAACATACTAAATTTCTATGACCAGATTCGAAATTTATCTCATATTAACCTATTTTTCACCTAAAATCGATTTTAATAATGAAAAATCCATTTTTCGAGCATAACATGTCCAAAAATTATGAAAATTTACAGGTCATCTCAAAATAATATATGTGATAACATATCCAAAAATCACTGGAAAATTCGAAGTTTAGCTAATTTTAGTCCGAAAATTACATTTTTACTCATAAAATCATATTTAAATGCCATTATTGTATAATATGAACAATAAAAATCCGTAAATTAACCAAAATATCCTAAAACCATTTTAGGACCAGAAATTTTAACATGCATGAATTAATTTCGTGATATATCATAATAACACAAATTATACAAGTTTTATATGTTAATCTTTATAACTCGGAAAAACTTTTAACCGATTTGCATGCAAACAACCATGGCTCATGATACCGATTGAAGGAAAAATAGATCTATATACTAACATATTCATATATGTTCCATTTTAATTTGTCATAAAATTAACAAGTGATCTTATGCATGCAAACTATTTAACAAAATAAAGAAGAAACATTCATCCTTACATTGGAATTTCGGTTCATATGGGCACAAAAGAGATCTCCTTCTCTTTTGTTCTTGAGCTTTCCTTTTGGATGAACAAATACCCAAGTGTAGGATCTCTCCCAAGGATTAATACCCAAAGCACACTCTTAATAAAATTAATATAATGTATACTAGATAATATTAATTTTGTAAGAAAAATTTACCCAAAAATATTTGGTTTTTGCTCTCAAAACCGGTTGAGAGAGAGGAGAATGGAAGGTTATTTTTCTCTTTCTAAAAACTCTTGTTTTTGTGTGATGAATGAATAATAATCACTAGTCTCTATCTAAGTGAATATTAAGCAAAATAAGAAGAAAAACCACAAGGGTTTTCTTCCCCAAAACCGGGTGGGAGAGGATGTACAAAAGAGCCAATGCATGCCCTAGTTGTTCTTCACAATGAGCAATAGGTATGCAAGGCTAGTTATAGTAGGTAATCATGTTGTTTACCACTAATAAAAATAACTTAATATTTGCCTAATCTTCCTCATATTTTCGGCACATATGGATAACATGGAATCCATATTATTTTTGTCAATTGTCAATATGTCACATGTCATATGTTGCATAAATTTGTTGTGCATTTTTAACATATTAAAAATCAACGTATTATTAAAAATACGTCACATACAAAAATCGACTTAGTAATTCATAATTACTTGTACCAAAATATTTTACCAATTTATAAATCACAATAATTTATATTTATAATAATTCATTCAAATTTAATTGTTTCCTTAAACAATAATTTCATCTGAGTAATGATACAATTCGATTACTCAGACCGTATCTCATTTTAATCAATTTCAATGTGATACGTAAATTTTACTTCCAAAATCGTCCGTCAATTTTCAAGTAATTTAATTAACTCGTAACATTATACGATTAATTAAATGATCAATTAAGAGTGTTGCCCTATAGATATGACCTAGGGGATCAACTGATCACCACCGTCGCACGACAGTAATGTCAAACTCTAGTCAGCTAATCATTACCGATATATGTTGACCAGTTGATAGTAAAAATACTTCCCAATTGTATTCTTTAAAATGAGATTTAAACATGTGATCATCTTGATCAACAGTCGTGATCGCATTATTGTCGGAGGACACATATTCCAACACTACCAAGCTGTCTAAGGTCATAAGATCGGTCGACTCTATTATGCCCTTTAGATCGATTCTAACATGCGGTCGCTATAATTAGATACAATCTATTTGATTATCGCAACCTATATTAATTCTAACCCGGTCGGTGAAAGAATTAATTCGCTACACTAATTAACAACTCAGGCCTAAGTTAATTAATTAGAAGAAGAACAATAATCAAACGACAACTTATGCGATTTCACTAGCAATTAATCAATTTCCCTTTTTAATTAACCTAGATCCCCTTCATCCTAGATGAGGAAATTAGCTACTCATAAATAAAGCAATAACAACAATAATCATGATTGAAGACATAATTGAAAGAATAAAATAAGAACAATGATCGATTAACATAAAACAATGAACGATTAATTGAAGAAAGATTAGTACCGTAGCAAGGAAAGATTAGGGCTAAAGAGAGTATTCAACTGTATGGGAGTAAAAAAAAAGTGTAACCTAATGATAAGTACGAGTTTCTAATTTATAACAAAAGATAACTGTTTTAGGAAAATCCGGAAAATACTCTGCCACAGAGGTTCCTCGATCGAGCCTGAGGTGCCTCGATCGAGGAACCAGCTTCATAGGCTATTTCTTCGTTTCCTTCACTTCTAGCCTTCATGCTTCCTTGTTCCTCGTGCCATGCTTCGTTTATTCTACTATGCCATTTCCTCTACGCTCATCCTAGCTTGATTATCTTCTTAATGCGTCATTTCTGCATTGAAACACAAAATAGCGGCAGTATCGACAATTCATTGAAATAAGGCATATAAATGATATAAAGGCACGAAACGGTATATAAAATGGTATAAAGAGAGATATAAAAGTATATATAAAAGTGATACATCAGTTTTCAACAAATTCAACTTCCTCCTCAAACACCTAATAATGAGATGTCGGAGTTGAAGGCTCTATTACAACAGACTTTGATGATTCAACAAAATCAAACGGCTCAAACTTCAGAACTCATGGCTCATAACAAGATGTTGGATACTCAAGTTGCTCAAATGGCGGCTCGAAATCCTTCAAAACAGCCTGGTCTTCCTCCTCAAGGTAAACAAGCGCATGAGCAAGTTAATTCTATTTCTTTGCGGAGCGGTACTTCTTATAAGGGTCCGGACATGCCCATTAATGAAGATGAGGTTCCCTACATGCATCCTAAGGGATTGGAAAATTTGGAGCTAAGTGACGATGAAAAAGAAATTGACGAAAATGAAACACGGGATTTGAAGAAAAGCGAGAAAAGCAAAAAAGAGGAGACTGACATGGTGACTCGATCGAGTATTATGAGGCTCGATCGAGGAACCATGCCACTCAATTGAGTACACCACAGGTTCGATCGAGGTACCCCCTTTGATGGTGATTTCTCGCGTGTTTCAGCTACGACATTGGATAAAATAGGTTCCTCGATCGAGTGACTACTGGGCTCGATCGAGGCACTCCTGTAACTGACGTTAATACTTCTACACCGTCTCCTAATGCAAAAGAAGCCGAGCCGATCAAAATTTAACTACCTTTTCCTCAAAGATTGCAGAAATCTAAGCTCGAGCAACAATTTGGGAGGTTTATGGAGGTAGTAAAGAATCTTCAAGTGACAATGCCATTTAATGAATTGGTAACTCAAGTTCCGGCTTATGCTAAGTTTTTAAGAGAAATTTTGTCAAAGAAGCGGTCTTTTGATGAAGTGGAGACTGTCGCGTTCACTCATGAATGTTACGCCGCATTACAAGCCAATTCTCCACCTAAGCTTAAGGATCCAGGGAGTTTTTCTATTCCTTGTACTATAGGCCCTTTAACTATTGACAATGCTTTATGTGATTTAGGAGCGAGCTTTAGTGTCATGCCGTATAAAATTTGCAATCACTTAAACATGACTAAGCTTAAATGCACTAGCATGACTATTCAATTGGCTGATAGGTCTATTAAGCACCCTATGGGTATCTTCGAAGATGTGCCAGTTAAGATAGGGAAATTTTTCATTCCAGTCGACTTTGTAGTGATAGACATAGGTGAAGATTCTCATGTTCCTATTATTCTAGGATGACCATTCTTGCATACTGCATGGGCGATTATAGATGTTAGACATGGGAGTCTTACGTTCAACATTGGAGAAGATACTATCACTTTTGGTCTTGACAAAGCATCACGTCCTCCTGATTTAAAAGCTTCTTGTCATATGATTAATGCTCTTGATCCTAATTTTGAATCTTTATGTTTTGACAGGAATCCATCTGCCACCCCTACTGCTGCGTCATATCCATGGAGCAAGGAAGTGGATGAAATAGAGAAGCTGATTTATGGAGATGAACCTCCTCCTGATATGGTTTACAGCTATGATGAAAGTGTTAACATAGAAGCTGAGTTGGATGCTTTAGAGGCAGAAATATTTAAAAGAGAAGCCATTCAAAGTCCTTGGTGAAGCTCCTATAACGGATGAAGTGCCCTATCTCCTGCCAAGTGATGATGACTTGAAGGACAATGACAATTGCTCATATTTTATTTTAGACTTTGAGTTTGATGAGCATGAACTTTATTTGTCATTTATTTTCTGTTGGACTATTTATTGGTGCTACTTATGCTTCTGTGTAGCACATGCGCTACTTTTTGATTTACTATTACGAGCTTTAACTTGTATTGATTAAGATTTATGTGCGTATTTGTTTAAATGCAGGAAATTGTGCTCGTCAAATGGTTCCTCGATCGATTGTTGGCAGGCTCGATCGAGTCACCTCGCCTTTTGGTTCAGAAACGTAGCCTGATAGTGATAGGATTGTGCGGTTGATTATTTTCCCCTGTTTTGCAGCTGGTTTGGGGGGATTTCTATGCTCTTACCCGGTATTCTCTTCCCTTGTACCTTCTTTTATTGTATTATTTCTTGTTCTTTCCCTATTGCCTTTGTTAGTAGTGTCCTTTAGGTTGCTCGATTTGTGTGTGATTGCTATGCTGTAGGCGTCACAATGAGGACACTGTGACATTTAGGTTTGGGGGAGGAGTTTAATTCTGTTGTGTGATTTACTTTCTGTTGTGTGCATTTATAACAAAAAAATCCATAAAAATTAAGAAATTTCAAAACACAAAAACATGTGTTTCCTTTGTTTTAGGTCGAGTCTTGGTGAATTTAATAACAATGATGTCAAAATGCATTGCTTTTGCATTTGATTCCCGTTTAGTTGTCCATGTACATTATTTTGACCCGTTATTCATGAAAACAACGCTCATAACTCGAGTCTTAACCGTATTGACATGCCTTATATTGATTAGATTTGACACAATTATGTTGATAAACAACTTAAATGCTGAGGTCTATAGAGCTTCCTAGGCCAGGAACATTAATAAACTGGTCTCATTGTCAAATAGGCTTGAGTGTGGTTTCTCCTTGTAGAATGTGTAATATCAAACTACATAAGTGTGACATTGGTTTCTTGATACTTTTATTGCTTTCATTTGACTAAGTACATGTGGATAGGCGGTTCTTATCGTTCAAATAAGCCTTACATTATCCTTTTGTTTAGCCCATTTGAACCGTTGTAGCCAATCTTAAATTACATCATATAGCTACAATCCAAGAATTTGCCTACCTTTTCGGGACAGTCGCAGTTGCTTGTTTATCATGTCTATTTTACTACTATGGTTGGGATTAAGACTATTATTGTCAATTGTGGGTGTAGTAGAATTATTTAGCAATTGTGTTGTATCCTTGTGTTGGAAAAAGAAGAGAAAAATATGAAGCAAAAAGAAAAAGAAAAAAGAAAAAAAAATCGAAAAGAAGAGAAAAGAGAAGAAGAAAAGAAAAAATATTGCTTCATTTGGTTTTGTCAAGGATCAAAAGGATGGTTGTTATAGTCTAACGCATGTTTGAAGAGTAATTTGTTAGCTCTCATGTGTTGTAAAGTTGATACCATTTCTCTATGTTGGGTTCATTTGTATTATCATAGATTTGGTTTTGGTATTTGTTTAGCACTGCGACTATCGTCTTAGCTCCACATATCCATAACGTGGTTTGAAACAAACCATTTCTATCCCTTTAACCCATTTGCCACCCTTATTGTCTTTGATACATGTACTTTTGTCTACATATGGTGATTGCATATTAGTTGGGGAAATCTCTATCACATTAGATTTCATGCATGTTTCATAAGTCGAGTGAGTGTTTCTATTTCTTTCTATCTTCACATATAACTCACCCTTCCATACTTATGAGTGCATTAGTGAAATCCGCGAGAATCCGACAAATTTGTTCTGCAAGATCGAAAGGTATTTGGCATTTGTCTATAGTATGGTGACTTGAGACTTGAGCTATGTTTTCTATTTCCCGTACCTTTGAATTTATTTTATTGGTACATTTGGTCATTGCTTTGTTACAGATATGGATAGCTTGGGATTTGTGTGTGCATCAACATTTGCTCTGAGTTGTTTATTCGCCATTTGAATGATTGCCTTTTGTATTGTGTGATGCTTTGCTTAGGGACAAGCAAAGAGATGGTTTGGAGGAGTTTGATGAGTCATAATTATATGCATATTTATGCCTCCCCTTAAAATGCTTTTGATACGATTCCGTGCTAGATTATATCATTTACATGCCTTTTATGTTAGAACGTTGATACTTCTACTTTTTGATGATTAATGCAAGAATGACGCATTTGAGGAGCAAAATGAATGAAATGGGCATCGGGGAGTAGGCATAGAATAATACACGAAGAATGGCACGGGAACCCATAAGAATAAAGGAAGAGAAGTAAAAAAGAAAACACGAAGAAAAGAGCTGAAAAGAGCTGGTTCCTCGATCAACTGAGCATGGGCTCGATCGAGGAAGTGGTGACTCGATCGAGTAGCCCTAGGCTCGATCGAGGAACCAATGTTTCCTATAATTTCCACAATTTTCCTTAAGTCGGTTATGTTTTATTATAAATACCCAAAGTCGTACCCTAATTTATTTACGCTTTATTTTCCATAGGTTTAGTATAGCTACTCTATAAACCCTCTAAAATACTTAGTTTAGTTATATTTATATTTATTGTTCTTCCTTCCGGATCTAAACATTGCTACTTTACAGTATTGTTCTAATCTTTCAATAATTATAATTTCAATTACTTGTTCATCTCTCATGTTCTTAAATATGCTTTCTATTATTGCTATTGTTGTTATTGTTATTAGTATGAGTAGCTAAACTTATCATCTAGGGTGAAGGGGAATCTAGGTTGTTAGAAGGGGGTTTAATTAATGAATTAATAGTTAAATTGCTTTTAATTGTTGTTCAATTGTTGTCTTGAATCTAATTGATTGATTACTGATCAGAGTTAATTAATTAGTCTTGCAAACTAGGATTTTCACCGACTGGGTTAAGACTAGTATAGGCTGCGACAATTGAATACATTGACTTAATTATTGTGACCACATGTTAAGGATAGATCTAAAGGGCATATTAGAATCGACTGATCATATGACCTTAAACAATATAAATTGCTCTGTTAATTAATTAAATCACACCACTAGATAACCATCTAGTGAACTTGATCCCTAGACTTTTAAATCTTATTGAATTCATCTTTTACTTTATTGCAATTACTTTAGAAACCAAACAAACAAAACCCCATAAAATTGTTACCTTTAAAACGGACTTAATCATTAGCAAACTAGATAGTTAACGCCTCACTGTGGATACGATACCTGTCTTGCCACTAGCTACTAGTTAGTAGTATTATAGGATTATTTTGATTAAGGTGATACGACTTTAGCCTTATCATATATAAATTTATATATATATATATATATATATATATATATATATATATATATATATATATATATATATATATATATATATATATAGAGAGAGAGAGAGAGAGAGAGAGAGAGTCGGGATCCGGTGAGAACTCCTAAATATTTGAGGATTGAGGATTAGTGAATACAATATCACGGGTTCTTCAATACAATATCACGAAAAAAATCGACCTTTGCCAAAAATATATTTTTTTTTTTTTAAAAAAAAAATTATAATTTTTTTTTCTCGTACAGTGTGTTTTTTTTTTTTGATATTTTATTGAATCACCCGTGATATTGTATTGAACAACCTCCGATATTGTAACGAAATCCTCAATCCTCAAAAAGATAGTGTATCCCCACATGATCTCCTATATATATATATATATATATATATATATATATATATATATATATATATATATATATATATATATATATATATATATATATATATATATATATATATATATATATATATACCTAGGATCCGGTGAGAATGACTATTCGGTGAGAACGCACACTAATCATTATTATTAAAAGAAATATAAAGCCCATATTTATCTAACTCCCAATAACCCAACCGAAACTCACTGTCATTCTCTCCCCTAACATCAGCCACCACCCCAATCGCTGGCAAGCCACCATCACCGTCATTTGTCGGCGAACACCACCACCACTACCAGACACAGACGACATCACCTCCTCCATCTCGACTCATATCCATGTCTCATTCTCACTCGTTCATCACGTTTTCTCTCTAGCTCCGTCGACGTTCTCACCATTGCTCCGCCACGACTTGTTTGGCGAACACTCACCGTCTTCTGTGTCGACATCACTCTCCTTTACTCTTCCGTCAATGTCATCGCCCTCGCTCTCTCCGAACAGTCGGCAAGGTTAGTCAAGTTGAATTGTGGTTAACTGTTATGGTTATTATTGATTGAATGGATGTAATCGACGACGTTAAGTGGCGTACGTGGTCGGCGCTTCTTTGGCGTCATCCGGTGATCATATTGTTGTCGGCGAATGCTGGTGGTGATGGATGGGTGTATTTAGTGTCGTTGATGTGGTTGTCGGAGTTGGCTTAGGGTTCATCATCGGAAGTAGTAGAGTGCAGTGGCAGGCCGTTAGTAAGGCGACAGTGGTGGGTTATGGTCAGAGGGTGGGTGGTGCTGGTAATGCGGTGGTTGTCAGGTTGGTGAATTGATTTTTGATAATTAGGGTTTGGAATTTGGGGATTTTTATTATTTTGCAATATCAGCTTGTCTTTTGTGTATTCGAGTAGCGTTAGTATATGTGTATCTAGATTATGTATTTGTGTATCTAGTATAATATTTTGTGTATCTAGTATTATATTTTGTGTATCTAGGTGATTCGGTTTTTTTATACCGTATATGGAAAATATATGTACCTAAGATAGAAAAAAATGTATATGCATCGCTAAAAAGCGTATCTAAAATTCATGCAAAAAGCGTACCTATAATATCTAAAAGTGTATCTAAGATTTAGTAAAAAGTGTATCTAAGATCTATTTCAATGTATCTAGTGCGTTCTCGCCGTTCTCACTGAGTGGTCGTTCTCATCGGATCTTACCTCTCTCTCTCTCTCTCTCTTTATATATATATATATATATATATATATATATATAGAATCAGGATCCCGTACGAACTAAATTACGGTGCGAACCGTACGAACTAGCCTCTAATAGTCAAGTCAACAAAATAAGCACTCATTTACTCTCACAAACCCAACCCGACACTCTCACCTGACACTAACTGACAACCACTTCCCATCCCTCTCGCCCCTCACATCCACCGTCCTCCGATGACGATGTTCTCCGATGACGGTCGTCCGACGACAACAATCAGCTGCCGGCGGCGCGCTCTCTATCACATTTTTTCACGCCAAACCACAATTTTGAACGAGTTTCGCTCAAATTCATCATCAATCCTCGAATTTCGATCTAATCTCATGAATTCGTCGTCATGTAAGTCATCTTTATTTTCTTAATTATCTCAGTTTTGTTTAATTACTTCTATAGTTTTAAAATCTGCCCCAAATTTGAAGAATTCTAACCCTAATTCCATTCCTAGCTACTTCATTTCCCCAAATTCGCTCGACTTGGATGTGTTTACTGCGGTTTTTGGCTTGATTGATGTAAGATCTCTAATTTATTTCACTATTTTCAATTTTCTCCCAATTCTAACCCTAACTTTACTGTTTTTTCCTAATTATTCCTAATTTCGTGGATAATGTAACATTACATTACCAGCAAATTTGTCGTGATCCTACTTAACAAGTTCATCGGTTTCATCATAGTTTCACAGTCTTCGTTTTCTCTATAATAGGTGTGAGCTTTTTTTTTGTCATTTTTCCTGTTTTTTAATTAATAATTTAGTTATGTTTATGCGAACCGTTTGAGTGTTGGAGTGTGATTGGATTTTTACTGTTTACTGATCAATTTCTATGAATTGTTTGAGCTTTTTGCTGGATACTCTGAGCTATTGCGTTCTAATTAAATGTTCCTGAATGTAGTTATGTTTATTCGTTAATTGAGGATTCGTATAATTACGGATTAGGATTGGAATGATTGCTGTGTACCTAGTATTGTATTAGCATGAATTGTGGATTCATTTTTTGGGTCAAAAATCATGTTAGGCTATTCTAAAGTCTGGTGCCTATATGAGTTGCGTTCATTATTCTCACTTCCGTCCCATGCTTTAATGAATGGCCAGTCACCTCTGTCCTCTAGTTATTAGTTAATAATTCAGATGGAGTCGGTGTACGATGCTTCTAAGTTTACAAGTATGAATGGTCTTGTGTGGCATTACAAGGAAATGCAATGTTTATAAAATAAAAGGTGGAGGTAATTGAAATTTCCGGAAATGTTCATTGGTATATATCATACTGACTTGGTACCAACTACCAAGTGTCATTATGGTCCTCTGATTTAGTTATTATTCAGGTTGAATAAAAATGTGCACATAGTTAAACTTTAATATTTTGGTGATGGCAAAAAAATGGCATGTGTTTTGTTTGTGCTATACTGAAGAAATTGGTTGGTAAGTATAGAAGTTATAGTGTTTTACTATGCATCACTACTTCAATAGCGTTAATGTTATTCTTTCTTAATTACCTCTTGTTTCATCCATTAGTCCATCACTAGTTCAATAGCGTTAAATTTTGGGCTTCTAAGTACAATTATTTTTGTCAAGATACATTTTTCTTAAAATTGTATGGATACACATCTTTACCTTGTTAGATACACATGATACCCTACATAGTTAGGATATTTGTTTTATTCTTCTTTAAATGAAAGAGTATATATCAAAGTGAAAAATAACTTTCATTTTATTTTCTAGAATTTTCCCTCTTGTTCCTACTTCTAAAATGGGAGAAGGCAAGCTAGATACACTCTTTTACCTGGTTAGATACATACCTTTGCATAGCTAGATACATGTATGTTGGCATGCTAGCTACACTTCTTTTACTTGCTAGATACAGACATTTACCTTGCTAAATACACATCTCTGACATTCTAGATACACTCATTTGCCAAGCTAGATACACTCCTTTACTTTACTAGATATATACCTTTACATTGCTAGCTACATATATATGGATGCTAGATATACTTCTTTAACTTCCTAGACACCCACATTTACCTTTCTAAATACTGACAAGCTAGATACGCCCCTTTAGATTGGTTATTAGTTTATTACATATGATAGATACACATCTCTGCCATGGTAGATACACATGATCGATACACATCTCTGCAAGAGTTACTAAGATTTTGATGCATTGAGCTGGACAATGCAATTTGGTTTTTAGGAATTTGGATGGAACTTTTATCACAATAAGCGAGCAAGAAATTTAAAGGGTTTTAGGATAGAGTTATCATCAAATGACTGTCCAGAGAGTTGATTGTGATTAAAATTCCGCTTCTGTCACTTGCAGGGCTGGCAGGTGCCACAACTGATATTCACGGTTACGGTGTGCTAACTAAGAGTAAATGGTCTAGCTAATCTAAGTTCTATGTCATTTTTTATTGGTAACCTTGCAACTTGCAGCATTATCTCAAGATAGGCTATGTTTGATTTGAATGAAACTCCAGTTTATAGTGCCAAACCCTTTAGTTTAATGGTGAAGGAGTTCTATTTTACAGAATATGAAAAGCACAATGTTCGTGGATTTTTTTTTTGTTAGTTTTGCTACAAATCCTGAAAGCATTAATTCTCATTTGATATACCGATATCTTTCGAGTCTCTTTTCCATGTCATGATCGTTGGAGTAGCGACTTGTTTCTGTCATGTATTCTTACTACTTGGACAAACGGTATGTGTGGGCATCCTATCAGAAGTTTTTGTCGGACGACTTTTTATCTGATCAGTAGTTTAGTACAGCGTCCGGAATGAAGTGGATTTCCATCAATTGCAAAACCATGGCTGTGGAATTAGGTGACATTTTATAATGAAGTCAAGCAAGTTGGTAACATTTGTTCCTGTGAAAGTATGAAACTAAACAACCTATTGGAATGCTTTATTGGTGTATTACTTTTTTGAACTTTTGAAGCTCGTAGAATCTACTAAGTAATTGATTTTGCCCTCTCTTTTTGTTGTTGTTGTTGTGGGAGCGGTGCTAGTAGCTGTGGTGATGATGGTGTTGGCGGTAACGGCAGTGGTGGTGATGTGGCGGAGCAGTGGATGCACATGATATGACGGCCGGACACACATGGTATTACTACCGGATACACAAATTGATTTGTATCCCGTACTAATACTATGTATATCCGGTATTAATATCATGTGTATCTGAGATAGTTTGTATGGTTCGTACAAGACCTTAGTTTGATCGAGTTGTGTCTCGAGTTGTTGAGTGCAGATGTTTCGAACACAGTGATAATTTTGCAGAAGCATGAAGTTGCTTGCAATCTATTTTCATGCTTAATGTGCAAGGAGTTAGATCTTAGACATATTAGGCATACTAAATTTTGTGGTAAGCTGTATGAAAAGGAGCTTTGCTTCGCCTCTTTTAGTTTCCAGGCCAAAATTAAAACCTTCACAGAAGTTGAATGGGCTGATTGTACATCATTGTGAGTTCGTGACTTCAGCGGTGGCTGTGGAAAAGGATACAAGTTACAGAGACAGAGCATAGGAGGTTAGGAGAAGCCACAAGTCACGAGTCCCACGACACAAGGTTGGAATTCCAAAAGCTGCAATATTTGTTATCGTGATTGTCGATTGGAATTTGGAATTAAATATTTTAGCTTGATCACTTTTTATAAGCAGATACGCATATTAATTATGCTCGTAAGACGAAAATAGATGATAAAAATATGCAGTACTCGACTAAGACGAAAATTGATATTAAAATGTACGATGCACTAAATAAACAGAGCATGATAATTTGCTTCTGAATACTGTTCTTTATTCTTCATAGACATAACTCAGCCTATGAACATACCCCGACAGGATCTACACAGAATTAAACATGATATAATCACAGAGGTTGGCTTGCGATTTCATAGGTTGGAGACAAAATGAAGCCGGAAATACAAATGAATATATGTTTAAAGTTGAAGTGTTTGAGCAAATTGTACCCGAGTTTAGACACAACTTAAAGCATGGCGAGATCAAAATTGATACTGCTTGACATTAAATGGATACAATATAAATGGCAGAGGAGACAATTTTTGTTGCTATTAGAAACGAATATCAAATTTCTCTCATTTAACTCTATAAATTAAGAACCAAGCTAACAACAGCTACTTGGTACTTAGTACAAGTATTTTTAAGACCGTAATAAGCGTGAAAACGATTTAAACAACATACATACCCAACATTAATTTTTGTCCCATGCTAATCGGATGTGTGTTGTTCAGACCGTATCAAATGCTAAATTTAGGATTCCCGTCCCCTTGTTTGATCTCATTAAGTTGCTAGATACACTCGTTTAAGTTTTTAGATACATATCTCTAGATAGCTAGATACACTTCTTTAAGTTTCTAGATACATCCCTCTAACTAGCTAGATACACTACATTAATTTTTTAGATACATGCTTCCAACTAGCTAGATACACTTGTTTGAGTTGCTAGATACATCTAGCTAGTTACATTCATTTAACCTTTTAGATAGATACCTTTAACTAGCTAGATACATTCGCTTAAATTGCTAGATACATACTTCTTACTAGCTAGATACACGTCTTTAAATTGCTATATACATCCCACCTAATACTGTAAGAGTCTAGGCCCTAGGGCCACTTCACATAAATTTTTCATACATTATTTTCCGGAAACAAGATTATACCACATGGTTCATTTGTAACCTTCACGTCATCAGTGTTTTTTTTTTCATCGATACTTTCCACGTAAGTATATACTAGTTGAGCAATCAAATGACCGAATCTTTTAAACTACCATCGTCAACTACATAACCAATTAGCCATATATACCTCCATTAAATTCCATGAACAGCACCTCACTACCCATCATTAAACTACCATTGGCAGCCCATTTCACACCCACCAAATACCAAGAACACCTCAGGCTAGCGCTGTCCACGAGCATTAACCACAAGTGAAGCGAACTGTTAGATACATACGTCTACTTAAAGGATACACTCTTTCAAATTATTAGATAGCTAGATACACTCTTTCAAATTATTAGGCGACTCCGCGGTCGGGTCGCCTAATCCAACCCTAAACCCTTTCTCGTCTCACTTTAAGGAGGGGCTTAATACACTAGATAAGTCTTTACTCTCTACCTACTTATCTATTTGTGTGATAGATACATTTCTTAATAAATAATAAAAGACACTTACTTATCCTGCCACATGCTTAAATTTGAGTGGCTTAAGTTATTGTAATTTAGGTCTTAATAAAGTATTAGTATCACCATTAATTGCATTAAACACCATATCTTTCCCGTCCTAAATTTAGGATACACGTCCCTCTCGTTTGATCCCATTAAATTGTTAGATACAAACTTTTAGCTTGTTAGATACGCTCTTTTAAGTTGATAGATACATTTTTTTTTATCTAGCTAGATAAATATACTCATTTAAGTTGCTAAATACTTACCTCTAATTAGCTAGATACACTCTTTAAGTTGTTAGATACACTCCCATCTTCCAAATTCTCTTGTTAATATTGCAAAAAAAAAAGAAAAAAAAAACAATCACTTTTGCTCAAAGACAAGACAACTTAAGCTAGATTTCCGGTAGATTCTTAGCAAAAAAAAGGTGGAAAAAAGCTGCAAATTAGAACAATAACCTGCAAGAAAACCCAAAATGTGATGCTCAAGTAAATAACTTTTGGTAATTAGACATTAAACAAGTGAAGAAGATGACCCCAATAGTGTGTGTACCACTAGACCACTAAATTTGAGACTTCAATTCAAGTTTCAAGCATATAAGACTAGATAGAACAGTACATGGGCCGAGGAATTACAACTAGTGTAGGCTAGCACCCATGCTCATCATACAAGTGTGGACGAAGTTGAAGGAATGCATCGAAATTCAACAGGTTAACAAAATCATTACGTGACCCGTCACCGCTATTATTTCTGCAACCTCTGAAATGAGCCTTATCTCCGGCGGCGACAAGCCATATAAACCCCACTGAACCAATCAACGACCAACCTGACCAACGGCTATCCTACCCAAGCGACGACACCGATGAAACCTCGACGGAATCAATCCAAGGCCGACGCCGACGAAACCTCGCCGATAAAATTGACAGGTGAAGATAAATCCGCTACATCACAGCTTCATCAACGTCGAAACCTCGCCGGAATCAATCATGGTTCACTTTTGTTATTTCAAAATTCGATCTAACTACTAGATCTACACAAAACGAAGTAAGATTAATGGTACTGTGTGACCAATGTTGGGAAGTGGCAACCGGAGCTCCGGCAGTGCGCCGAGCACGGTGGTGCCTTGTCGGTCATCTGGTGGCAGCTGCAAAAGCTGTTGGTACTATTGGTTGTATGGTGGATAAGAATGAGTAAGAAGAAAATTAGGGAAAACAGTGAGTAGTGGTCGTGTTTGTCTTTGAAAATTGGGTTTTTTAGTCGGTTCGTACGGTTCGTACGATAAGCTAGTTCATACCTGAACCCGCCCCTATATATATATATATATATATATATATATATATATATATATATATATATATATATATATATATATATATATATATATATATATATATATATATATATATATATATATCGGGACGGGGTCAGGTGCGAACTGAAGTACGGTGCGAACTATACGAACTACCCCAGATACACATGATAATACTACTGGATACACGTGGTATTACTAGTGGATACATGTGTATCAAGTAGTTATACGAAGTGTATCTAGTAGTTATAGGAAATGTATCTAGGGTGTTTCTTTGTGTATCCACTACCACCACCATCACCACTGCCCCCACCAGTGTCGCTGCCACCAACGTTGACCCCAACTAACACACCACCAACACCACTGCGACTCACCACCACCTCTACTACCACTGCCGACCTCCACTCATCACCACCACTCACCACCGCTTACTAACACCAAACCACCACTCACTACTCCCGACTACCACTCACCACCACTATCACTACCAAAACAACCACCACCGCCACCACCGACCACAGCTTAGTAAAACACTCAAAAAACGCCGGCGACACCACACATCCACACCGGTTGACTCATCTTCGATCGAAAAGGACACATCCACACCGGCCACCCTAGAAAATGTCGGCAATATCAGCAGTCACCATTCCTATCCTACTTCAACTTCCCGACATCACCATTAGCCACCACATCCACTAACCACATCCACCAGAGAACAAGAAATCACCACTGTTGTTGACAAATTGGAGATCTAAAATAATTGATCTGTAAAAAAATCATCCATCTTCTGAAGACAACACTGCCCATACCCACTCCCTTCTCCCGACTTCACACCACCCTCTCACTTTCACCTTGACCACCTTATCCTTTTTCGACCTTCGGTGCCTCCCCCCCAAATATGCCATCAACTGAGTCCCACAGCTATCAATCACCCGGATATGAGGAGAGGAGTCATAGCGGGAAGCGACAATGGTGAGATGGTGCCCTGATGAGACAACGATGGCTGTGACGGTGAAAATAATAGATTTTGGCGAGGGGAGACGACGGGCGCAAGGGTATAGTATATAGTGAGGAAAGTTCTTCTCCGGAGAAGTAAAATAAACTAAAAAATGGGATCATAGTTATGGCCGGCATCCAGGTGGTCGGAGAAGTCACCGGCGTATGCTGATGGTTGGCGGAAGCTAACAGAGTACAGTGTTTGGGGATAAGGAAAGAAGTTGGGGTAGATGTGTCATGTGTGGAGGATTCAGATGATAATTGGGATGTTTGTGGGGAACTTAGATCATTTTAATATAAGGGTTATTATTGAGTTCGTAAGTTCGCACCGAACTCTTAGTTCGTACAGGGTCCTAATTCTATATATATATATATATATATATATATATATATATATATATATATATATATATATGTATATGTATATGTGTGTGTATAATTAGGATCACATGAGTCCATCCTATATTTTTGAGTCCTGTGAGTCCACTTATGTATCACACTCGCTACACAAAAATATCACAATTTGTTTTTGAATACAAAAAAAAATTATTCATTATTATTATTATTATTTAAAGTCTAAGCTGTGATATTGTTTTGTATAGCCTGTGATATTGTATCTGAGTCTGTGAGTCCAGTAAAAGAGTATCACAAGTTATACAAAACAATATCACACCTTACAATAAACAATACCACTGGTTGTACTAAACAATATCACGGGTTATACTGTACAATATCACACCACTGAACCTAATTTCGCCTTTCACTCCGCCTTTCACCATCTTCATTGTCAGTCACGGGTTATACTATATAATAATACAATATCACCCATTGGTCGGTCCGCTTTGAGCTTAGATTTCGGCTACTTGTCGTTAAGAGCACATAGACCAAAACAATATTTATAACTTCACAAACAACTCTACTATTAGTTAAGAGGCAAGTAAAGGTCGGATCCCAAGGGATGGGTATTGATGTAGGATTTTCGATTGCAAGTAGTGGTGTCTAGAGGTGTCACAATTTGGGTTGAGATGAGAAGATCACTAAACTAAATAACAATAAAAGTAAACAAGCAAGATGACTAGAATGAGATGTAAACAATTGATTAAAAGCACTAGGGTGTCATGGAATAGGGGATTCATGGGAATTGATCATACAAACATATTATCAAATTATAAGCAAGCAATAATTGTTGTGATAGGATCGAGTTGGTTTATATCTTACAATCCTAGGATGGTTTGGGTCCCGGAGCCGAATCGATTAGATTGTACAACACCTACAAGTCGACTTAATCCTCCCTACTCAACTATATGCATGGTTTAATGAGACTCGAGTTGGTTTATGTCTTACAAGTCTCATTGAAAAGGTAGGTGATGGGTAAAAAATGCAAGGATTCATAGCCTCGCATTTCATCAAACATAACATGTGCATAAGTTGAGATCACAACAAGCAAGCAAATAAATTATGAAAACATATTTAATTAAGCATGAATCATCCCCCATGTTGGTTTCCCCTAATTACCCATTAACCCTAGTTAAGGAAACTACTCACTCATTATCAAGTTTAACATATTAACAAGGTTGTCAATCATATTAACAAAGCAAAACATGATGAATAAATGAAGATGATTAACAATAATTAAAAAGGGATTAAGAGAATTATACCTAATGATGATTCCAAAATAATAATGCAAGGAATAATAGAAGTACTTGATGATTGATGGAAGGTTGTCAATCTCCAATAAACCCAAATAATCTTCAATTACCCAAAATAAAAGATGAACAAAAGAGAAATTAAGGAAATGAGATTTGTATTAATATTTGATTAGAAGTTGATTACAAGATTAAGGAGAGATTAGAATGATATAAACTACACTAAAGATTGATAAGAAGAACATGATAACCTAATTATACTAATGGGGTATTTATAGTAGGGATTAGGTGCACAAATTAGGGTTACTAAGGGCTTAACTTCATCATTGCCCATCTACTACATTATGTACAAAGGCCTTCTAGTCTTGTCTTCTCTTTGATGCTTGGTCATTAGATTCGATCAATTTAGCTCTATTTTGCCATGAAAATGCAAGGTTTGTACTCCTCTCCTACCAAGGAAACAAAACCTCAAAGAATATGCAAAACAAAGGACTAAAGATAGTAAATGACCCAAATATGCACTAAAAAGCATAGGAACGAGGCTAATTCGGGGACTAAATATGCTCAAATATTGATCACATCACCCATCATGACTATTCTTCAGTTATTACCAAACTCAATCAACCTACACACACCAACAACTCCGCATCAGATAAGCTTCCTCATACCAAGTTCAGCATAAGACGACATTGATAAACCAAAATTCAAAGAATCAGAGAAACTAACTCGGACACATGGAAAGAGACCTCAACATTTTGTATTCCCATCCAGTAACAAACTTAAAAGAGCAGTTTTATTTTACCAAAACGATCATCATTCTATGGCACATGCATACTAAAACCCAGCAAATCGATAATAAACCCATTGAATGAAGAAAGATTATCATGCAAGGCCCACTGGCGCAGCACTATTAACAATAAATGTCACCATAACATATAGGAAGTACTCGTATTTCTTTGGAGGAATCACTAGAAACAGTACTCTTTAAAATTACATATAAAAAGAAAATGAAGCACTAGGTGACCAGAAATAATCATACACTACTCCCCCGATCCCAAAAAAGATTGATCACTTTCATTTAAGGTTCACATTGATGAAGAATAAATGGAAATTCTTGCTAATTAAAATCTCGATCTACAACTGAAGTAGATATGTACACCTCAATCTCAACTCCAGCGAGGCTGCGACAAGTCTTCGTCGAGTCACCGGCAAGTCTCCGGTGACGACGGCCTGCTGATGTGGTATGTGGGGTATGGTCATATGGGATTTGCGTGAGGTAAAGGAATCTTAAGGTGGGGGGTTAACTTGTGAGATCAACTTTTGATCTAACGGTTTCTATATTAGTATAAGTTCGTGATATACTTTTGTACAGCGTGTGATATATAAGTGGACTCATGGGACTCAAAAATATAGGTGGACTCACCGGATCTTGCCTATATACTAGGTTTGGTGCCCGCTTCACCCAGGCTACCTCTATTTACCGTTAAATTTTATTTTCAATGAAATAAACTATGTTGGAGTTGTCTTTTTCTATGGCATATCTATTAATTATGATGAAATATAAAATTTATTTTCAAATTATGAGACACGTTCACTACCCCGCTATTAATATTATTACTTTCACGACATTCTTTCTTAATATCATTACGTTCACTACTCCCGTGGTTACTATTGTTTCTTTTACTAATTCTTCTATTTTTGTTCCTGTTAAATTCATTATTCCCGTTAATTTTATCTGGCCTATATTTAAATAAATAAAATATTTACTTGAGTCGATTGGTTATTTAATTGTTCATACTTTTTCTCATTGTTACCACTGTTACTTTCACTACATTCGTAGGTACTTTCACTACTCCCACTAACATTATTATAATTGTCACTACTTCCACATTAATACTGTTAATTTTATGAATCTCGTTGTTGCTACTATTACTTTTACTACATTTAATTTAATGTATAATTCTATGATGATACTAATTAATTCCATAAGTGGACCATGTTAATTTTAAGGAAAATCACTATATTGTTGTGTTTTCTAAATTTAATTACTTTAATTTAATGTAATTTCCATAAATATTCTTCATCAAGGCATCTTTATATTATACTTTTAACCAAAAATATATAATATTTACATTGAGGTCCCTTTCTCAGGTCCATCACACGGTGCTATCGATTTTAAACTATATAGTATAATTAATTTGTATAGATTTCTTTAATTACATTGAAGTCCCTTGGTTTCTGAAATTAATATATAGTATTGATATATATATATATATATATATAGATATATAGATATAGATATATATATATAGATATATATATATATATATATATATATAGATATAGATATATAGATTTGGGATCTGGTGAGAACCACATACATATTGAGAACCGTGAGAACTTCACTTTATGGATATTTTTTCTAACAAATAACGACATATTTGGATTCGGCATAGAATTTTATGTCTAGGTAATATATTTCTTGGTCCAAAAAATATAAATTATTGATGGAAAATCGAGACGAGAAACATTTTATTAATTTTTATGTATCTACTACTCATTTTTATGTATTTAACAATTTTCATGCACCTAGAACTCGTTTTCGTGCATCTAGAGCCTGATATTTTGATGCACCTAGTAATCATTTTCATGCACGTAATAATTTTCATGCACCTAGTATTTGTTTTCGTGCATCTATAGTCATTTTAGTAAAGCTAATTGTATTTTTGTACATTAAGTTTATATTTTGTTAATAAAATCAATAAATTTTGTTTGGCTATACTAAAAATATGTTTGAATATACTAAACTAAGGGTAAATGATTCATCAAAACTTTCGGAACAAGATTTAATGATGATTTTGTAGGGATTCTCATGGTTCTCATTATGTTAGTGGTTCTCACCGGATCCTGACCTATACATACATATATATATATATATAAAGAGAGAGAGAGAGAGAGAGAGAGAGAGAGAGAGAGAGAGAGAGAGAGTTAGGTTCTTGTGAGTTTTGGTTCTTATGGTGAGTTGTGAGTTTGTGCTTGGAAATCTCAGCCACTAGATTATATTAGAGACGAATGACCAAGATCTAATCTTACCTGTCATATAAAATCACTGTCATTTACTTATTTTCTCTTTTTTCTAGTGCTACTCTTTTTTTTTTTACTTTAATTTTTTTTTATCTCCTTTTTTTACCTCGTGTTATTATGCTTTTTTTTTTTACAACTTTGATTTTTTTTTTCTCTTATGTTTTTCTCTAATTTTCTCATTATGTTACCTTTTTTTCTTCTTCTTTTTGTACCAGATTTTTTTTTCTTGAAATTTTTTTTACTCTTATTTTTTTTTACTTCGTATTATTATGCTGTTATTGTGCTTTTATTACTTTGATTTTTTTAATGACTTTGATTTTTGTTCTCTTTTTTTTTTACCACATGTTATTGGTATTCCGTTGTTATTGTGATGTTATTCTGCTATCACTTTGATTTTTTTTACGACTTTGATGTTTTTCTTTTCTTTTTTTTTACCACGTGTTATTGTGCTGTTATTCTACTGTTATTCTGCTGTTATTGTGATGTTATTCCGGTGTCACTTTGATTTCTTTTACAACTTTGATTTTTTTTACTACTTTGATTTTTGGGATATTCTACGGTGTACCCCTGGGTTTTTCGGTTTTCTATGTTGTACCCCTCCTTTTTTTTAATTCTACATTGTACCCCTAAACTTCTTACTTATTTCTCCATCATAACCCTCTCTAACTCTCTATTAACTTTATCACTATCAAACGACCGTACATTGACCTTTATTCTGACTTATTAATGTTGTTGCACCATTTTATATGAGAAACATCACTGATGACCTTTAATAAGCACTAACTACTATTAAAAACATCTGTTATGATTCATGACATGATAATGGAGATTTTTTGAACTTTTAGTTAGTTTCATATACTATTTCTTGGGCTAATGAGTAATTCGGCAAACTAATAAGTAAATGAGTAGGTTATCGAGTAATTGGAATGATAAATAGCCGATTTAATAGATCATTTAAGAAACTAAGTTAGCAATGACAATAAATAAGGTCATGGTATAGACTAATGTATAAAGTTTAGGGGTACACCATGGAATAAAAAAAAAGGAGGGGTACAACGTAGAAAACTGAAAACCACGAGGGTACACGGTAGAATATCCCTTGATTTTTTTACTCTTTTTTTACCGCATGTTATTGTGCTGTTATTCTGGTGTTATTGTGATGTTAATCCGGTGTCACTTTGATTTTTTTTACTATTTTGATTTTTTTACTCTTTTTTACCACGTGTTAATGTGTTGTTATTCTGGTGTTATTGTTATTCTGGTGTGATTGTGATGTTATTCCAGTGTCACTTTGATTTTTTTAACTACTTTGATTTTTTTACTTTTTTTTACCATATGTTATTGTGTTGTTATTCTGGTGTTATTGTGAATCTGCTATTATTGTAGTGTTACTGTTATTTTTTTTTTAAAAATCTCATTTTGTTACCTTTTTATTTCCTTTACGTGATGTTATTCTAGTGTTATTGTGCTTTTATTCTGCTATTATTGTAGTATTATTGTTATTTTTTTGAAAAAAAAAATCTCATTTTGTTACCTTTTTTTTCTTTACGTGTTGTTACTCTAGTGTTATTGTGTTGTTATTCTGCTATTATTGTTGTGTTATTGTTATTTTTTAAAAAAAATTCTCATTTTGTTACCTTTTTTTCCCCTTACGTGTTGTTACTCCATTATTATTGTGGTGTTATTCTACTATTATTCTAAATTGTTACAACATATATACTCTTTGAGTCACCGAAACCGAAAATTTGCTTCAATTCTTCAATTTTATCCCCTTCTTTTCACACGAACACGAATAATGTCACTTTTTCGGACCCAACTTTGCTGTAACTGATAATTAGATACAATTGACCATTACAAGGCACCAAGTATACATGACCGAGAATGTAGCTATCCCCATCAATCGACATCGAGTACGTATTGTCAATTGTTTCACCTAGACAATCCGGGGCATCCATGAATTTGAAGGATATTGAGGCTGATTTCCTAGGATTAATAACCCCAACCTTCCAATTAACCAACTCAAATGCATAAAAGAGACCATTATGATACGCAATGTCAAGTATCCGATACTGCCTATTCTCCTCATCAAAAGTGCCCTTGATTGAAACCCATTGATAGTCATGTAACCGAGTAAACATCAACCCACCTTCAGCACTACACTCAGTGTTGGTAAACATTCAGTGTTGCAGCACCCAGTCTAAGACCTAAGCTTGAGTCATCAACACTTAGCCACAGAGCCTTAATCTTCGAGCAAAAACAAACAAAATTGTTTTGGTAAACATTCAGTGTTGCTGGTCATCATGATTATGCACCATGCTTTATTCCCTTGAGACTTATTTGTAAATAAGATCCTGAACCTGCAGCTCGTTATGGATAAACCACGAAATACACAGCATTTCTTGGGCAATTTCGAGCCTTTCAACCCGAAAAATGAAGGATCCCTGGACTCAATGCACTTTCCTCTACCACATGAACTATAACATGATCAAGCCGCTCCCGTTTATATTGAGCTAGTAGGCCAGGAAGGCAGGAGGTATTGATTCCTACTGCATGGATTAAGCGTATGGGTAAGTAATAGTACTCCTTATTCCCTAACAATCCAAGATTTGATGTTCTAACATAGCTCTCTCAAGAGTAACTAATATCTGTATTGTCTAACATGACTGTAGAATCATTGCAACACACATCAGGAGTAGCCGTGGGCCTAACTGTTTTCTTCAAAATTATATATAGCATTATAGCTTAGGTGCGAAAAGAAACCACTGAATTAGCAATCTTAACTTACTCCTCTTATGGTTCGATACCTGTCCCCCATAACTCGAATTCGTAAAATCTGCGCTCTATATTTTTTTTACTGGATTCTTGCTTCCTTGATTTTCAGCATCTTTTTGACTCAGTGGATTTGTGGGAAGAAAGAGTAGCAACACCTATTCTTCATAATCATTGTACCATTACAAGTAGAAGTAGGCGTGCACCATCCTAGATTCGACGCCGAACCCGACTCCGTGCTCGATTGGAGCAGCCGATAACCGGAGCTCAGTCACCCAATATCGATTGAAAATTGCGGTGGAGTAATTGGATTTGAGATTTAAGAGAACAGATACGACGATTGTCACAACCGAAGGTTTGATCGAAATCAAGTTTGTTATGATTGGAATTCATATTGATTGGATTCGATAATTTGTTATGTTTTCAGCAGTAGTTTCGTGTTTTGCTGTTGGGTTATGTTTAATCGTTGATTCTATATTTCTATCTCAGCCATCTATTTCTAATTATCCAATGGCTGAGATTTTCCAAACTCACAACTCAGGTGTAAGAACCAAACTCACGAGATCCCGCCTCTATATAGAAATAGGATCATATGAGTTTTTTTTTATGAGTTACCCCTCTGAATCTGAACCACTAATCTAATCTAAGATGGATGACTGAGATTAAATCTTGCTTGACTTATAAATAATCACTTTTCTCTCCATATCCCTCATTATTAGTAAAATCACACTCTCTCTCCTCTTTTCCCCCTAAAAAGCCAGAACAAAAAAATAAAAAAAAAAAACGACGACATCGTTCAACTGTGTCAAATTCAATCTTCATCAAATTCCTTCAAATTGCAGGCTACAAACTAAATCTTCACCCTCAATCTTCATCATCCTCGTTCAAATTTGTCATCAATTAAGGAGATTCGTTGTCGCTTTCGCTTCATCTTAGTATTTCTCTTCAATTTCACTATAGGTAAGTACTAATTTTGTTTTTCTAGATCTGATTTGTGCGTTCTCATTATCGTTCTTATTTATTATCCGCTTCATTTTCGTTGATTCGTTGTATTTCCGTTTGTATTTATGTATTTCCGCTTCAGAAAGTAAGAAACTCACTTTGTAAAACAATCAGGATGTCTCAAGCATCAAACTGTCGAATTTTGTCTGTTGGTGTTAGTTATTGTATTGCTTTGACCGAGTTATTGTATTATTCAAACTTAGTTATTGTATTTTGTAGTTATTTCTAGTTTATTGTGTTAATCTGTAAATAACAGTTATTGTATTACTTTAATCGAGTTACTGTCTTATTCTAATTCAGTTATTGTATTTTCTAGTTATTTCTTGTTTGCTATATATGTTAGAATATATTCTGTTGATAATAGTTATTGTATAGCTTTAACCGAGTTATTCAATTTATTCAAACTTAGCTATTGTATTGTTTTAACTTACTTATTTCAAATTAGAGTTGTTGTAAGATGATTCCTTTTAATATAATCTGTTTAAGTTGGTTATAGTAATATGGATTTTTCTAACATGTGCCCTAAGGGCACACATTAATAACCTAAATATGGTAAGATTTGCAGGAGATTCTCATCAAATATTCAAGTATAAACTCATTTTTACCATAATTAGTGAGAATCTCTTGCAAATCTTACCATATTTAGGTTATTAATGTGTGCCCTTAGGGCACACGTTAGAAAAACCCATTTGCTTATAGTTGCATAATTATTTATAACTTACCCTCTTTTTTTGCTTTTAGATCTTTCAGTTAGCTTTTGTTTTCTGTGGATTCAGCCCTCATCAATAGGCAAAACATGATTCTCGCCGGGAAGAAATACTGGTGGACAAATGGTGAAAACAACGACAAGACGCGATTTTCGTTGGAAGAAATACTTTTACATGTAGTATCGGAGATAAATATATGTAATATTTGTGATGTTACCACTGTTAGATGTATTATTTGAAACGCTTAGATGTAATGATAATGATGCTTAGATATAATTTGTTGGAGATGTTTAAATGTAATGTGTTGGAAAGTTATATAATGAAAGTAAGTGGTTTTTCTAACCTTTTTTTTATGACGAGGGGTTGAATCCCCTCGGGTCCATGCATTCCCGCACCACCACATGGACCATGTAAGCCACCCCCTTCGGGGGCTGCAGTGGCCAAGTGATCATCGCCCCAGCTAGTTGTCGAACCCGGTGTTGGGAAATGTGTCCTCAACAATAGTGCGATCATATGATTTAAATATCATTATTAAATCTCATTTTAAAGAATACAATTGGGAAGTAATTTTGTTACTGTCAACTGGTCAACATATATCGGTAATGATTGGCTGACTAGAGTTTGACATTACTGTCGTGCGACGGTGGTGATCAGTTGATCCCCTTAGGTCATACCTATAGGGAAATACTCTTAATTGATTATTTAATTAAACGTATACCGATACGAGTTAATTAAATTGCTTAAAATTGACGGATGATTTTGTGAGTATAATTTACGTATCTTATTGTAAATATGATTAAATGAGATACGGTCTGAGTAATCGAATTGTATCATTGCTCAGATGAAATTATTGTTTAAGGAAACAAAAGAATTGAATGAATTATTATAAATACAATTTATTGTGATTTATAAATTGGTAAAATATTTTGGTACAAGTAATTATGAATTACTAAGTCGATTTTTGTATATGACGTATTTTTATTAATACGTTGATTTTAATATGATAAAAATACATTACATTGTAACATGTCATGTAACATGTAACATGTGACAAAATTGACAAATGACAAAATATAAAATGGACCTTCCATTTTATAAGTGCCGAAATATTAAGAGGGAGTTAGTGGAAATTGTGTTATTTGTTTAAGTATAAACACAATGATGAAAGCTAGCTAGTAGGCATGCATACCTAAGCTTTTGAGAAGAGCAAAATTAAAAGGTATTGGGCATCCTACCCAAGCCAAAAATTTCGGCCACCCTATGGAAAGAAAAGGAGTTTTTCTTTTTCAATTAATTCATTCATAGAATACAAAAATTTTTCTAGTGTAAGAAAATAAACATGCTCTCTACCATTTATGAGAATTCTAGAGAAATAAACTCACAATATCATCACCTCTTGACCGAAAATAATCAAGAGCTCAAATACAATTTATTTGTATCAATTTTATTGAAAAACCATTATTATTACTAGATCTAAATAGTATTGGTTTATTAAGATGTATTCCTTGGGTATATGCTTTTGGGAGGGATTCTACACTTGAATCCTTGTTCTTCCATTTGGAAAGCTCAAGAACAAAAGAGAAGGAGATCTCTTTTGTGCCCATAAAACCGAATCATCCATTGTAAGAATATGATTTCTTCTCTTTTTGTTTATTTGTTTGCATGCATAAAATCCGTATTTAATTTTATGACAAATTAATTTAACATATATGAGTATGTTAGTATGTATATGAATCTACTTTTCTTTCAATTGGTATCAGAGACACGGTTGTTTGCATGCAAATTGGTTAAAAGTTTTTCCGAGTTATATGAATAACAAATAAAACTTGTAAAATTTGTGTTATTATGATATATCACGAAATAATTACATGCATGTTAATATTTCTGGTCCTAAAGTGTTTTAGGATATTTTGGTTAATTTTTCGGATTTTTATTGTTCATATTTAATAATAATGACATTTAAATGTGATTTTATGAGTAAAAATGTCATTTTTGGTCGAAAATTAGCTATACTTCGAATTTTCACTTGGTTTTTGGATATGTTGTTAAATATATTATTTTGAGATAACCTGTAAATTTTCATAATTTTTGGACTAGTTATGCTCGAAAAATGAATTTTTCATCATTAAATTCGGATTTAAGAGAAAAATAGGTTAATATGAGTTAAATTTCGAATCTGGTCATAGAAAATTAATATGTTGTCACATGCAATTTTACAAGATGTGTGTAAAATAATTGGCTATAAAGAAGTCTTTTAGCATGATTTATGAATTTTTGAAGAAAAATGGCATAAATAGTGACATTATTAGTTGAAAATTAATAAGACATAATCTATGACTTAGGAAAAACGTCTAATGTTGCATTTTATTATATTTTTCAGATCTAAAATTGAAAAGTTAATGAAAATAATTTTTCCATGTTTTTATGATTATTTTATTATAAATTGATAAACCGCAACATTGTTTTTTAGGAAAAAAAAAAATTTGAAATTTTTAACCTAAAATTTTGAACATTATGAGTGTCATGGAATTTTCCAGAATGTTCATGAATTTAAATTTCAAATTTTGAATTTATTTGAAATTTTTGGATTTATTTGAAGTTAAATAGCTTATTTTTGTAATTTTTGGTCCATTTATGAACAATTTTGTAAATAAAGGTTAATTATGGTCAAATTATTAGTGAAGACTATATTTTGAGTCCTAAGTGGTTAGGGTAATTAACTAGTGCATAAATATGAGTTTATGTATTTTTGTGATTATAAAATGTTGAAATCACGCAAATCCGTAAAAACCGAGTAATATACGATATTGGCTAATTAAAGGCGATTTAGCATAAAATTGAGCATGTTCATACATATTATAATGCTGCATTTTCTTTATGATAGTCATAATTTTAATTATGTAATTTTACTTAGTATGGCCTTAGATTTTAATTGGTATTTCCGAAATGTATGGGAATATCGATTCGGTTGTAATTTTTATTGTGATCTCGTATCACCGTTTTGTAATTTAATAGATTTATTTTATTTTAGTTACAAATGTATAATAGGAAATTATGTAATTTATTATGTAATTTTATTCATTCCGGAGTTTCCAAAGACGGATTTCTTCAAGAATGGCGATACATAAAGACGGTGTTACCTCGAGATGCGTGCCACAACCGAAGTTCAAGGGACCAATGGAGTTGGTTTCCGAATATGTAATAGTTAAATAGTTTTTCTATTCTAGGAAGGCCATACTAGGATTTATTTATTTATGCTTGCATTTTATTTTATGTCACATGCATCGCTAAATCGCCATAACTAAACATGCATTGTTGTTTTATCGAGTTTATCGACCGTGTCAATTCAAATTATCGTAGTTCACCGCTTTAGTTCACTTAAAACGTGATAGATAATAAATTGACATGACCTCTCGCTAAAAACAAACAATTGAGACATAGCCTTACCAAATAGTAGAAACCATGAAAACCTATTTCGCGAGGGGAGTGCACTCGGCCACCCCTGGGTACAAACCTTGTTACGTAGGGGAAGTGGGTGATAAATGTCTAATCCACCGAATTCATGTTGATGAGGGTTTCATCGCCTACCCCGTGCCTAAGTTAATATGGGTTTGGATAATGGACACATTTATTCGAAATTTGGATTGAACTCAACAAAAGTAATTGATAAGGGTTTCATCGGCTACCCCGTGCCCTTGTTGATGTGTTTTGGGCTATAGATAAATATTAGAGTAATTTTATCGACCAAGAGTTCTAAAAGTAGAATCGATTAAAAGGTTAATCCACCGAGTTATATTGATGAAGGTTTCATCGGCTACCCCGTGCCTAAGTCGATATGAATTTGGGTCTTGGAATCATTTATCATAGTTGGGTAGAGGTCACTATGTAAATGCTTTACTTGTTTTTCAAGTATTAATAAAACGATAAATGTTAAGTTTTCCACTATTCCGTTGTTATATTGTTCTATTTCTTTACCATAATTCATATACGATATCATTTCGTTTTTGATTCAAATCTTCATTAAAACATCGTAACTAAAGACAAAATTTGAATTTGCTTCTAAAACCTCAAATGAACCATTGCTAAGGATCTCTTGTAAAGAGTATAGATTAAAGTTATTCATTATCAAACAGGTTTTTGATTCTTGACTAACACATCTACTTGCAATGGATTGTTATTCATATACTTAATTGAATTAAGTACCTTGAAGCGATAAATTGTTTTGGTGATTAGATTTTCAGAATTCGTAATTGACCAAAATAACGCAACCACTTCAATGAAAGTTTTAAGACTAAAACGAACAAATGAAGAGTAATCTTCATGAATTCAATTTTGCTTCTCAAAGCAAAGACTCATTGAATTAAGTGGGAGCATTCTCTTAAACCGTTAAGATGAGGACGAGGTTCAAGAAGTAAAGATTATAATGGAATTGATACAAGGTAATGTTAAAGGTAAAGTTGTTGAGAATAACGATACTAAACCTATCAATCCCGACCGATATAGTTTCCATTGTCTTAAATGTTGGACACGAGAAAGGAAACTACCCCAAATTATTGAAGAATCAACAAGTTAGTTGTGGGACATCTAATGGGACCTTCTTCTTTAAATGTTCATTTGATTAACATAAATTTTGCTAGTACCACTTCGTCAATATTAGAAACCGGTGGTGGTTTTCATCATTTGTACTTGATACATAGGATGATTAGAATATGACGACTAGCAACAACAATATCGAGAGATAGAGTAATTGTGTACTCAATCTAGTTTTTGGGTTTGGAGTTGTACTTAATTGTGACTATTAATTACATAAATTCTAAATAAGAATATAAACTTGTTAAGATACAAAAATAGGTTTTCACTTTTGTGACCCTATACACCACGATTTGATGTATGGCTAGCCCATTATCAAGGTGATTATATTCTAAACCAAAACTAGAATGATAAATCATGTAGATGATGTAAGACTCAAATTGGTAACCCAAGATTAAACCTTAAATTTTGGAATGATGAACGCAAAGAGTTATCGAGTACTCTTGAAACCATTAGATTGTTAATGGTATATGCGTATCTTGTATTCAAAGCAAGATATCTCGTGCCTTTTGGTTGAAAAAGGAGATCGAGATTGTAAATCATTTATCCAAAATAAGTTGATCATTTTCTTTTACCAACAATTTAAGTTGACACTAGTGTGTTCACTTAATAAGGTAAATAGAGAAATCTTTGAAGAAGTTCAAGAGTTCAAGGAATCACGATTTAGTCGTGATGGGATTATCAAAGTGAAGACTTTGATATAAGCCAAAGAAAATGTGATATAGTATCACAAGTTAATCTCTCTTAGCACGCATTATGGAATAATGTGTGATTAGATAAGAAATCAAACGCTATTCGATATGGTTTGGATTTCAATCAAGTTACTTTGAGTTACTTGATCCTTTTGGGGATTTTATCATTTTTGTCAAAATTATTTTTCCACTAAATCGAATCATATGAGATATGAAATGGTAAGGGTACCATGGTTGTAAGTTTTCACAAAGAAACAAATGCTCATTTTTCCCTCTTCAATTATCACGAGTACGACGGGTTTGCGGCTCGTGAAGCTGTCTTTCTAAAATACAAGTTTATTTCTAGAAGACAGAGTGGGAGAAATTATTCAAGAGCCACAAAGATGTTATGTCGCAATATTCAAGAGTCACAAAGATGTTATGTCGCAAGAAACTGGACTTTCTTGACTACATGAGACGTTTTGTGTAAGACATTGTTTCTTTAAAACCTAGGAGGTTAAATTCGTCACTTGTTAAAAATGATGAATTTATGCTACTTTTAAGAATGTAAAGAGCTTATAACTTACAAAGAAATTGTTTGATTCAAGTTGATTACTTCTGGAAAGTAATGAACATATGACTTACATAAGAGTGTTCAAGTCACAACTCAATACAAGGCTTAGAGCCATGAAAATCCGAAATAAAAAGGCTTGATTAGTTGCAAAGGGTTTTGCACTAATAAAGAGAGATTTCAAAGTTTGATTGGTTGCAAAGGGTTTTGCACCAATTGAAATGCTTAAGCCTATTTGGATCTTCTTAGGGATTGTGTTTCATTATTATGAAATACATAGCGAGTGAATCTAAAACCCATTTCTTCAATTAGAAGGAATGTATTCAATACATATCTTGAGTTTTGAAGATTCTTGCAGTCCTAAGATAATGTGAAACTTAAGAGAGGGTCTTAAGTAGGACATCAATGAGTTGGAATCAACATTTTGGATCATGTGATAAAACATTTCTCGATAAGTCAAGAAGTTGTGTTTATACATGGAGTTTAGTGGGAGTTACGGAAATTTTAATTAGTCCGATATGTGGATGACATATTGATCATCAAGAATGATTTAAGACTTTTGGAGTATTATAATACATCTTTAATATCCGGATCTATGAAGATAAATCCACGTGATATTGGCGTCAGTAAGAAGTCTTATGTTGATAAGATTCATGACTAGTTCAATTAAATTGAACATATTTGATTGATTCCATTTGCTTCATTTTGCCGGATCAATTAAATGGGTAATGATGTATAACACTTCATATACTTCGAGTATGATGAATTGTTTTCAAAATCGAATTTTAGTAATCTTTGCCAAGTACGCCATAAAGATTACCCTTAAGTGCATGCAGAAGCATTAAGGATGTAAAGCAAAGTGTTTATGATGCAATTTTGTGTAAGTGTGTTACACAAGTGACAATTGACAATTGAGGTTGCGCATGGTTTCCGACAAAACCATAATCAAAACACATTAGGATGGTTGAGATACCATTGTGGCTATGATAATTAAGAAGTAGATTTTCTAGAATCGTTCTAGGCAATAAAGAACAATGAGAGATATTTATAACGGAAATTGAGTACACTTGCAATCATGAGATGTGCAAGAGGATGAGTCCCGCACACTGTGAAAACAGTGGGAGCTATTCTCAGGCTAAGAGGGCCTATGTCTTGATTGTATCTCGACACGTACTCAGAAAGTTTTGTGATGCAAATGTATACATTACAAAGGAAAACGAATATGTAGTAAGGTTGAGTAAGGTACAAGAAGTTGATAAAACCTACTAACCAAAGTCTTCTCATAGGCTAAACATGATGAGTCATGTCATTTCAATTGAATTGAAATGAACAACTACATACAAGATCAAATTAGATTATAGAACATGAAATAGTAATCAAGCGTTGACTATTCATATGTGATAATCGCATTTATCGTTCGAGTTTTACTTTAAAACTCTTCTATTATACTTTGTTACATCCAAACGGGTTGTAGTGACAATTGAACCCCGTTAAAGTGAACACGGATTAACATTATATTCGCCCATAGTCACTTGTATGAGGTGACGTCTCGAAGTGACTAGAGTGTGATGCGATTGATGGCAAGTTCAAGTGTCATGGAGTCATGTGAGATGACTAGTCGATCACATAGGCAGACTGTTATGAACTTTTTGTCGGGCCTAATGACCGCTTATAGAGTTCTGGCAAATTTATATAGCCTGGTCGTGGCGAGAGCTGCTATAGTATTCAAATGAGTCAATTCTTTTGACTAAAGACTATTCACCTAAGATGGCTCAGTTTCAGATTAACTTTGATTTGTGTTACTACGACCTTCGTAAATAGGGTCAAATGGGCATATTTTGGGTTATGATGGCTGTGGCTAGTCGAAGGGAATGAGTGCGATAGGAATTGTCCATCCCCTTGTCAGGGTTAAAACAATATCTCAGGGCCACTCGAGGAGTAATGAACTGGAAATGCGTGGCCACGCTCGGAAGGTATCCAGAGTGGATAAATCCGGTCAAACAGTTATTCTCCAGATCGAGGAAACCACTCTCGATATGATCACTTGCAAGTACGACCTGAAAGACACCTTGCATTGAGTGGGAGATAGTAATAGGACAAGAGAATTGGTGACGCACACTTGTCGAGGACAAGTGGGAGATTGTTGGGAAATGTGTCCTCAACAATAGTGCGATCATATGATTTAAATATCATTATTAAATCTCATTTTAAAGAATACAATTGGGAAGTAATTTTGTTACTGTCAACTGGTCAACATATATCGGTAATGATTGGCTGACTAGAGTTTGACATTACTGTCGTGCGACGGTGGTGATCAGTTGATCCCCTTAGGTCATACCTATAGGGAAATACTCTTAATTGATTATTTAATTAAACGTATACCGATACGAGTTAATTAAATTGCTTAAAATTGACGGATGATTTTGTGAGTATAATTTACGTATCTTATTGTAAATATGATTAAATGAGATACGGTCTGAGTAATCGAATTGTATCATTGCTCAGATGAAATTATTGTTTAAGGAAACAAAAGAATTGAATGAATTATTATAAATACAATTTATTGTGATTTATAAATTGGTAAAATATTTTGGTACAAGTAATTATGAATTACTAAGTCGATTTTTGTATATGACGTATTTTTATTAATACGTTGATTTTAATATGATAAAAATACATTACATTGTAACATGTCATGTAACATGTAACATGTGACAAAATTGACAAATGACAAAATATAAAATGGACCTTCCATTTTATAAGTGCCGAAATATTAAGAGGGAGTTAGTGGAAATTGTGTTATTTGTTTAAGTATAAACACAATGATGAAAGCTAGCTAGTAGGCATGCATACCTAAGCTTTTGAGAAGAGCAAAATTAAAAGGTATTGGGCATCCTACCCAAGCCAAAAATTTCGGCCACCCTATGGAAAGAAAAGGAGTTTTTCTTTTTCAATTAATTCATTCATAGAATACAAAAATTTTTCTAGTGTAAGAAAATAAACATGCTCTCTACCATTTATGAGAATTCTAGAGAAATAAACTCACAATATCATCACCTCTTGACCGAAAATAATCAAGAGCTCAAATACAATTTATTTGTATCAATTTTATTGAAAAACCATTATTATTACTAGATCTAAATAGTATTGGTTTATTAAGATGTATTCCTTGGGTATATGCTTTTGGGAGGGATTCTACACTTGAATCCTTGTTCTTCCATTTGGAAAGCTCAAGAACAAAAGAGAAGGAGATCTCTTTTGTGCCCATAAAACCGAATCATCCATTGTAAGAATATGATTTCTTCTCTTTTTGTTTATTTGTTTGCATGCATAAAATCCGTATTTAATTTTATGACAAATTAATTTAACATATATGAGTATGTTAGTATGTATATGA
Source organism: Silene latifolia (assembly GCF_048544455.1). Lineage (NCBI taxonomy): Eukaryota > Viridiplantae > Streptophyta > Magnoliopsida > Caryophyllales > Caryophyllaceae > Silene > Silene latifolia. The sequence goes on along the minus strand of NC_133534.1, from coordinate 146,959,833 downwards.
ATCTACTTTTCTTTCACCCGGGACCTCTCAACTCCTGCACTTCTGCAAGCTTCAAGGTTTAACCCGGCTACCACTAGACTAACACCACTTGGTTAAAATTTACTCTATGGCTTTTTTAACCTTAATATATATTATTATTTCATTTTTCTAATTTTGCTATTGCATTAACCAATCTCAATTATTGATTGAATGAAAATAACTAGTTATTCAATTAAACAACATGAAAACAAACACAAGATAGAAATTTGATTATATTTGAGTTTCATCTCAATACAATAACACGATTTGCTCATTACAATAACCGAGTTTCTGCATTACAATAATTACAAATACCAAAGTTTTACATTACAATAACTGAGTTTCTACATTACAATAATTGAGTTTCTACATTGAATAACTACAAATATCAGAGTTTCCATATTACAATAACTGAGTTTCTCTACATTACAATTGTAACACCCCCATACTCCAAGTGCCTTACCAGGACAACTCAGGTATAAGGATACTACCATCTCGGTTACCCGAGGCATGATAATCATAAGACAATAACGAAACAACATTTAATAGTATAACTTTAGTGAAAAGTACAAATCAAGCCAAATCCCAAAATACGGGTACAAGTTCTCAAACCAACTGTCTAATCAACTAAATGTAAAGTTTATTAAACTACTAAGCTACAGCGGAAGACTTCTATCGTCAGACAGTGGCACATCCCAGCAATCCCATGTGACTCAACTCAAACCTGCTCAATTACTGCTCACCATCCCCGAATGGATCACCGCAGGTTTTACAAACAACAACACGGGGTCAGAACTAATCACACAATCTATATATATCAACAATACGATAAACAGATATCTCACAACGTCACACACACAATCACATCAGTCCCACCAATCTCAATCACCGATCGTCCACCTTTGGACCAGCCGCTGGACCAGGGACCGGTGGTGGACCGCAGCCGTACCCACCAAATCCCCGCTCCTCATAATGAGCGATAACCCTGTCCATTAATGTGCACATCCCCTTCCGTGGCGGGTTCCACGAAGGGCGAAACAAGGGGTGAAGCCACTCCCGCAAGTGACTCCACTCAGCCGAGAACGCGTCTCGGGAACCAGAGACAAACAATCACAATCACAACCGTCACAATACAATTACTATATTATTCAATCAACCACAACACATCAACATCACATTATGGGACTAATACTGAGTAGGAAATCCTACCTGGAAAGCACAACTATCAGATGGTCTCAACAGCTGTATCAAAAAGTCTCTTCTACATAACCTCCTCCTATCATACAAACACATAAACACTACCAAATCACAATCTACACAAAACCCCCAAATCCCCATATTAGGGTTTAAACAACTTAAAGGAAATATTATAAAAACGGTACTTAGGTCTTACCCTCGACGCAAGGATCTCAACGGTATAACGAACGATGAAATCCGACCTTCCAAACTCTGGGATTTGCTAACAATGCGATTAAAGTGAAGAACGTACTTTGCTTTCTCTCTTGACAGTAATTTAGGTTTTGAAAAGTGTTTAGAACAATGACGGAAAAGATTATATACCTTAATCGCATAATTAACAAAACCCGAGAAATAACTCCCCGTAAACCGGCTACTCGATCGAGTAGCTAAGGTACTCGATCGAGTTCCCCCTTACTCGATCGAGTACCCACGTTACTCGATCGAGTACCCAACAGGTCAGAAACTTTTATAAAACGCAACTCACCCTTACTCAACAGAGTAAGGCCTACTCGATAGAGTACCCAGAGACTCATAAATACGGAGTATTACAGTCTTCCCTCCTTAAAAAGAACTTCGTCCCCGAAGTTCAAACCACCACAAAACAAAGATACACCCACAACACTCCCGACTCAACAACCAAAACAAAACTCAACATAAAACATGTTACTAACCCAAACTCATCCCGACAACCATACCGACACAACATACAAAAGGGTACAAAAACTCTTAAAAACTCTTCGCGATCATCTCCTACACCCCTAAAAGAAACAAGGCTATGTCCCCGTAACAATACATACCTGATCAAAAAGGAAAGGGCAACGCTCTTTCATGGCCTCCTCTGGCTCCCATGTAGCTTCCTCGGTCTCGTGGTTAGACCAAAGGATCTTAAGCAACACTGTCTCACCACTCCTAGTCTTCCTAACCTTTCGGTCAAGAATCTGCTTAGGCACCTCAAGATATGATAAGGACTCATCTAGCTCTAAGCTCTCTGCCTCTAACACATGTGACGGATCACTCACATACTTCCGCAGCTGCGATACATGAAACACATTGTGCACTCTCTCTAACGCAGCTGGTAAAGCCAGATGATATGCAACTTCCCCAACTCGCTCTAAGATCTCATAAGGCCCGATAAACTTCTGACTCAGCTTGCCTTTCTTCCCAAATCTCATTACCCCACGCATAGGAGACACTTTCAGAAGAGCCTTGTCCCCAACCTGAAACTCTATATCTCGGCGATGTAGATCTGCATAACTCTTTTCCCGTCCCGAGTTTGCTCTCATCCGTTCCCGATCATCTTAATCTGTTCAACCATCTCATGTACCATCTCTGGTCCTAAAAACCTTTGCCAAAGACTATCGTCCCAACAAATCGGACTCCTACATCTCCTCCCATACAAAGCCTCAAATGGCGCCATACCAATACTAGTGTGGTAGCTGTTGTTGTAAGAAAACTCTATCAAATCCAACCTCTGTTCCCAGCTACCACCAAAGTCCATCACACAAGCTCGTAACATATCCTCAAGAGTTTTGATCGTTCTCTCAGTCTGTCCGTCTGTCGCAGGATGAAATGTTGTACTCATCTTCAAAGTTGTTCCCAACGATTCTTGCAACTCTTTCCAAAACCTTGATATAAATCTCGCATCTCTGTCAGACACTATGTCCTTAGGGACTCCATGTAACTTAAGCACGTTCTTTCGATAGGCCATAGCCAATTGTGCTTTAGTCCATGTATCTTTCATTGGAACAAAGTGAGCTGACTTTGTCAGTCGATCCACTATTACCCAAATCATGTTGTTACCCTGTTGACTCTTTGGCAAACCCACGATAAAATCCATAGAAATGGACTCCCACTTCCACTCAAGTACCGTTAAAGACTGAATCTTACCTTGTGAACGTCGCTGTTCCCCTTTAACTCTCTGGCATGTCAAACAACGGGCAACAAACTCAGCTGTCTCTTTCTTCATCCCAGGCCACCAAAATGTGTTCTTCAAATCCTTGTATAGCTTGTCACCACCTGGATGTACTGAATATGGTGTACAATGTGCCTCTGTCATGATTGTCTTTTTCAGTTCCTCATCATTAGGGACACACCACCTACCATCGAACCTCAAACTACCATCTGTGTAAATGGAGAATCGAGACACTGTCCCTTTCTCTACTCCAGCTCTCCACTCAACCATCTTAGGATCCAAAGCCTGTTTACCACGAATATCCTCATAAAAATTAGGCTGTACTGTCAAATCTCCCACAACATCTCCTCTCTGCATCATATGTATACCAAACTTCGCTACCTCATCTCTCAACCTCATCAAAGATAGAGTTGTACACAAAGAATGTACACTCTTCCTACTCAAAGTATCTGCAACAACATTGGCCTTCCCTTCATGGTAGATAATTTCCATGTCATAGTCGCCAATCAGCTCCATCCACCTCCTCTGTCTCATGTTCAACTCCTTTTGAGTGAAAATATACTTCAGACTCTTGTGATCAGAAAATACCTTAAAGATTGCTCCATAAAGGTAATGTCTCCATATCTTGAGAGCAAACACCACTGAACCCAACTCCAGATCATGAGTAGGGTAGGTCTCCTCATAAGGCTTCAATTGCCTAGAAGCATAGGCAATCACCTTACCGTTCTGCATCAACACACATCCCAACCCATTCTTTGAGGCATCTGTATAAACCTCAAAGTTCTCGATCCCTTCATGCAATGCTAAGATAGGAGCTGTGGTCAAACGCTCCTTTAATGTTTAGAACGCCGTCTCACAACTCTCATCCCAACGAAACCTGTTCTCTTTTCTCATCAACGCTGTCATAGGTCTAGCTATCTTGGAGAAATCTTTCACAAACCGTCTGTAGTACCCAGCTAAACCCAGAAAACTCCTGATCTCAGCAACATTCTTTGGTGCTTCCCACTTTGTCACTGCCTCAATCTTCGCCGGATCCACAGCTACTCCCTCCTTAGAGATCACATGCCCCAGAAAAGCAACTTTCTCTAACCAGAACTCGCACTTGGACAGCTTAGCATATAACTTATGCTCCCTCAGAGTCTGCAACACGATCCTCAGATGCTCCTCATGCTCCTCCTTAGTCTTGGAGTAGACTAAGATGTCATCGATAAACACCACTACAAACTTATCCAAAAACTGTCTGAAGATCCTATTCATCAAATCCATAAACACTGCCGGTGCATTAGATAACCCAAACGGCATCACCACATACTCATAATGGCCATACCTCGACGTGAAAGCTGTCTTTGGTATGTCCACCTCTCTAATCTTCACTTGATGGTACTCCGATCTCAAATCAATCTTAGAAAAGACTGATGCACCACTCAACTGATCAAACAAGTCATCTATCCTTGGCAAAGGATACTTGTTCTTCACTGTCACTCGGTTCAGCTCTCTATAGTCTATGCACAACCTCAAACTCCCATCTTTCTTCTTCACAAAAAGGACTGGTGCTCCCCACGGCGATACACTTGGTCTAATGTATCCCTTCTCTATCAGATCATCTAACTGCTTCCTAAGCTCCTCCATCTCCTTAGGACCCATCCGGTACGGTGCCTTAGAGATTGGCCCCGTCCCCGGTTTCAACTCAACTGTGAAATCTATCTCTCTCTTCGGTGGCAACCCCGAAATCTCCTCCGGAAACACATCCTCAAACTCTCCCACCACTGGTATCTGATCCACTGTCGGACTCTCTATCCGGTCATCTCTCACATGGCACAAGATCAAAGGACATCCCTTCCTCAGATAAGACTTCAAAGTAATGAGCATAATCAACTTAACTTTGGGTTTGACCAGAAACCCACGATAAGACACACTAACACCCTTAGGACCTCTTAAAGACACTTTCTTTTGATGACAGTCTATCTTAGCTTTATACTTTCCCAACCAATCCATCCCAACTATCATCTCAAAACCGCTAAAAGGAAACTCTAGCAAGTCTACAGGTAGATCAACTTGCCCAACTATCATAGGTACATCCCTATATAACCTCCCACATGTTACAGACTCACCCGAAGGTATAAAAACTTCCTCACTAACAGACTCATATACCCTCAAACCCAACCGTTTAACATGACTCGAAGATACAAACGACTGAGACGCCCCCGAATCAAACAAAACAAAGGTATGAATACCGTTAACAAGAAAAGTACCAGTGATAACGTGTGCATCATCTTCAGCTGCTTTCTTCTCCATCATGAACAGCTTTCCACTGGTCTTCTGTCCACCTCCCTGGACAGTGCTAGCTGATGTGGTCGGCTTAGCACCCGACCCTTGATTGTTGTTGTTGTTCGTCGGTGGTTTCTGAGAAGAATTACCGCCGTTGCGGTTACCTCCACTCTGATAGCTCTGACTTCCCCGGTTTGCCCATGATCCAGTCGGTCTATTGCTCGCATAGCTCTGCGCAGGTCTCTAGAAAGTTCCAGGTGCACTTGTGCACTCATGTCTCTTGTGGCCTACACCACCACAACTATAGCAGGTCACTCCCCAACAACCACTAACACTTTCACGGCCACGCCCAAAGGAAGCCCCAGCACTGAACCCTGACCCAGAAGAAAACCCTCTAGTTTGATTGTGGTTGCCTTTCTTGTGACTAGATTGGCCACCACCCTCACTCTCAGACTTTCTTTTCTCAACACCCACTCTCTCCTGAGCCATCTCTACTAACCTCTCAGCTCTTCCAGCTCTCTCATAAGCTTCCATAACGTCAGTAAGGATTCCCACGGGTAACTTATCCATGATCTTAGGGGTCAAACCCTCTCAAACCTCGGCGCCGGAGTTCTCCTCACTCAAACCCATATCCTCAAAGCATACCTCGACTTCTCATTAAACGCTCTGTAGTACTCGGCCACAGACATGTCAGATGTCATCTTAAACCCATCGAACTCCTCTCTCAACTTACTCCTCACATGCTCCGGTACGAACTCTTTTCTCATAGCCTTACGAAACTCTTCCCAAGGTATAGCAGGTAAACCTTGGTTCGCATACAACTCCTTAGCACTCACTTTCACCGTATCCCACCACTTGCCAGCTGCTTCCCTCAGGTAGAACGCAGCTTGTTCTACTCTCATCTCATCAGGACAGTGAACCAAATCTAGTATGTTCTCCATCTCTCTATGCTAGTTATCAAGAAGGTTAGGCTCCCTAACCCCCTTGTACTCTTTCGGGTTAAACCTCGCTATATAGAGGCTGATTTTAGAGTGATCAACCTCCTTCTCCTTATCCTTATCCTTATCCTTTCCCACAGTCTTTAAAGCCTCCGTAAGAGCATCCTGATGCTCCAACATCTTAACGATATCATCTATGTTCATAAGCTCAGCTCTCGCATACAAAGCATTCTTCTTGGGCGGCATCTTGAAACTATATCAGAAAAGGGGTGGATATAAACATATGTACCAAAACCTCAAAACACGAAAGCAAGATGCCCAGGACATACTCGATCGAGTTCCCTAACCTACTCGATCGAGTAGCAGGCTACTCGATCGAGTGCCCATCATACTCGATCGAGTGCCCCGACTACAGACCCAAAACAGATCTCCTGACCTCTAACATACTCGACCGAGTAGCCCGGCTACTCGATCGAGTGACCCCCTACTCTATCGAGTGCCCGAGGTACTCGATCGAGTGCCCAAAAACACGATTCTGGATTCAAATTCGTCAAATACCCACCCGATCAAGTCAGTCCCACTCGATCGAGTCATGCTAACTCAAAAACGCTACCCGCATGTTATATCATATTCCAACATTATAAACAACTTTATAAATCCCAACATTATATCATAACTAAGCATATAATGCTACACAACTCTTCATACGATCAACGGAATAACTCTATCATGTTATTAAACGCCACATAGTAAACATGCATCATGCTTCTCATTCCAACAACAGTTCTATATATCTCATCAATCTTTCTTTCACATTCTCAACTTTCTACTCCCAACATCCAACAATTACACATACTTCACCACATCCACACACAAGCTGACAAACAACGCATACGACCCCGACATACACCCCCCATGTGACCGGTTCAAAATTGTAGGGCAAGTTCGCGACTTCAGGACGTCTCCCAAGCCTTTGCATTAGCTCCTACAACCTTTACCCCGGGTTCATTTTAATTGACTCCCTATATTCATTAGATTTATTGGTAACAGGTTTCAGGATCGTCGCTCTAATACCATTTGTAACACCCCCATACTTCAAGTGCCTTACCAGGACCACTCAGGTATAAGGATACTACCATCTCGGTTACCCGAGGCATGATAATCATAAGACAATAACGAAACAACATTTAATAGTATAACTTTAGTGAAAAGTACAAATCAAGCCAAATCCCAAAATACGGGTACAAGTTCTCAAACCAACTGTCTAATCAACTAAATGTAAAGTTTATTAAACTACTAAGCTACAGCGGAAGACTTCTATCGTCAGACAGTGGCACATCCCAGCAATCCCATGTGACTCAACTCAAACTCGCTCAATTCGCTCACCATCCCCGAATGGATCACCGCAGGTTTTACAAACAACAACACGGGGTCAGTACTAATCACACAATCTATATATATCAACAATACGATAAACAGATATCTCACACCGTCACACACACAATCACATCAGTCCCACCAATCTCAATCACCGACTGTCCACTGGACCAGCCCTCCCAGTGGGGGACCGCAGCCGTACCCACCAAATCCCCGCTCCTCATAATGAGCGATAACCCTGTCCATTAATGTGCACATCCCCTTCCGTGGCGGGTTCCACGAAGGGCGAAACTAGGGCGTGAAGCCACTCCCGCAAGTGACTCCACTCAGCCGAGAACGCGTCTCGAGAACCAGAGACAAACAATCACAATCACAACCGTCACAATACAATTACTATATTATTCAATCAACCACAACAAATCAACATCACATTATAGGACTAATACTGAGTAGGAAATCCTACATGGAAAGCACAACTATCAGACGGTCTCAACAGCTGTATCAAAAAGCCTCTTCTACAAAACCTCCTCCTATCATACAAACACATAAACACTACCAAATCACAATCTACACAAAACCCCTAAATCCCCATATTAGGGTTTAAACAACTTAAAGGAAATACTATAAAAACGGTACTTAGGTCTTACCCTCGACGCAAGGATCTCAACGGTATAACGAACGATGAAATCCGACCTTCCAAACTCCGGGATTTGCTAACAATGCGATTAAAGTGAAGAACGTACTTTGCTTTCTCTCTTGACAGTAATTTAGGTTTTGAAAAGTGTTTAGAACAATGACGGAAAAGATTATATACCTTAATCGCATAATTAACAAAACCCGAGAAATAACTCCCCGTAAACCGACTACTCGATCGAGTAGCTAAGGTACTCGATCGAGTGCCCCCTTACTCGATCGAGTACCCAACAGGTCAGAAACTTTTATAAAATGCAACTCACCCTTACTCGACAGAGTAAGGCCTACTCGATAGAGTACACAGAGACTCATAAATACGGAGTATTACAGTCTTCGACTAAGTTAATCAATTAAACAAGATGAAATCTAACAAAAAATGACCAAGTATATACATCAATTTTTCCATTGAATGTCAATTATCCACGTATATCGTGACTCAACCTGCAAACCAAAAAGCAGAATATAACTTAATGGAATACCCAAGAAGTAACTGGATTGTAAAATAAATGGATTGTAAAATAACTATAACTCACGAGTGAATAACTGAATCACATATAGAATAACTGACTTTATTCATTACAATAACAGAGTTTTCGCAATGTAATAATTACAAATACCAGAGTTTTTACATTACAATACCTGAGTTTCTACATTACAATAACTGTACATACCAGATAACGTTATTATCAATAAACAAGTTATTTTATTACAATAACTTAATTATTCTATCATACAACATCAGTTATTCTATTACAGGACGTCAATTATTCCATTAAGCATCAATTATCCGTGTTCAACGTCTTCCACCTGCAAATCACCAAAAAATATACAATTAATCAAAATACTAATGTTATTAAACATGAAAAAAACACATAAATCATAATAATTGGTCATTTGATTCAAAAACTGCAGTTATTCGAGTATAAAATATGAAATCGTAAGAAATATTCATACCGATTTATGTGTTTGTAATAAATATTCATACCATCTTCTTGATTTGAAGAGTTACGGTTTTCCAAAATCTGAGTATTAAGAAAAAAAATGATAGTTTCAATTGGATTAATCGAAATTGTGAATGAATTTTGGGTAAACTTCTAGAATTTACAAAAAAAAAAAATGTGAAGAATCGATGATTTGCTGATCAATTTGGAAGATTTTTTTGCGCGATTTGTCGATTGTAAAAGTAGCAGTAGTTTTGATAGAAAGTAGAGAAAGAGAGGAGAGAGAGTGGGTTAGTTTGTTTGTGTTATGTATGATTGTGAGTAATTTGTTTTATTTGGTCAATTCTATATATATGTAGGGGTAACTCACGAAAAGTGGCAAACTTACCGGATCCTGCCTCTCTCTCTCTCTTCTCTCTCTCTCTCTCTATATATATATATATATATATATATATATATATATATATATATATATAGATTTAGGATCCTATGAGAACCTCCTTCGTATGAGAACCATGAGAACCTCATGTTCAGGAGTTTTGTAGCGAAGGTTCAAAATCTTTATATGAAAAGTTTAACTTACACTATACTTGTTGTATAACTAAAACTATAAATTTAATGCCGAATAACCATCTGCGTAACTAGTCATTTGGCTAATGAATTGATCCTCTTATTTCTTTGAAGACGCAATCGAATGGAATTTCACAAAGTTCCTTACTGACAAAGATGGACATGTCGTTGATTGTTATGCGACAGCTACTTCTCCATCCAACATAGAGGTAACGTTTGCATTAATTACTTTCGCCAACATGTTTAAATGACCATTTGAACCAATGATGCTTTTAAATGAAGTAATAACTATATTTATTTTCTCATGGTGTAGGACATAAAGAAACTTCTCGCACACTAGCTAACCACACATTCAAGTATCCAACCATCAAATCATCAATAAATTAGCGGGCATGACAAAACAACGTAAAATAAATTATAAAAACAACATAAAATGGAATAGAAAGGAAAGAAAAATGGAATAGGATTTCCTTGCGGTAAAAACTGACCTCAGCAAATAATATCGGGAATGATAAGGCAATGATTACCATACTCTTAAGAATGGCGGAAACTTTACTACAAAAGAGCCTGAGGTATAAAGGTTCTGAACCTTTGGTACAACAGTTATGAACTCGAGGTTCTCACGGTTCTCATGTAGAGAAGGTTCTCATGGGATCTCAATCCTATATATATATATATATATATATATATATATATATATATATATATATATATATATATATATATATATATGTATATATATATATATATATATATATATATATATATACATATGTATATGTATATATGGTGGGGGTATAATACATGTATAATGTATTATTATTATTATTATTATTATTATTATTATTATTATTATTATTATTCCGTCTCAACATAACTCATATAAATAAAATATTATTATTATTATTATTAAATACGGAGTATTACAATCTTCCCCCCTTAAAATAAACTTCGTCCCCGAAGTTTCCCCTCACTCTTCCCTTTCCGACTATTCCCTCAAATCTCATGTGTACTCTCTTCTCAAAGTTCGGTGTTCCATTCTCACTACTTCCTCACAACTCTCACTATTTCCTCACATTCCGCACTTCCTTTTTCCTAAACTTCCGAATTGTTACATTCACTCCCCTTAAAGGAGAACTTTGCCCCGAAATTCAACTATCAACCTCAAGATACAGTCTCATGCACTCATTACTAAATTCCACAAATGGCCATGTTTTAGGTTCAACACTCTCTTCTACTTATTGCAAATCCATAAATAAATCACACATAGTTCTAATGTCCTGATATACCCGACTCTACGAGCCTCCCAAACGTTAAGATATAAGGTCCAGCCCACGGTTCGAAACCCTAATCCTATAACAACTCCCAACTCAATTGGTTCTAAGTCTACGCATCAATCTCAGGGTATAACTCGATTATTACTACACACATATATATCACGTCTAATCTCATACATGCACATGTATGCAAATCCAAAACAAACATGTAGACTCTATGAAACAACCAAATAATGCAACGTCACTCGTCGTACAAGTAAACTAAGCTCAACATTCCAATTTTCCGGATACTATGCTACGCATATACCTCGTCAAATCCCACCACATGATCACACATGTGTTTTCAACATCCATTCCCATCTATCGCCAACACTTTCGCTCATGCGGAATACCACGATACACAAGTACGCAAATGACCGCTATGCCACACACAATTTGTAACCACGTCAATTAACATGCATCACACAAGATTATTACATTATGTTGTCATCAATCCGCTCATATTGCATTAACGACTTTCATTACTTGCACATTTCTACACCATATAATCAAACGTAAACAATTCACACATTTCACACATGTTGGATCAATACGTTCATCTAGATATAAGTCAACCACTCGATACTCGGTCGAGTATAGACAAAAGAGAGGTCAAGACAAACCACTCGGTCGAGTGAGATGGGCCACTCGGCCGAGTAGGTGGCACTCGGCCGAGTGAATGGGGCACTCGGTCGGGTGTCACACAACAGGATTGAGGCTCGGTCCAAAATCACTTCCAAAGTCACTTCTTCTAACATACGAATGTAAATGAACTTTAAGGGTGACTAGTGTACCAACAAATGACCATATTCAAAACAAACTCTTGGCCTTACGGCCATCACGACTACACAACTGAGATAGGGCATCCAAGGCATACTACCAACTCAAACATACGGTAACACTCCCATTTATTCGGGAGCCTTTAGCTAGACATTCCCAAGTAAATGAGAGCGTTACCATCTCGGTTTCCCGAGGTAGTGAATAACAAAGTACAACAAACCAAAGTACTTTAAATTAAAACTTTTATGATTACATAAGTTTTACAATTTTAATCAACTAAAACTTAATATAAAAATAAATACAACTCGCAGCGGAAATTAAATAAGTGATATAACTACATTTGTGATCTAGACTCTTGCAGGTACGAAAGCTCACACGCCCAAGTTCCCATATCCAGCTAACTCAAAAACCTGCTATTTAAATCTGCTCCCCATTTAACCGGAAATATTAAATGGTTCACCATAGGATGCCATCAATTAAAGCATGCATCAATTTTATTTTGACACAGAAGCAAACACGTCAACCAATGGTTGAGTATGAATAAAACTAAACAACAACAATAATAATCCAACCAAAATAAACATCCTTCAAATTCTCATCACTTGATCCGTAAAATTCACTTACGTCTCTGGCAGTAGCACAACCTCCTTAACACCGTGCTATGCTTAACTGGCAGTAGTACTTGCGTACCATGCTCACCTGGCCGTAGTAATTACTTACTATGCACAACTGTCTCTGGCAGTAGTAATTACTTACTATGCTCATCTGGCAGTAACGATTGCTCGCTATGCACAACTAGCAGTAACACCCTCCGTGTTATGCTCAACTAAATAATCAACTCTCCAACAATCCAATACTCAATGACAATCCCGTCTTACTGCTCAACCAATAATTTAACATACTCAAATACTCTATTCCAATAATAAATCATAATTTTTAACCTTAGTCTCATCAACCGTCACATTTAAACATCCATTCACTTAATAATAAAAAAAACCGAGTTGAGTAGGAAATTCCTACCTGATAAGCGATTCCAATTAAGCAGCTCAAGCAATCCAATAAATAAAGCAATCCAACCCGATTATAATTTCTTCACAAATCAACCTAATCAAAATATTATAATATTTACAATTACTAACTATTTACTTTATTCAAATAATACCATCAATTATAAATTATTACCTTCTATTAATGTTTATAATTATAGATTATATTCATTAATCAATTTAATTAATTAATTATTATTATTATTATTATATTAAAGGTCCACGTATTAAAACCCGATTTAATTACCAACCCGAGTCAAATAGATAAAACCCAAACCCACAAAACAATACCCAAAACCCACGTGATCCCGTGAAACACCCATATTAACAAGGCTAAAACCGAGTCCAACACCTCAGCAAAACCCGTCTGTCACGACTCCCCTAGCCACCATCAGCTCCACCCAAGCCTGCAACACCCTAGCCCGGATCACGGTGCACCGCGACGACCACCAAAAACCCCCTGAACCGCCCTAACTAGGCCACAAAATCACGCCCTAACCACCACATATCCAACGGTGCCAACCATACCGAAAACCCGACATAACAACAACACCAACACCACCATCACCCTTAACCACCCTCACGGCACCAGCACCACCTGAAACTCCCCCTGACCTGACATAACCAGTCACGGCCAACCACCGTGCCCTAGTTACACTACCCACAACACCCACGACAACCACACCCACGACCACATACAACAACGATAAACCTTTCGGACTTCCGACAAACACCAAGCAAAATAGCTCATTCAGCCACCCATGACCACCCTCCGTGGTCGACTCACCTCCCACAACCTCACACGACAACAGGCCTACACCGACAGCAACAATAAACACCCATCCTCCCCTGTTTCACGATAAACCAACCACCACAACCGCAAACATCCATCTCCGACCACCACCTAACCACCACAGTGGTCGAATATCACCCCTGGTCTCAACCCACCCTAACCCAGGTCCAATTAGTCGTGTCTTATGGGTCGAATCCCCTTCTAACCCCTTCGACAAACCCTACCCAGCAGCCACGAAGACCCGCCTGCCACCGCCACCCTAGGCCTTCCCTAACACCACCAACACACCCAATCCAACCCTTGCAACCTCATGTACCACCTCCCAAAGTGTCGTCTGATTCCGTCGAGGATTGGGTCAGTTTCTAAGCGTCTTAAGATCGTCTGACATTCAGCTTAATAAGAAAATAAAACGAGATTAGAATTTTACCTTAATTAATTATCGCTGCTAATTTCGTCACCAATACTTCCTTAATCTCCCTCTTGTGAATTATTTTCAGATTTGATGAATAATAAAGACTATTGCTTGAGGTTTCATCTATTTATAATTGTAGGCTAAGGTTATAAGGAACCAATTAAGAAATATAAAATATATTTATTATTATTATTATTAGTAATTATCCGATCCCAACAATTAATCAACCCATTTACACAACATATATAGTCGACCCAAGCCCTATAGCACATGACCCAACTCCAATCCCGTCTTTCTTTATTATTTTATTTATTTAATTACCGTCTCACAACAAATATTATTATTATTATTATAAATACAATTACTATTATTATTACTATTATTACTATTGTTATTATTATTATCGTATTACTATTATTATTATAACATAATAATCATTCACTATTACCATATAAATTATCGTATATTATTATTACCCAATTACCATTCCGACCCATTACTCTATTATTCTATTATTTTATTATATCATTCCGTCTTATTCACAATTATTAATTATAACCGTCATAATCAATTATTCGAATTACGTAAATTAGTTATATAAACTTCACTAAACTATGGGGTATTACAGTCTTCCCCCCTTAAAATGAACTTCGTCCCGAAGTTCGCCCATAACTACTACAACAACACGTATGAACATCTACACAACTGAGCCCCATCCAACTTATAGTAACATAATTACCCGTTTACGATCATTTACGATTATCAACTACATCAATCTTATCACAATATATCACAATAATAACTCGGAACATTTGTATTATCACATCCCTTCCCCCTAAAAATAAACTCCGTCCTCGAATTTCGGGATATCAAACAACAGAAATAAACAAACCATTTGTTGTAACATCACAAAACATGTAATACACATTGTAACACAAGACAACTATTATTTTTAACACAATATTGATTGATGATATAATATAAGTTACTAAACGGAAATTAAATAACTAAAACCTTTAAATTAAGTTAGATTTATTACTTGCATGTTTATTCTCACCAACGACATATGACTTAAACATGGGTGCAACTAATATAATATTTAGGTTTAGGGCGACACATTCCGCATATCATTAGATATGTCATTCTACTTCACAAAATTCATAACATCAAAATATCCATGTTCAAAAGATAAGAAACAAAACTTACATTTTTCAAGGCTAAGAAAACATATGACAACTTCTAAAAATCATTAACAATTAATAACATAATCACCTCTTGAGTACATATACGTTTTAGAAAAAAAAGAGAGTTAGTAAACCACGAGAAAAAGAATCAAGTCAAAACCTCATACGGCCAATTTATAATGCATTTTACAAATTATTTGGTCGAAACAGAAATTTCACAGCAACTTGTAAGAAACTTAGGTTAATTTGTAAAATTCACTACGAATTGCCAAAAATTTCAATTGTGACGTGGCTCATCAATTTGCAAACTTACATGAGCCTTTTCAACAGTGGAGTTGGAATTATAACAAATCATTAGGTAGTTTTTAAATGGCAAATTTTACAAAAACATGGCGCGAAAACATCACTGTACAGGAATATTTCGACTACTGTCCACTAAAATATTTATTTCTCCTAAACCGTTTATTATTTGAACACGAGACCAGTGGCATATGAAAGCTAACTCACAAGGTTATCACACATAAAAATGGTGGGCAAGAATTTTAAATCTACAGTATATGGCAGCCAAAACAATCAAGCGATAAAATTTCGAGAAACCAACCAAAATCACATTCTTCACAATTTCACGCAATTCCTTCAACACTTCACATATTAATCATACTCACAAGTCACACCTCCCACATACATGCCAACATACTTTCCCCATATCATCATGCTTAAAACAACGCTTTAAAATCATATCACATTCCGATCACCTTAAAAGCAAGGTTACGTTCCCGTAACCGCAACCATCAACGAAATCAATAGTCAACCAAGGCAACCAAAAAAAACTCCTAAGACAAAGTAACAACATTCATTTTAAATTACCCCACACTGTAGCATCTCTCAAGGTATCCGGTTTGAAACTGGAAGGGCCAGAAGTTTGGTGTGAGGGGCGCCCTAACTCATCCCAAGCCTTAAGGGGGCACCTAACAGTTTCTATCCGGGTTCATTTTATTAGACACATCCTATGTTCATTATTATGTTCATTGGTTAGGCCTGAGGATCGTTTTGCTCCGATACCACTTTGTAACACCCCCATTTATTCGGAAGCCTTTAGCTAGACATTCCCAAGTAAATGAGAGCGTTACCATCTCTGTTTCCCGAGGTAGTGAATAACAAAGTACAACAAACCAAAGTACTTTGAATTAAAACTTTTATGATTACATAAGTTTTACAATTTTAATCAACTAAAAATTAATATAAAAATAAATACAACTCGCAGCGGAAATTAAATAAGTGATATAACTACATTTGTGATCTAGACTCTTGCAGGTCCGAAAGCTCACACGCCCAAGCTCCCCATATCCAGCTAACTCAAAACCTGCTATTTAAATCTGCTCCCCATTTAACCGGAAATATTAAATGGTTCACCACAGGATGCCATCAATTAAAGCAGGCATAAATTTTATTTTGACACAGAAGCAAACACGTCAACCAATGGTTGAGTAGGAATAAAACTAAACAACAATAATAATAGTCAAACCAAAATAAACATCCTTCAAATTCTCATCACTTGATCCGTAAAATTCACTTACGTCTCTGGCAGTAGCACAACCCCCTTAACACCGTGCTATGCTCAACTGGCAGTAGTACTTGCGTACCATGCTCACCTGGCAGTAGTAATTACTTACTATACACAACTGTCTCTAGCAGTAGTAATTACTTACTATGCTCATCTGGCAGTAACGATTGCTCGTTATGCACAACTGGCACTAACACCCTCCGTGTTATGCTCAACTAAATAATCAACTCTCCAACAATCCAATACTCAATGACAATCCCGTCTTACTGCTCAACCAACAATTTAACATACTCAAATACTCTATTCCAATAATATATCATAATTGTTAAACTTAGTCTCATCAACCGTCACATTTAAACATCCATTCACTTAATAATAAAAAAAACCGAGTTGAGTAGGAAATTCCTACCTGATAAGCGATTCCAATTAAGCAGCTCAAGCAATCCAATAAATAAAGCAATCCAACCCGATTATAATTTCTTCACAAATCAACCTAATCAAAATATTATAATATTTACAATTACTAACTATTTACTTTATTCAAATAATACCATCAATTATAAATTATTACCTTCTATTAATTTTTATAATTACAGATTATATTCATTAATCAATTTAATTAATTAATTATTATTATTATATCAAAGGTCCACGTATTAAAACCCGATTTAATTAACAACCCGAGTCAAATAGATAAAACCCAAACCCACAAAACAATACCCAAAACCCACGTAAACCCGTGAAACACCCATATTAACAAGGCTAAAACCGAGTCCAACACCTCAGCAAAACCCATCCGTCACGACTCCCCTAGCCACCATCAGCTCCACCCAAGCCTGCCACACCCTAGCCCGGATCACGATGCACCCCGACGACCACCAAAAACCCCCTGAACCGCCCTAACTAGGCCACAAAATCACGCCCTAACCACCACATAACCAACGGTGCCAACCATACCAAAAACCCGACATAACAACAACACCAACACCACCTGAAACTCCCCCTGACTCGACATAACCAGTCACGGCCAACCACCGTGCCCTAGTTACTCTACCCACAACACCCACGACAACCACACCCACGACCACATACAACAACGATAAACCTTTCGGACTTCCGGCAAACACCACGCAAAACAGCTCATTCAGCCACCCGTGACCACCCTCCGTGGTCGACTCACCTCCCACAACCTCACACGACAACATGCCTACACCAACAGCAACAATAAACACCCATCCTCCCCTTTTTCACGATAAACCAACCACCACCACCGCAAACATCCATCTCCGACCACCACCTAACCACCACGGTGGTCGAATATCACCCCTGGTCTTAACCCACCCTAACCCAGGTCCAATTAGTCGTGTCTTATGGGCCGAATCCCCTTCTAACCCCTTCGACAAACCCTACCCAGCAGCCACGAAGACCCGCCTGCCACCGCCACCCTAGGCCTTCCCTAACACCACCAACACACCCAATCCAACCCCTGTAACCCCATGTACCACCTCCCAAAGTGTCGTCTGATTCCGTCGAGGTTTGGGTCAGTTTCTAAGCGTCTTAAGATCGTCTGACATTCAGCTTAATAAGAAAATAAAACTAGATTAGAATTTTACCTTAATTAATTATCGCTGCTAATTTCGTCACCAATACTTCCTTAATCACCCTCTTGTGAATTATTTTCAGATTTGATGAATAATAAAGACTATTGCTTGAGGTTTCATCTATTTATATTGGTAGGTTAAGGTTATAAGGAACCAATTAGGAAATATAAAATATATTTATTATTATTATTATTATTAGTAATTATCCGATCCCAACAATTAATCAACCCATTTACGCAACATATATAGTCGACCCAAGCCCTATAGCACATGACCCAACTCCAATCCCGTCTTTCTTTATTATTTTATTTATTTAATTACCGTCTCACAACAAATATTATTATTATTATTATAAATACAATTACTATTATTATTATTATTACTATTGTTATTATTATTATCGTATTACTATTATTATTATAACATAATAATCATTCACTATTACCATATAAATTATCGTATATTATTATTACCCAATTACCATTCCGACCTATTACTCTATTATTCTATTATTTTATTACATCATTCCGTCTTATTCACAATTATTAATTATAACCGTCATAATCAATTATTCGAATTACGTAAATTAGTTATATAAACTTCACTAAACTACGGGGTATTACACATACTACGTTATCATTAACAGTTGCACCATAGTGCGACACTCTAGTTACATTGGTAAACACAACACATTACACTATCTTATGAACACGGCTTAATCACTCATTACTCTCGAGGAATAACAACAACATCATCACTCACTCAAGTACTACAACAAAATCACGATGTACACCGTGGGCGTTTCCCGATAACGCTTGGGAGGCAATTTTACAAGCAGCATCTATACTACCACTCTCAGGGTCGGAGTCTAACACAACCACTTTCACATATCATCCCTATGTACTTAGGTTAACGGTCACGTTACGTATCACAAATGATCAAACTCATCAACCATAAGATTGAATCCTTAAGCATTAAATGCCCCACTCTTACTCTCATGTCCACAAAATCAAACTTCGTAATGCCAAATCCACAATTACATATATCCCGATTATTAGAACTCACCTCATCCATAATCCACAATCAGGTCACCTCACACGGATTCACTTGAAACCTAAAACAAGTTCTTCATTGAATGTCGGGTTACCACTTGCAAAATCTCCAATTACTGTCTCGCTCTAGTGCTCTCTCTCCCGTATTCCGGTTTCTAACATCTTATCACCATTTATCCAAATTTACACCATCCTTCAAGTCACATCTCACGTTCTTCACAACTTTTATCAGCTCATGTCATTACTCTCTTTTACTCTTAGTTCCCCAATTATTCCCTTATCATTCTACAAATTCTTACTCGACCATATGTTAACCAAAACATCTGAGTTGTGCTCAAAAAGGTCATCCTCACATGTCCTAAAATTGTGTTCACTATCTATGAGTCCACATAATCGCTAAGTATCCAGTTTTTATTACACTCCACTCATCATTTATAAATCGTCTCTCATGATTAATTTACCATACTCAAAGCATTATATGAGCCAACTACCGTCCTAGTGTTCCCAAATTATCAAACTTGATGACTATGTCCAAAATCACTCATCTTGTCGAAAACATATGCCTAAGGGCTAGGGTGAGAAAACACTCTTTTGGGCTCACACACAACTCTATGCCCGGATATCCCGGGTTAACTCAACGGGTAAGGATGGTGAGAATTAAAACAAGCCAGAACGGATATGGAAAGGATAGGGAATCAAATAACATGGAGGGGATATGAAATCCATGACTGACACCTTAGAATTGCCCTAATATCACACTTGGAAAACGATGAATTTTGTAAAACGATGCAATTTCAAAACTCAACTCTAATGTAAATTTTACTCGAACTTGACTCAAAAGCGAAATTTTATATTAAAACTATAACATAAAGGTCATTTGTTTCAAATTTCTCGAAAACTTTAATACGGAGTAATCCGTCATAGGATGGTACATGTAACAATAGACCAAGTTCAAAGTATTGCTATTCGATTAGTGCAAAACATGACTTAGAAAATCAAAATCCAGGTAGTTGTATCATTCACTTTCAAAAGAAAAATCTTAAGATGGAAAATCTCTTATATGCGATTTCACAAAACGTTGTAATCGAAGATTAGAATAATAAGGAATAAACGAAGTACGTCACGAGCGAAAAATCAAAGCTTATTTATATTTCCACAACATTTTCGGAAAATTTGTCAACCTTCAAGACGGAAAATTTTGATTCACACCTTTTTATTACAAAATTCAAAAAATAATGTTATAGTTTTACAATACTGTTAAACCATATTTGGGTAAAAAACAATTGTTCATATTCCACACTCGGTTCAAAATTTTTGGCTAAAATTTGCAACGAAATCTTCATTTTAAAGACAATGTACCATACTACTAGGGATAACAGCAATCTTTGTAAGACGATTAAAACAAGTTTCACTCATGAAAATGAAAAGTAAGGCAAACTTTTAAATTGAAATTTTCGCATAGAAGGTAAAAATCCGTCATTAACAACAAGGGTAAAGCCTTTCTTGTTCAGTATGACCCAGTAACAAGCATGAAAATTTGGTTATCGACTCAAAAGTACAAGTTTCCAAGCTCATCCATGGTGGAAAAAAAATTAATCGTAAAAATTTGATTTTTGACCACTCTAATGATGTAGAAAATCAACCATTGCTATGAAACTGAACAAAGTCATGCAATTATTTGATAAAACTCGAATAAACATGTGTATATATAAAACCATTTCAAGTTGCAAAATGAAGAAGATGAACTCAGCTTCACGGTCAAAATTTGAGAAGACGGATAAACAAGAGTGGAGAAGCAAAGTGTAATTCAAACAACAAATTATAATATGAAAACTTTGAATTAGTTTAAAATAAATCGATGTCGAAGTTACGAGGTAGGAATGAAAAGACAAGGTGGAAAAGAAAAATTTTAACAAATTTCTCAGCTCAACAGGCCCACTCGACCGAGTACTTAGGGCACTCGATCGAGTGCAACTCCACTTGGTCTAGTGACAGGTTACTCGATCGAGTGGAAACCTTTCCAGAAGTTTTCCAGTTTCTTAATTTGCCCACTCGTTCGAGTGACAGGTCCACTCGGTCGAGTGAAATGTCCACTCGGTCGAGTGACTCATCCACTTGGTCGAGTGACTGGTCAAGACCCTCGAGTACTACTCTACTCGATTGGGTTTGGTCTCACACTCACTATCTTTGGCACATTACTCTCGTAATATATCTACTCTACCAACGATCATTACCATTCATTCATTAACAACGACACTAGCAAGCTCAAACATGCAAATGATACCTACATGCCAAGATTCGGGACTACCGTCCCTTATATCAACATACACCAATCATATCTACGCTATACTACTCACATGAGTCCATTTATCCATCCATCACATGTTATCTCATCCTACATAAACGATTCTATCATACGATAATATATAACGAGTAACAACACACGTATTCACACCACATTTTACATATTATCATTTATCATGCATCAAAGGGACCAAGATATCATGCTAGGTACTTAAGCATCATCAAAACTACATGTAATCACAAAACATTTCATTTGAGTAAGTAAATCATGCAAGATGCTAAACAAAATTCATATCACGCATTTCATCATGCAA
The DNA here is from genome assembly GCF_048544455.1 of Silene latifolia. NCBI lineage: Eukaryota > Viridiplantae > Streptophyta > Magnoliopsida > Caryophyllales > Caryophyllaceae > Silene > Silene latifolia. Next base: position 146,937,511 of record NC_133534.1, on the reverse strand, counting down.
TATATCATGTTATGTTTACCGACTCGTAACCACCCACGTAGTGACCAACTGAGACGATAAGCACTAGCTTTGGCATGAGGTCGCCTACTCATCCAAAACTGATCTCCTATTGTACTCATGTCGGGTTCATTTTACTTAGACTCTCCTAAATTCATTTTTGGTTTATTGGTTTTAGGTTCCAAAATCGTCGCTCTGATACAACTTTGTAACACCTCAACTATCCGGCCAAGATAATTGGAGCGTTGCCATCTCGGTTTCCCAAGGTAGGGTTTCAAAACTTCAATCAAAGAACATTTTATTAATATAATGTTTAGTGAATTACATAACGTAAACAAATGAATAAATAAGATACAACTCATGACACATATACTTTTCTAGCCAACTAGACTCATCTCGTGATATCATCAAGCTCGTCCCGTCTCCCGCGTACTATCCAAACAACCTGGACTTAACCTGCTACCCACATGACCAAAGGATATCATATGGATCGACACAGGCCACCCCAAAAGAGATAGGTGACAATACTTAGACACAACAAACATCAGTTTCATTAAATAAATAAAGTGTGACACGACTCGAGTGTGTGAACATACAACATGACTATGATATGAATGAACCACAACCGACAACCACAACCACGGTACCAGAATACGCCCAGACACACCGACAACCACACTGGTACCGGGACACGCCCAGACATACCGATAACCACACTGGTACAGGGACACGCCCAGAAATACCGACAACCACACTGGTACCGGGACACGCCCAGACATACCGATAACCACAAATAGGTACCGGGACATGCCCAGACGTACCGGGTCCGGAAGCCAACCGGATCCCCTGCCAGACGTCGTATCTCAACCACACGAGTCCCTCCATAACTCAAGCCATTAATGTGCACATCCCTCTTGGAGTGGGAAGCTCCAAGAGGCGACTTAAGCGCAAGACGGTCTCCCAACCGTCTTACGTCTCCAAAACAAGTAACCAATCAAACCACCATGTCCTCCGACATACAAGACAAAACAAAAACGATATACCATATAAGATGCTAATTGCCGATTCACTCAATCCAAATGAATGATAAAAGACTCATTTTATAAATAAGTGCAACAGTGAAACTACCTACCTCATAGAAATCCGCATAAGCAAATCGTCACACAAGCTAGGCCCGTCTCGTAAAACCGTCTCACAAAACCCATTTCCTAAAATACGATAATAATACAAATACGTATAAATATACCAATCTAATACGTATATAAATACATATGAATATACTAATCTATTTATATAAATACGTATAAACTAAATAAACTCGTCTTATACAATTACCCAAAACCCGACTCAACTCAACCTCCATTCACCACCCGCTACGGCCACCGCGGCCACCACCACCAGCCACGGCGGGCCACAGCCGGCAGCCAACACGGCCAGCAACAACAACAACAACAACACGGCTACAACAACAACAACCACACACGACCCCACAAGCACAAACCGCCACAACCACCATTGTGCCGGCCTGACCATAGTGGACCCAACGACCCATGGCCACCACCACAGCAGCCGTCAACACAACAACAACAATGGCGATAAACAACATTAACGCCCGACACCCTTCCTTTATTCCACTAAAACCGCCACCTCCGGTCACCCTCACGACCACCCACAACCACCACTATACTCCCCTCTCCTCCTCGACCTAGATCTGCCGAGAACAAGACCCAAACCGACCCGAAACCCTCTCAAAAACGCAGCCCTAAATCGTTTTACCAAAACCCATAAAACCCCTCGGTCAAACCCTCTCATGGTGGTCAACGGCCGCCCCTATGGTGTTCAAAGACGGGTCAGAGGTGGGTCAAGGTCGGGACGGGTCAATGGTATGAATAAAATAATATAAAGACTAGTATAAGACGGTTTACCTTACGATCTCAAGGCGGAGGGACAAAAGACGATCTCCTTTTATTCTCTTTTTCTCTCTTCTTTCTCTCTAAGATTCTCTCTAAAATTTGTGTGGTGGAAATGTGATGAGTGAAATGAGATAGGATAGGGTAGAGGGATTTATATATATATATATATATATATATATATATATATATATATATATATATATATATATATATATATATATATCTTTGGGGTATAATACATGTATAATGTATTATTATTATTATTATTATAATCTTTATTATTCCGTCTCAACATAACTTGTATAAATAAAATATTATTATTATTATTATTTTTATTATTATTATTATTATTATTATTATTATTATTATTATTATTATTATTATTATTATTATTATTATTATTATTATTATTATTATTATTATTATTATTATTATTATTATTATTATTATTATTATTATTATTATTATTATTATTATTATTATTATTATTATTATTATTATTATTATTATTATTATAAGATGCGCGCAACTTTCATTAAAATAAAAATAGAAGTTTACATGAAATTGGTGGGGAGCCGAGAGACAATCTGGGCTCCCACACCCTTAGCAATAACAAAGCTAAGTCTAGTAAAAATGTAAGCGGCCACCCGAGCCCCCGCATCCTGAGATACAGAGAATTTCTGGACCCGCTTGAGCAAGGCAACAACATCCGAACCCAGCTCCCCAAGTGAAGAGAAAGAGAAAGGAAGGAAGCCATAACCCGCTACCGCGCACAAATCCCCATACTTAGCACACTTTCGCTGAGCAAAGATCGGCGACAACCCGCCCGACACAAAAATGTCAACCCGGTCGAGTCAAAGGTGAAGAACCCGTCGGTCGACGCACACATCACGCCCCGTCCCAAGAATAAAGCAATAAATCCGCAGGACGAAGAGAGCCACCATGCCCATCAACCAAACCGATATCAACCTCCTTCCCCGCAGTAATACGGATCTATAGCGGATGTCGAAAAGAGTATCCCGGACAAGGTTATGCCGATGTTTAACGCCCACGATGCAAGACAAGAAACAGCGTGGTCTCCAAAAACATCCCCAAAAAAAACCCGAGAGCAAGCGGGACAGGGGGCCTAGATACCGTGAATAACGGAACACCCGGACGATACCCCAAAGACACTACGGTAAGTCCTCCGTTCATAGTCGACCCAACCCCGAGATAGGAACCGCGCGTAACCAATCGAGGAGTGAGAACCCTGTTGAGATCGCCATAAAGCAAGTCGGCGTGGTGTCAAAGAGAAAAGCAGGACTACGAGGCAAGAAAGAACCGTCGTGAAATAAATGTCTGTCAATTTCTTCATAAGTTTGGGGGCAGCAATTTCACTAGGGTGACCTATTATACCAGAACCTGTAGTCGCAGTAAACACCTCTGCGGCATCATCAAAAGCACGGCCAGCAGCTACAATACCAGAAGGGCCGAGGAGCTTAGCCTGCAAGCCAGCAGACTGCAAACGGGACGCAATAAAAGCATAAAATAAAACATCTCCCGCCGCATAGACACCAAGACCACCATGATGAAAAGGGAATGTAGCAAGGCACCACTTCCAATCCCCAAAACCCGGCCCTGACGCGGTGACAATACGTTCCAAGCTAGAACGAAGAGCGGCATCAAAAGGAAGATGGACAGATCCAAAAACACTAGGGGAGCAAGTACGAAGGGAGAAGTAGAGCTTAGAGATACCAGTACAAGCTCGAAGAAGAAGCAACTCACATTGCGGGTCCTCAATCCTCGCAACCAAGTCCATTAGCTCAATGGTCTTAGTTACTCTCGTCGCCACAATCTCACCTTTGCTAAAACCGGGCCAGTCTTGTGGTCCACCCAAAACTGTAACACCACGCAATGGCCGAGAAATAGAAGTGGGAAAAACCCCAGGAAGCCGACTCCGAGGATCCTCAATAGGCCAAAAGACCTCCGTCTTGGAAACATTAAGATGTAATCCAAAACGAGGGCCATCCAACCTAATCAAGTCCAAAACCTTGGCCACCTCCAAAGTATCACCCACGATGGTGCCATCATCTAAGTACCATGCCTGTAAAGTGAGGTCAAATGTGTCCCGGATCTTGCAAACTAAGGGATGCAAAACCAACGCGAAAAGCAAAGGCCCCAACATATCACCCAGCTGAACACCCTGACAAGACCACAAGCAGTGCTCTCAATAAAAAAGGCGGGCCGGGCTGGAATAACAAAACTCCACCCAACGGGAGAGAGCCGGGCAACGACGGCGGACCTCCTGAAGCATGGTCGAACGGTCAACAAGGTTGAACGCATTATGGAAATAAACCAGCAGCATAGAAAGCCCCACCTGAGTCCCCCGATCCTCAATGAGTCGGTTCAAGGCATGCAAGATAGCCTCTCCTCCACCGGACACACCCACCCCGAACTGAAGCCCATCAAAATAAGAAGATAAAGACGGACCAACCATAGAAGCACCAACCTTAGAGACAAGCCGTCTCCAGACCGTACCAACAACAATAGGGCGAACTCCACCACCCGGTTTAACGAGCGGTGTGAGAGGGGCGCTGGCAATGTACTCACCCAGAGGAAGAGGACATCGGCCCTCAAGAAAAAGATTAGCCACCCTAGTAATAGAAGTGATCAAATCGTCAGAGATAGCCACATCAGCGCCACTCAAACAGTCCATAAGGTGCTGGGCACGAAAACCATCCCTCCCACAAGAAGTACCCCGTGGGAAACTCCGTATCATATCCAAGACCATCGCCGAAGAGGCAACCAGAGGATGATGATCACCAGACAAAGTAGGTAAAGAAGGAGGTGGGGCGTCAGGATGCTTCTCACGCAGGGCCATAAGAGTGGCATCGGAGTAGGGGACAACCCCAGAGGAAGAAAGCACTCGGACAGCAGCAGTATAGTGGCCATCACAAATCTTCCGCCGACATTGGCGGAGGTTAAGCACACTCAAATCCAGATCCTCATCCACAGAAAATGAAGAAGGACGCTCATCAAAACACTCCTGCAACAACTGCAACCCCCCCTAGGTGTCCCCCAAGCAAGGATAGCCCTGGCAATACTCTTCTCCTGATGCTGATGCCGAATAGCAGTCCGACACTCATGATTACTCCGAGGAGCGAAAGTCCTAAGCAAACATAGCGGTAGAACTAGCAAACGAACCCAGCGGGAAAGATCACTCGGGACATCAAACACCCCATCCAAGGCCCCTTTCAAAACCCGAGCAAACCCAAGACGGCACCTAGGAGGAATGGATTTCACGGTGCGAAGCCCTAAAGACAAAAAACGATCCAGCGAAGATATAGACCACTGAACGGGCTCGACACTATCATCAGAAGAAACCGAAGTAGAAGGAGCCAAAGGTCTCGGAATACCATGAATATGGAAGGTGTAGAGGCCATCAACACACTCTGGGTACATCACAATATCACCCCGACTATGCCGACATCTAGCTCTAACAGTACGGGTTTTAAAACACACCCCACACAACCAGAGCCCCATCCGTCTCAAAGAATTCTCGGCATTGGAATAAACAGTCAAACTATTAGAAAGAGTCTGACATGTAAGGTCCAACGCACCATTAAGACAATGCCGGTCCTGTAAATGTTTCTGTCAAGCCGCTTTAGTCAAGCCCTTACCGAAACCATCCGGACACGCGTGAGTACCCGAAAAAGGACAATGGTACCGCACTAGCTCAGGCATGAAAGGACAGAAAAACCCAAAACCCTTCCTCGCGCAAAACGGTGCTGAACAGCCTAGGGCGACCAACACACCAAAAACCGCCCTAGGTAACCCGCACAACCCGAACCCCAGCAACAACCCGCAAACTCCACTACACCCAGAACCCACACGCACAAAGCAGAGGCAAAGGAGGCAGCGGCCGAGCTCAGAGCAGGGGCACCACCGGACCACCACAGCAAAGTATAAAAAGCGAGAAAACGAAACGGAAACAAAAAAGGCAAAAAGAAGAAAAACTGACCGGCAGAGGGACCCAAGGACAGCGCCGTCAAACCACCACGGCAATGACCGGTGACTTGAGCTCGGAAGGACAAAGAGTGGTGGCGCAGGATGACAGTGGTCGCAAAAAAGACGACAACGCCTCCTGAAATGACAAAAACGATGCTGAAAAAAAAAACCCTCGCAACCCAGAAATTTTCCGCTGAAACAAACCAACACACCTTCCCCTGACCGGCGACGTGGGGTCTAAATGGTCGACGTGGGGTGGCTGTAAGCAGTCAACGGCGGACGAAAAACCAGATAGTTGATGCCTGATCGGGTCCATTTGGTGTTCACAATTAAGCATATGTGGTCGTTGGTCAATGGTCGATACAAAACACAATTTATACTCCACAAACAACTCTACAATTAGTAAAGAGGCAAGTAAAGGTCGGATCCCAAGGGACGGGTATTGAAATGAGAATTCTATTGTAACTAGTGGTGTCTAGGGGTGTCACAAATTGGGTTGATGTAAAAGGTTACTAAACTAAAATAACAATGAAGATAAACTAGCAAGATGAATAAAATAAGGGGGTGTAAACAATTGATTAAAAGCACTAGGGTGTCATGGGTTCATAGGGGAATCATGGGATACAAACATGTTCTCAAATTATAAGCAAGCAATTATTGTTGTGATGGATTGAGTTGGGTTATATCTTACAATCCTAGGAAAGTTTGGGTCCCGGAGCCGAATCGATTAGATTGTACAACACCTACAAGTCGACTTAATCTTTCCTACTCAACACATGCATGGTCTAACAAGACTCGAGTTGGGTTATGTCTTACAAGTCAAGTTGAAAGGATAGAAGATGATAGTAAATGCAAGGATTCATAGGCTTAGCATTTCATCAAATATAACATGTGCATGTATTAAGATCAAAACAAGCAAGCAAATAAGATATGAAAGCATATTAATTTAAGCATGAATCATTCCCCATGTTGGTTTCCCCTAATCACCCATTAAACCCTAGCTAAGAGACTACTCACTCATTATCATATTGATCATGCTAGAAAGGTTGTCAATCATACTAACATAATGAAACATGATGAATAAATGAAAGTAATTAACAATAATTAAAAAGGGATTAAGAGATTATACCTACTAATGATTCCAAAATAATGATGCAAAGAATAATAGAAGAACTTGATGATTGATGGAAGGTTGTCAATCTCCCAATAAACCCAATAATCTTCTAATTACCCAAAATAAAGGAAGAACAAGAGAGAGATTAAAGAACTAAAACTTGGATTAAAACTTGATTAATACTTGATTACAATATTGAAGAGAGATTTTGATTGATATTAACTACTCTAAATATTGATAAGAAGAACATGCTCCTCTAATTAGACTAATGGGGTATTTATAGTGAAAATTAGGGAGGATGCATTAGGGTTAACTAAGGGCTAAACTAGTAATTACACTTTTTAAGTTGAGCAAGGAGAATCCGGTATTTTTTGAGAGAAGGGCTTCTCTTTTCGTAGCTTGAAGAATGAAAAAACGTCTTTCATCTTGAAATCCGTGCGGATGGGAGTCGGGACGGCCGGATCTGGTCTGAGGAATCCGAGCGGATTCAAGAGAGGGACGCTCGGATTGTCTTTGGGGAATCCGAGCGGATTCCAAGGTGGGACGCTCGGATTGGGCTGGACGGACGGGCGGATTTGGTACAATCCGTTCGGATTGTTGGTCAGCTTCAATTCTTCTTCTTTTCTTCCCTTTTCTTCATAAATTCCTTGGGGATTTCCTCGGGGACTCAAGGATCCTTTTCTCAACAATGCTCTTCTACTATGATATGTACAAAGGCCTTCTAGTCTTGTCTCTCCTTGATGCTTGGTCATTGAATACAATCAATTTAGCCTCGTTTTGCCATGAAAATGCAAGATTCTTACTCCTTTCCTACCAAGGGATCAAAATCTCAAAGAATATGCAAAACAAAGAACTAAAGATAAGAAATGACCCAAATAGGCACTAAAAAGCATGGAAACAATGGTAATTCGGGGGCTAAATATGCGCCAATTATGGTCACATCAAATATCCCCAAACCGAACCTTTGCTCGTCCCGAGTAAAGAGGTGACAAAGACTAGGACCAATACTAACCTAACCTAATAATAATAGCCGATATGAGACAATTAGCGGGTCTCACTCCGCCCCTTCAACTCACAACAAGACAACCATGAGGTAGGATGCCTTCTTGCAAGGCAAGGTGGGTCTTGCCAAAATGGCGACACATCCAAACATTAAAGCACATAAAATCACATAATGGATGCATCTACAAAAGAATAGCCACTTTCCTCATCTAAGTGGCGGAAATTATCTACAAGGGAAGCAATTCAAGGGTGCATACTCCTTCATAGATGCAATTTGTTCAAACTACTAAGCCTATAAGGATACCAGTAAATCACCTCCAAAAGGTGTCAAGCTAGGGTACCTTTGTCCTCAATCGTTAAATGCTTTTGTCAAGAGTAGACTCCCTATGGTGTTAGAAACACTGGAGGATCGCGGAATTCCCCCTCTTGCCTAGACAAGAAGAAGGGTCGTCCCCTCTCTACCATGCACAAAAATGGATACGATGGATGAAGGGATCAATAGATATTGAGTTTCATTTTGGGAGTTTGCTTTTGTTTTTGTTTTTCCCCCCAATTTCTTGTGGCATATAATATTTGAGAACACTTTCTTTTTGCCATTTCTTTTTGATTTTTGGCATTTCAATACTTGACAACTTTTTTGCATTTCTTTTTGAACATTTTCAAAGTCACCCCAATTAGTAACGAGGGTGCCTTGTATTTGAAGCTTTAGGAGTTCTATTTTTGCTCCTCTTTTCATTTGATGCATTTTTGCAAACTTTCTTTCACTTTTCATTTCTTTGAACTCAAATTGATTTCTTTTTGTGCCCATTCCCTTTGATGACAAAAATGTATGGTAGAACATGGATGAATGATGGAAGTATGCATGGTTTCAAGGGTCACCTTGGAATAAACGGTAGCCAAGGAGTTATCACACCACAAGGTACTCTTGACTCGGCTTTAAACCATGGGTCAAAGGATACTAGCATGACACATCCTAGGGTGTTTTACAAGCATTCTAACAAGCAAAGTCTTAAGAATAAAAAGCATCTACTAGGGCCTATATACACTTGTCAAGCTTCCCAAGTAGACGGTTTCACAAAATTTTTCTAACATGCAAACTACATGCCATGATGCAACTAACATATAAACATCCTAATGCAAATGATTCTACCAACTAATATGCCATATAAACTAAATGCAAGTCCTAAGTTCCAATTGTTTTACCGCATCAATCAAAATAAAGCCACATAGTCATTAACATAAAGAGGAAAAAGGAGATTGGAAAGATCATACCATGCGGTCTTCAATATCCTCATGTCTCGGATGTGGCGTAGTCAATCAAAGTGAACAAGGATGAAACAAACACAATATATACAAGACAATATATACAAAGGAAACGAACTTGTTTTTGGTTTTTCAATTTTTTCAAATTTTTATGTGTTTTGAAATTTTTCAATTTTTATGGGTTTTTTGAATAAAAGTTAAGTGTTAGAATTCCCATCCCCACACTAATATGGGCATTGTCCTCAATGGCGAAAATGATGGAAATTATGCAAAGATGATGCATGATTTCTATACTAAATGCAATTCTACACTAAGCTATACTACATGATGCATGGTTTTTGTTATGACGGAGAGGATAATTTAGATTACCTCCCGTTGTGTATGCATTAACTTCCCCAAACCAAATAAGACACTATTGCTAATGTCAAAGCATTGGGGTAGTTCATGCACACACTATGCTATGCATGAAACTAGATTGTCATTTTGGATTTTCAAAAATGGGAACAATAAAGAACACCTCAATGGTGTCGAGGTGTGAGTCCTTTGATGTTGCTAGGACTAAACCAACAATGATCAAAATGAAATAAAATACAAAGAGATATAGACAAACCATGGGAGTGTAGGAGTCTCCAAGGCTAGTCTTGCATCATGCTATCATCATCATCACTTCCCTCATGAGAAGTGGTCACATTGCCACTTTCCTTGGCACTTTCTTCATCTCTTTCTCCATCATCTTGCTCATCATCATCTTCACCATCTCTTTCTTCATCTCCACTTGCTTCTTCCTCAATATTATCATCAATTCCTTCACCATTTCCAACAACCTCATTGTCTTCCACCACGTCCCTAGATGCACCCGGAAACAAGGCTTCTTTATCCGCCCAACTAGGCAAAGGACAAGATGGATCAAGGAGTCCTTGCCTAGCTAGATGTAAGAGGGGAGGATATTGAGCCAAATATGCATTCTTCCGATCTTCATAAGCTTGCTTGTGCATGGCTTGCATAAGAAGAGTGACATAGTCTTTCCCAATTTCAACTCCTTGCGGTTTGAACTCTTCATACACAAAGGGGTAAGGCGGTATAACAATGGAAGAGGAGGGGGTTTCATGATCACCCTTTTGTTGTTGAATGATGTACTCGGCTTCTTCGGATAGGGGAAGTAAATAGTTGGTCCGGTGGACACTTAGACGACAAATCTTCGCGGGTAAAGTGAATGATCGAGCCTCACTAGTAAGCCACCCAAACTTGGTGTCAAGGGGATTGTGAGCAACCCACTTGAACTTGTTAATCATGATAGACATATCAATAAGATGGCCACCTTCCTTTGCCTTGTACTTGTTATCCTTATTGAAATTAGGATCAAAGTGCTTGGCTAGGACCGTGACTAGGCCGCCATTAACAATAACGGTTGTACCCTTCTTCCCACTATCAACATGGAGCCATCTATCAACCAATAGCCTCAAAGAATTGTAAGGCTTGGTATGAATTCTTCCAATATTCAAAGCCGATTCAAGGAGAATAAAATCAAGTCTTGTGAAATGATTGGTGTCTTTCCTAGCAATTATGGTATTTCCCACAACTTTGTGCCATACTCTTATGCCCGGATGATGGACCAAAAGAGCACGACAAGCATGAAAATCATCAAATTTCTTCCCGGAGATTGCCTCCCAAAGAGGCTCGGGGTCATACTTCCCATATTGCTTATAATATTTCTCTTCATCGCTAAGACCCAAAATTTCACCCAATTCCGGAAAGGTAATGCGTCTACTAGTGTTAGCTAGACGAAACTCAAGATTTTCCCTATTCTCGACTTTGGTCACTTTTAAAGAACTTAAGAATTCTAAGACAAGGGAGGGGTATGTTACTTCCTTTGTTTCAAACAATTTCTTCAAACCCATGGCATTGAAAAAAGGCTTTTGTTTGTTCAAGAACACCTAATTTCTCCAAAGCATCTTTACATATGAATTTGGTGGATTGAATTGATTTCATAGCAAACTTGGCAAATGTATTTCTATGGGTATCGGAAATAAAAGTTACCTCCGGATAATGTAAGAGTTGATCGATTACCGGTGTAGAAGGTGATGCTCCCATAGAAGTTTGTTGTTGTTGTTGTTGCACTTCCAAATTTGGTGTTGCTACCACCATTGCCAAAGCTTTCTTTGTTTGGAGAGCTTTTTGTCTTTGAGAGAGAGCCTTTGCCTTTGGTGCCTTTGTTGCCCCCTTTGTCCTTGCCATTTGATGAACTAACCAAGAAAAGAGTCAAAAATCTTCAATTTGTAGAATGCCCAAATCGATTTGAAGGTGAAAGGCTTTGCCTTTATGAAATCAAAAATCGACTCAAAGGTTGAAGATTTTGTTCTTGGTTTTGATTGTTATTGAAGATGGAGTGATTGATTTGTTGTTTGAAGGATGGTTTGATTTGATTTTGGTGGATTTTGTTGAGGATTTTTGTTTTTGTGATGGAGAGGATGAGGGTTTTGATGTTGTGGGTAGTGTTTGTGAATGAATGAATGAATGAATGAAGGTGGGGTGGGTTATAAAGAACTCGACAATTTCAGAACGCAGGGACAATCCGTGCGGATTGGGCGCAATCCGTGCGGATTCTACTGCTTCAAAATTTTCAAAATCTCGCCTAGAGACGGGCGGATTCTGGGGAATCCGCTCGGATTCTTTTTGAGGGACGGGCGGATTTTGTGCGGGGACGGACGGATTGCGTCCAGAGATTTTTCTTTGTTTTCTTCAATTTGCAAAGACAGGCGTCTTGTGTAAAAGACGGACGGATTCTGTGAGACGGGCGTCTTTCCAGAAATCCACTCGGATTCTTTAACAGTCAAGAAATTTGCAATTTCAGCTCAGCTCAGGACGGGCGTCTTGTCAGCAGGACGCTCGGATTTGCTGCAGACGGGCGGATTCTCAAGAATCCGCTCGGATTCTGGTCCTTTGTACCCGGATTCACTTCATTCGTGCACAATGCATTTCCCTTTACCGTTTTTCCATTCTTCTTCATTTCTTGTGTTCTTCATTGTGGGGGCACTACTAAGGCATGAATAGCCTAGGCAATTGCCATCCCCACATTAAGGCAAAGCACTACACATCAATTGAAATCGTTAGTCCCTCCCTCACTTCTCTCTTTCATGACAATTATTTTGATCAAAGTAAATAAAATCCAAAAATGACAAAAAATGCAATACAAGAATTGAAATGTAAGTTAGGGAGTTAGAAATATTTACAAGTGGTGGTTTAGGGAGGACTCCACAAAACTCTCATTCTTGATGAGATGACAAGGGGGCATGTTCAAGGTGTTGTTGATGTTGCTCAACACCTTGAAGAAGTAATCAAAAGCTTGTTCATTGTTATGGTAGAGGTCCTCAATAGACCGTGGCCCTTGTTGTTGATCATGATCGATGGCATGCCCAATGTAGGGATTAAAGATCCCTTCAAACTCATCGTCCCAAAGACCACAAACTTCATTGAGTTGATCATTGAAAATCTCTTGCTTAGATGGAGACAACTCTCCCAATTTCTTCTCTTGGCAAATGAGGCCATCTTCTTCTTCCTTGGTTGATTTTGATGAGCCTTGCAAGCTCTCCTTGTCACAATTCACTTGCTCTTTGAATGGAGCATCTTCAATTTTCTTCCTCCATTGGAGTTCCGATTTCTTCCTTTCATCTTTCCGGCTATAATGATCAATCATGAAACATGGCTCATGCAAACGAGGAGCTCTCATGGTTTTGTCAAGATTAAAAGTTATGCTTTCATCTCCCACTTCTAGAGTGAGCTCTCCATGTTTCACATCAATCACCGCACCCGCGGTGTGGAGGAAAGGTCTTCCTAAGATGATTGGAATGTTGGAATCTTCCTTCATATCAACAATGACAAAGTCCACCGGGATGAAAAACTTCCCATATCCCTAATGGTCTCTTCGTCGATCTATCGGCCATTTGAAGAGTGATATTGGTGCACTTAAGCTCTCCCATTCCCAACCTTTTACTTACCGAGTATGGCATGACACTCACACTAGCCCCTAGATCACATAAGGCTTTGTTAATCGTCATGTCGCCAATGGTACACGGTATTGAGAAGCTTCCCGGATCCTTTAACTTTGGAGGTGAACTCCCTTGAAGTATTGCACTACTCACCTTAGTGAAGGCGATAGTCTCAAGTTTCCGGATCGACTTCTTCTTTGTAAGGATATCTTTCATGTACTTTGCATAGGCCGGAACGTGATTGATTAATTCCGTGAAAGGAATTGAGACTTCTAAATTCTTCATAATTTCCATGAACTTTCCAAGTTGATCATCAAATTTGGGCTTGGCTTGACGACTCGGGAAAGGAAGTCTAATCACAATGGGCTCCTTCTCTTTGGCTTTGTCTTCATTTTTCTTTGAACTTTCTTCTTTTGATGATTCCCCTTCTTTGGGACTTTGCACAATTTCTTCCTTTTCACTAGCTTTCACAACTTCATTCTCAACTTGCTTTTTCGGTGCCTCATATCTTGTACCACTTCTCAAGTGAATGGCACTAACCGTTTCATGTCTAGGGGGATTACTTTGAGGTAGTAATTGCCCCTTTTGTCTTTGTGAGCTTGAAGATGCTAGTTGAGTCAATTGTGTTTCCAACATCTTGGTGTGAGCTAGAATGTTGTTGATGGTGGTATCTTTTGCTTGGCTATCTTTTTGCATTTGAGTGAAAAATTCTTGTTGATTCTTTTGCATTTGGAGGACCGCTTTTTGGACATCAAAACCTTGGTCATTTTGGTGATTGTATGGATTTTGATTTTGGTAACCTTGGTTTTGATTGTAAAAGGGTCTTTGATTTTGATTTCTCATAGGTGGTGGAGTGTATGTTGTTTGAGGGTTTTGAACATTTTGGATTTTGTATGAGAGATTTGGATGGAACTTGGTGTTTTCATTGTAAAAATTTGAATAAGGGGTACCACTTTTGTAAGCTTGGAAAGCATTGACTTGTTCGGTTGTTCCCCTACACTCACTTGAGTCATGACCCAAAGTTCCACAATTCTCACATATCCCACTTGGGATTGATGAGGATGTCGTCATGGCATTGACATGATGCTTTGATGTTTTTGAGTTTTCCTCAAGTCTAGCCATAGCTTGTTCAAACTTCAAGTTGATTGTGTCAATGTGAGCACTAAGTTGAGCACCCAATTGAGTAACGGAGTACACTTCATACTTTCCTCCTCTAGTAGCCTTGCGAGGCCTACTATATTGTGAATTATGGACCGCCATTTCCTCAATCTTGTTCCATGTTTGATTGTCATCAACTTCGGTGAACATTCCATTTGATCCCATATTGAGAATGTTCCTTGAATCTTCATATAAACCATTCCAAAATTGTTGCACTAAAAACCATTCGCTAAGTCCATGGTGAGGACATGAGCGACAAATACCTTTGAACCGCTCCCAAGCTTCATACAAAGATTCTTCATCCCTTTGCTTAAAACCCGTAATTTGAGCTCTTAGCATGTTAGTCTTTTCCGGTGGGTAGAATTTTTTGTAGAAAGCTAGAGCTAGCTTCTTCCAAGAATCTATTCCAAGGGTGGCCTTATCAAGGCCCTTCAACCATTTCTTTGCGGTGCCGATTAACGAAAAAGGAAATAAGACCCATCTTATTTGGTCTTGAGTCACGCCCGTTTGAGAGATAGCTTCACAATAATCGCAAAAGGTTTCCATATGAGAATGAGGGTCCTCACTAGGCATTCCCCCGAATTGGCTCCTCTCAACTAGTTGGATGAAGGCGGACTTGGCAATAAAATTACCGGTGAGATGTTGCGGTGTAGGAGTACCATTTGGTAGATCCTCCTCGGTGGGTATAGAGTGTGACGAGAATTTAGGCATTGTAGGTGGATTTTGTGGGATATTGTGTAATGGGTTTTCTTCTCCTTCTATTGCGAAAGGATTGACAAACTCACTAGTGGGTTGAACAACTTCACCAACACCTCCCAAATTCCTCCTAACAAGTCTCCTATTATTCGTCAAGGTTCTTTTGATTTCACGGTCAAAAGGTAACAAATCTCTTTGTAACCTTCTAGACATGCAAAATATCAAACAACTCGAAAACAATTAGAACAAACCTTGAGGAGTTTTACTTCCCCAAGGTGAAACAGACACAACTAATAACAATAAAAGAAATCTTAAATCAATTAAACACCGTCCCCGGCAACGGGTATTGAAGCATATGTGGTCGTTGGTCAATGGTCGATACGAAACACAATTTATACTCCACAAACAACTCTACAATTAGTAAAGAGGCAAGTAAAGGTCGGATCCCAAGGGACGGGTATTGAAATGAGAATTCTATTGTAACTAGTGGTGTCTAGGGGTGTCACAAATTGGGTTGATGTAGAAGGTTACTAAACTAAAATAACAATGAAGATAAACTAGCAAGATGAATAAAATAAGGGGGTGTAAACAATTGATTAAAAGCACTAGGGTGTCATGGGTTCATAGGGGAATCATGGGATATGATCATACAAACATGTTCTCAAATTATAAGCAAGCAATTATTGTTGTGATGGATTGAGTTGGGTTATATCTTACAATCCTAAGAAAGTTTGGGTCCCGGAGCCGAATCGATTAGATTGTACAAAACCTACAAGTCGACTTAATCTTTCCTACTCAACACATGCATGGTCTAACAAGACTCGAGTTGGGTTATGTCTTACAAGTCAAGTTGAAAGGATAGAAGATGATAGTAAATGCAAGGATTCATAGGCTTAGCATTTCATCAAATATAACATGTGCATGTATTAAGATCAAAACAAGCAAGCAAATAAGATATGAAAGCATATTAATTTAAGCATGAATCATTCCCCATGTTGGTTTCCCCTAATCACCCATTAAACCCTAGCTAAGAGACTACTCACTCATTATCATATTGATCATGCTAGAAAGGTTGTCAATCATACTAACATAATGAAACATGATGAATAAATGAAAGTAATTAACAATAATTAAAAAGGGATTAAGAGATTATACCTACTAATGATTCCAAAATAATGATGCAAAGAATAATAGAAGAACTTGATGATTGATGGAAGGTTGTCAATCTCCCAATAAACCCAATAATCTTCTAATTACCCAAAATAAAGGAAGAACAAGAGAGAGATTAAAGAACTAAAACTTGGATTAAAACTTGATTAATACTTGATTACAATATTGAAGAGAGATTTTGATTGATATTAACTACTCTAAATATTGATAAGAAGAACATGCTCCTCTAATTAGACTAATGGGGTATTTATAGTGAAAATTAGGGAGGATGCATTAGGGTTAACTAAGGGCTAAACTAGTAATTACACTTTTTAAGTTGAGCAAGGAGAATCCGGTATTTTCTGAGAGAAGGGCTTCTCTTTTCGTAGCTTGAAGAATGAAAAACGTGCTGTACTGAAATCCGTGCGGATGGGAGTCGGGACGGCCGGATCTGGGCTGAGGAATCCGAGCGGATTCAAGAGAGGGACGCTCGGATTGTGGTGGGGGAATCCGAGCGGATTCCAAGGTGGGACGCTCGGATTGGGCTGGACGGACGGGCGGATTTGGTACAATCCGTTCGGATTGTTGGTCAGCTTCAATTCTTCTTCTTTTCTTCCCTTTTCTTCATAAATTCCTTGGGGATTTCCTCGGGGACTCAAGGATCCTTTTCTCAACAATGCTCTTCTACTATGATATGTACAAAGGCCTTCTAGTCTTGTCTCTCCTTGATGCTTGGTCATTGAATACAATCAATTTAGCCTCGTTTTGCCATGAAAATGCAAGATTCTTACTCCTTTCCTACCAAGGGATCAAAATCTCAAAGAATATGCAAAACAAAGAACTAAAGATAAGAAATGACCCAAATAGGCACTAAAAAGCATGGAAACAATGGTAATTCGGGGGCTAAATATGCGCCAATTATGGTCACATCAATGCCCTAAAAACGATGCCCTAAACACAAAACACCACAACCCTAATGCCGACACCAACTGTCCCGACGATGAAACCGACAAAGAGCAGGCCGGCGTGGGACGATGATGGTGGTGACGGAGGAAAAAGGGTAGCAGCAAAGGGATCGCCGGAATCGAAACCAGAATCGCCCTCTCCCTCTCTCTCTCTAACGTTCAAAAATTATTATTATTATTATTATTATTATTATTATTATTATTATTATTATTATTATTATTATTATTATTATTATTATTATTATTATTATTATTATTATTATTATTATTATATACGGAGTATTACATTATCAAACTCCCTCAAGCTAAACCCTTGCTTGTCCTCAAGCAAGCACCCAATATAATGTATGATAAGGACAAGGGTATGAGCAACAATCATCTCATCCAAATGCAATTCCCGACAAGTAACTTTAAAGTACAATGAATCAAATCCCGAAACAACATGGTCATAGGGAAAATGCAACAACATGGATGAGATTTATATGACGGTGTAGCATAAAGGACTTCACATGGACATTTTAACTCTTACATGATATTATTGACATTGGATTCCTCACGGGATTCACTCACACTCATAATATGAACATGGCAATATATATGTGAATGACACTCTCCTATCTACGACTCAAGAGAATGCGTCCGCAATCTAGTATGGTAAACATTCTAAATCAATAAGATAATAATGCTAACAAGAATGCACAAATAGAAGCCAAGAGAAGAGCTAAAAGAGGCTAGGGGTAATGGGTAAAAAGTGGACAAACGAGTTTGGATATGTGGAGTTAAAGGCCGAGCTAATCAACCATCCAAATGAGTGAACAGTGCTTAAATAACCAAATACCAATCTTATAGCAAGAACTCATTGAACCCATGTAGCATATGGCCCAAATTAAAACTTTTGCAACACAAAATGAACTTCCCAACTCAATTTCTTCATAAATTATAGAAGATCAATCTCATTTCTTTTTCTTTCTCTTTTTCATCCAAACGTTTTTTTTTTTCATTTCTTTTCTTTTCATCTTTCTTTCTTTATTTCAATTTTTCCAATTAATTTTTTTTCTTCTTCCTTTCTCACTTTTCTTTCACAACACAACGGGAATTAGTGATCCCGTCAACATCATCAACATCACAAAAGCACCCTAAACTCACCAAGATTGTTACTAGCTCAACAAGGTAGGCATTTTGGTTTGTAGCTAGAAACAAATATATGGTAGCATATAATGAGAAAAGGCTCAATAATAGGTGATGCACGTGAGAAATTATAACATTAAAGCTTCAAGTGCAAACTATCATAACATGTCTAAGAATAAGGAACCAATGCCATACTTATACGTTTTGATGTAACGCACACCACTACACACACCTAAATGAGACTGGTTAAAGAGGCACCGACCTTTTTAGTCGCTCTAACTTACCATTTATGTAGCTTACCAATGTCAAGATCAAGTCTATTTTGTCCAAAATCCATCCCCACCCACTATGTCAAGACATCCCCATGCATGCAAAACCCGTCAAAAGCGCGACTCGTTAGCTTAAAAAGCTACAATATGGGAATGAAAGGAGGATTGACATTATGCATAAGACATAAGGATGGACACAGCAAACATTCTTATGAAATTTTTCAATTTTTTCTATTTTTTTGGGATTTTTTAATATATGAAAGCAATTAAATATCTAGACTCACTAAATCCCTCCCCCAAGCTAGAACAACACATTGTCCCTAATGTGTGACACAAACATAGACAAACAAAAACCAACAAGGGGAGATGGGATTACACATGCTAAAATAAAGGAAGGAAAGAAAGAAAGCATACTAACGTGTAGAAGCCTCCCCCAAGCTATCTTGAAAACGGGGTAGTCTAATCCATGTACCAAAGTACCTGAAAAAGACAAGCTACTACAAACTAAAGAAAACTAAATGTCTTTTTGTCCTAAGTATTACATCAAAATCAAATGGAAATTACAATTGTCCAAAAACTGTAAATTGTTTCAAAAAGCATAAATAAAACAAATTTCCCTAAATGAATATCCATTGTCCTCTAACAAGCATGTCAACACCCTTAGAAGTTGATCATATTCCTGCGCATGAGCAATACACAAGCATATGTAAGCAATTGATATGATTAAAACATGATATATGAAAGGTAAAGAATGATAAATTTTATCAAAATGCTTATGAGAGATTTCAAAGAGAACCACCGTACTACTCCACTCGTCAGCAAGAGATGGAGTATCAAGCTTAAGACCATAAAATAAACCGTTAGTGCACAAAATATCATCATGAATGGTTTCAAATTGGTGGTATGAAAATTCTAAATGCTAGGACACATCAAAAATGGGAGGTTCATCCCATTTAACCTCTATGTTAGAATCGCTAAGTCCTTCATCTACCTCAAAAGGGTCAAACATATCCTCCATGGAAGGATTTTCAAAGAAGTCTAAGGTCTCGGGTAAAACCTTATCCTTTTCATGATAATCGGGCTGAACCTCATCCATGGCACGTGTGTCAACTACCTCTTCAACGAAATGGTTAATTGGAATGGCAATAGGGGGAATTTCAAACAAGAAAGTCGGTCTATCGTCTTCGTCATCCAATAATTCAAAATTATTAGAGGGAAAAGACTCGCATTGGGAGGTTGGGAGAGCATAAGGAGCGGTAATAAGCTCACATTGGCTCGCTTCCTTTTGAGAAAGTTGTTCCAAACGAGCCTGAAGCACTTTGAGCTCCTCTTGGATACGCCACACATTTAATTGGCGTGCTACCTCCCGCAGTTGACTTTGGCTAGCCATGAAATCTAAGAAATTCCAAAGTTCTGGCCCGATCATGTAGTAGACACCTCCATTACTCAACTTTAGATCCAATTCATGGGTCTCAAAATCCATACTATCAAGCATGAAATGACCCAAGTAAACCCCATCAAGGACATGTCCAAGGGAGATCATCGCAAAAATAGTAGAACCGGGCAAGATAGTCATGAAAAGGCTCATCTTTGAGTTGTGAGACGAATCCATCATTCATTATAAAAGGCCAAGTTTTATTTCCTACAAAATAGGCACTAAAACTACAGGGAAAACGTGAGAAGATCCCAAGCAACAAGTGTTCCCCGGGACAAATAAAACAAGATAGAATTCAACAACTAATTAGCAAACAAAACCGCGCTCCCCGGCAACGGCGCCAAAATTTGATAGGCTGTCGCAACCTAATCAAAGATAAATACCCTAGAAACAAATGAATGTAGTAATAGGGGTCGAACACAAGGAGACGGGAGTTTCTATATAAATTGTTATAGGGTGAATTCTATCTAGGTCGGTTATCGATTGATTATATGATTGGGTTTGTAAACAATAACAATAAAGGAAGAGTCTAGGAGGTTGGGTCACACATGCAAATTATGTAAATGCTCAAATTAAACATAGGAGTTGATAATATCGTTAATTGTTTAGGCTTAAAGACAACCACCTCTCGGCCTTATTGTCAACCATAGATCGGGTCCTAGCGAACTCTCGTTATGACTAGGTCATCTACTAAAATATGCTTAGTCTAATTCAATTTCGTGCCTCTCGACTTATAAAAGTGAATTAACAAATTTAATATAAGATAGTGATCATTTATCAAAGATTAACAAAACAAAGCAAACATGTAATAGAAACTTTTAATCGATTACTATAATATCCTAATTCAACAATTGCAAAAACTATTTGTGCATGGCTTCCCTTATTCCCTAGACAAATTAAACTACACTTGCATAATGTAAACTAAACTAATGACAAATGATAAAGTAAACATGATAACTAACTAATAATGGAAATGACAAAGGACATGACAAAATAATACAAGAAATAGAATTACCTCAACAAAGGAAATGAACTTGGAAATGCAAGATAGAACAAATGGAAATGACTTGTAAATGAACTTGTAATATAAATTGAAATGCATAAAGAAATGTTTGTAAAAACTAAAGGAATGCTTAAAGGAAATCTAATTTAAACTACATTTTATTCTGAAAACTAAGACTAAAGCGTATAGAAAAGTGTGTGGAACTGTGTGGATAAAACACCCTTTATATAGGACCAAAGGGAGTAACGTAAGCGGGGTAGAATAAGGGCACCCCGATCGGGGACACCCCACCTCGATCGGGGTCATGGCATTTTAGGATTTTGTCTTAATTCCGTCTTAACTCCTTGCTTTATGGTGATTCGGAATCCTATGCTAATGTCTTTAAGAGTCCGTCTAAGGCATCTTAGGCATCCTTTGGCATCCAATGCATGCATATGGCTTGGGTTTTTACTTGGACCTCATTTGTTTACATATCCACCAACCAAGATTAGTTTCCTCTTGCTCGGGTTTTCCAATTTCTTCACAAATGCTCCTATGCTTCCCGGAACGCCCTTGTATGGTCAAGACTTGCTCTCATTAGCCTCGTGAACTTGAGTAATTGCTAATTTGACGGGAAAAAGCTATCAACGGATTCATTTCCTACAAAATGCAATGAATACGAGCAAAAACACCTAGAACACAGAATTAGCTCACAAACACACTAATAGAAGTGCAATAATCAAATAAACCGAGCTAAAATAGGGGGTTAAAGTATATATAAAATGAACATATCACATTGTCTTGGATACTTGCATATGTCATTTTTCATTGGAATGCGTGCTCGTGATGACTAAGTCCGATCTTTGCTTCTAATTGTATCTCATACTAGTGTATGCTTATGACATGTTTACTTAATATTCTTTCATGCTCTCTCTTATCTTGTTAACATGTATGATTCTTGTTTGCTCTTGCTTTTCGATCTCAGTTAATTAATTCTTATTCTTAACATGTCTTGTTTTAATTAAGTTCTTTGTTATGTTCATTTTGATATAATGTGACTGGGAGAACCTTGAGTTACTCCCCAATGACTGTGGCGTTCATGTTTACATGAATGACAGGTATTAGTCGGTGCTACTTGGGGTGAAAACATGTGTGAGCTAGCGAGTACCGATAATAATAATTTTACATTTATGTTCCGCTTTGCTTAGACTCACTTTTTGTAACACCCCCATACTCCAAGTGCCTTACAAGGACCACTCAGGTATGAAGACATCACCATCTCGGTCGCCCGAGGTATGATAATCAAATAGACAAAACGGAAACAACATTTATTATAAATAGTTTAATGATGAATACAATCCTCGAAACCAAACTGAAAGTACAATACATTATTCCAAACTATCTGTTCTCAACTGAAATATAAATAAATGCTAAACTACAGCGGAAGACTCTATCGTCATGTCGTGGCCATCCCAGCTATCCCAGTATCGTCTCTATACCTGCTCAATATCTGCTCACCATCCCCGAATGGATCACCGCAGGTTTTACAAAACAACACCGGGGTCAGTACTAATCACACAATCAATATAGATAACAATAAAAGACAAACAGACAATTTGAATCACACACACACACACACCACCAACTCCCATCATCTCAATACCGATCGTCCACTTTGGACCATTACGCCGATGGGGGACCGCAGCCGTTCCCACCTAAGCCCCGCTCATCGTACGAGCGATAACCCTGTCCATTAATGTGCACATCCCCTTTCGTGGCGGGTTCCACGAAGGGCGAAACTAGGGCGTGAGATCACTCCCGCAAGTGACCCCACTCAGCCGAGAACGCATCTCGAGAGCCAAAGAAACCACACACAATCACATCCACAATCACAATCATAAACATCATGTTAAACAACTAACTACAGCACATCACCAATATCCCATTATGGGACTAATGCGAGTAGGAAAATCCTACCCGGAAAGCACAACACGCAGACGGTATCTACTGTTTGTATCAAAACGGCTCCTCTACGAATTCTCCTCCTATCATACATAACACATAAAGACTACCAATTACTTACTACTCATAAAACCCCCAAACCCTAAATTAGGGTTTGACCAAACCTAGCAAAACATTATAAAAATTATGCTAGAAGCTTACCCTCGACGCAAGGAATCCAACGACGCGAACTACGATACAAACTGACCGTCTGAACTCCGGGAATTGTCAAGAACGCGATTAGGAAGAAGAACCAGTTGCTTTCTCTCTTAAACAGGTTTTAGGTTTTGTAAAAAGTGATTTACAATAAAGACGAATATGCTTAAATACCTTAATCGCGTAATTAACAAAACCCGAGAAAAACCCCCGATAAACCGGACACTCGATCGAGTACCCAAGGTACTCGATCGAGTATTTTCTACTCGATCGAGTGCCCCGACTACTCGATCGAGTGCCCAACAGTCGAAACTATTTATCTTCGCAACTTGCCCTTACTCGACAGAGTAAGGGCTACTCGATAGAGTACCCCCCCAAGACATAAATACGGAGTATTACAGTCTTCCCTCCTTAAAAAGAACTTCGTCCCCGAAGTTCAAACTACCACTAAACAAAGGCACTCCCATAACATTCCCGACTCATAGCCACAACAAAAACAACATAAGACATGACACTAATCCCAACTTATCCCGACAAACATACCGACGCGACGTACAAAAAGGTGCATAAAACTCTTAAAACTCGCTCGCGATCATCTCCTACCCCCTAAAGAAACAAGGTTACGTCCCCGTAACCACACATACCTGATCAAAAAGAAAGGGGTAACGCTCCTTCATGATATCCTCTGCCTCCCATGTAGCTTCCTCGGTCTCGTGGTTAGACCAAAGGATCTTAAGCAAAACTGTCTCACCACTCCTGGTCTTTCTAACCTTTCGGTCTAGGATCTGCTTAGGTACCTCAAGATATGATAAAGACTCATCCAGCTCTAAGCTCTCTGCCTCCAACACATGTGACGGGTCACTCACATACTTCCGCAGCTGCGATACATGAAACACATTATGTACTCTCTCCAACGCAGCCGGTAAAGCCAAACGATAAGCAACTTCCCCAACTCGCTCTAAGATCTCATAAGGCCCTATAAACTTCTGACTTAGCTTGCCTTTCTTCCCAAATCTCATAACTCCGCGCATAGGAGACACTTTCAGAAGAACCTTGTCCCCAACCCGAAACTCTATATCCCGGCGATGTAGATCTGCATAACTCTTTTGTCGATCATGGGCTGCTCTCATCCGTTCCCCGATCATCTTAACTGTTCCACCATCTCATGTACCATCTCTGGTCCTAAAAACATTGCCAAAGCACTATCGTCCCAACAGATTGGACTCCTACATCTCCTCCCATACAAAGCCTCAAACGGTGCCATACCAATACTAGTGTGATAGCTGTTGTTGTAAGAAAACTCTATCAAGTCCAACCTCTGCTCCCGGCTACCACCAAAATCCATCACACAAGCTCGCAACATATCCTCAAGGGTCTTGATTGTTCTCTCGTCGCCCATCTGTCGCAGGATGAAATGTTGTACTCATCTTCAAAGCTGTTCCCAACGATTCCTGCAACTCCTTCCAAAACCTCGATATAAACCTCGCATCTCTGTCGGACACTATGTCCTTAGGGACTCCATGTAACTTAAAGCACGTTCTTTCGATAGGCCATAGCCAATTGTGCCTTAGTCCATGTATCTTTCATTGGAACAAAGTGAGCGACTTGGTCAGACGATCTACTATCACCCAAATCATATTGTTACCTTGTTGACTCTTCGGCAAACCCACAATGAAATCCATGGAAATGGATTCCCACTTCCACTCAGGCACCTCCAAGGACTGAACCTTACCTTGTGGTCTTCTCTGTTCCCCTTTAACTCTCTGGCATGTCAAACAACGGGACACAAACTCAGCTGTCTCTTTCTTCATCCCAGGCCACCAAAACGTTTTCTTCAAGTCTTTGTATAGCTTATCTCCTCCTGGATGAACTGAATACGGTGTGCAATGCGCCTCTGTCATGATTGTCTTTTTCAACTCCTCATCATTAGGAACACACCACCTACCATCAAACCTCAAACTACCATCCGTATGAATAGAAAACCAGGGACACTTTGTCCCTTTCTCTACTCGACTCTCCACTCAACTATCTTAGGATCCAAAGCCCGCTTATCCCGAATGTCATCATAAAACTCCATATGTCTTTGTCATATCACCCATGGCATCCCCTTTCGCATCATATGTATCCCAAAGCTCGCTACCTCATCTCTCGGCCTCATCAAAGATAGAGCCGTACACAAGGAATGTACACTCTTCCTACTCAAAGCATCAGCTACAACATTGGCCTTCCCTTCATGGTAGATTATTTCCATGTCATAGTCGCCAATCAACTCCATCCACCTCCTCTGTCTCATGTTCAACTCCTTCTGCGTGAAGATGTACTTGAGACTCTTGTGATCAGAAAATACCTTAAAGATTGCTCCATAAAGGTAATGTCTCCAAATCTTGAGAGCAAACACCACTGCACCCAACTCCAGATCATGAGTAGGGTAGTTCTCCTCATAACGCTTCAACTGCCTAGAAGCATAGGCAATCACTTTACCATTCTGCATCAACACACACCCCAACCCATTCTTTGAAGCATCCGTATAAACCTCGAAATTCTCGCTCCCTTCAGGCAATGCGAGGACAGAGCGTGGTCAAACGCTCCTTTAATGTTTGGAACGCCGTCTCACAACTCTCATCCCAACGAAACCTGTTCTCTTTCCTCATCAACGTTGTCATCGGTCTAGCTATCTTGGAGAAATCTTTCACGAACCGTCTGTAGTATCCAGCTAAACCCAAGAAACTTCTCACTTCAGCAACGTTCTTTGGTACTTCCCACTTTGTCACTGCCTCAATCTTCGCCGGATCCACAGCTACCCCATCTTTAGAGATTACATGCCCCAGAAAAGCAACTTTCTCCAACCAAAACTCACACTTGGACAACTTAGCATACAACTCATGATCCCTCAAAGTCTGCAACACGATCCTCAGATGCTCCTCATGCTCCTCCTTAGTCTTAGAGTAGACTAAGATATCATCGATAAACACCACCACGAACTGGTCCAAGAACTGTCTGAAGATCCTATTCATCAGATCCATAAACACTGCCGGTGCATTAGACAACCCAAACGGCATCACCACATACTCATAATGGCCATACCTCGTCGTGAAAGCTGTCTTCGGTATGTCCACATCTCTAATCTTCACCGATGGTACCCGACCTCAAATCAATCTTAGAAAAAGATGTTGCACCACTCAACTGATCAAACAGGTCATCTATCCTTGGCAAAGGATACTTGTTCTTTATCGTCACACGGTTCAACTCTCTGTAATCTATGCACAGCCTCAAACTTCCATCTTTCTTCTTCACGAAAAGAACTGGTGCTCCCCAAGGCGATACACTTGGTCTAATGTATCCCTTCTCTATCAAATCATCCAACTGCTTCCTAAGCTCCTCCATCTCCTTAGGACCCATACGATACGGTGCCTTAGAGATTGGCCCCGTCCCTGGCTTCAACTCAACGGTGAAATCTATCTCCCTCTTCGGTGGCAACCCCGGAATCTCCTCTGGAAAAACATCCGCAAACTCTCCCACCACTGGTATCTCGTCAACTGCCGGGCTCTCTATCCGGTCATCTCTCACATGGCACAAAATCAGAGGACATCCCTTCCTCAGATACGACTTCAAGGTGACAGCTGCAATCAACTTAACTTTGGGTTTGACTAGAAACCCACGGTAAGACACACTAACACCCTTAGGGCCTCTTAGGGACACTTTCTTTTGATGACAGTCTATCTTAGCTTTATACTTTCCTAACCAATCCATCCCAACTATCATCTCAAAACCATTAAAAGGAAACTCTAGCAAGTCTACAGGGAAATCGACTTGCCCAACTATCAAGGATACATCTCTAAACAACCTCCCACACGATACCGACTCTCCCGAAGGTATGAAAACTTGTTCCCTAACAGACTCATATACTCTCAAACCCAACTGTTTTACATGACTCGAAGACACAAACGATTGAGAAGCCCCCGAATCAAACAAAACAAACGTAGGAACACCATTAACAAGAAATGTACCGGTGATAACGTGCTCATCCTCCTCAGCTGCTTTCTTGTCCATCATGAACAACTTGCCACTGGTCTTCTGCCCGCCTCCCTGGACAGTACTGGCTGATGCGGTCGGCTTAGCACCCGACCCCTGATTGTTGTTGTGGTTGTTCGCCGGTGTCTTCTGATAAGAATTACCGCCGTTGCGGTTGCCCCCACTCTGGTAGCTCTGACCTCCCCGGTTTGGCCATGATCCCGCCGGTCTGTTGCTCGCGAAGCTCGCGCAGTCTCCGGAAAGATCCGGTGCACTTGTGCACTCATGTCTCTTGTGGCCTACGCCACCACAACCAAAGCAGTCACTCCCCGGCCTATTGCTCACACTCCCACGGCCTCTCCCAAAGGAAGTTCCAGCACTAAACCCGGACCCAGAAGAAAACCCCTTAGATTGATTGTGGTTGCCTTTCTTGAAATTCGATTGGCCACCACCCTCGCTCTCAGACTTCCTCTTCTCCCCACCTGACCTCTCCTGAGCCATCTCCACTAGCCTCTCAGCTCTCCCAGCCCTCTCATATGCTTCCTTTACATCAGTAAGGACTCCCACGGGTAACTTATCCATAACTTTCGTGGTTAGCCCTCTCTCAAACCTCAAGGCCAGATTCTCCTCACTCAAACCCATATCCTCAACATATCTAGATTTCTCATTGAACTGCCTGTAGTACTCAGCCACAGACATCTCAGCAGTCATCTTAAACTTGTCGAACTCTTCTCTCAACTTACTTCTCACATGTTCTGGCACGAACTCCTTCCTCACCGCCCTACGAAACTCCTCCCAAGGTATAGCAGGTAACCCCTGGTTGGTATATATCTCCTTGGCACTCACTTTCACTGAGTCCCACCACTTGCCAGCTGCCTCCCTCGGATAAAATGCGGCTGATCCACTCTCATCTCATCGGGACAACGAACTAAATCTAGTATGTTCTCCATCTCCCTCACCAACTATCTAGAAGATTAGGCTCCTCAACTCCCTTATACTCCTTCGGATTAAACCTCGCAATATAGAGGCTGACTTTAGCATGGTCAACCTCCTTCTCCTTACTCTTATCCTTGTCCTCATTCACTCTCTTGGGGTCTCGAAGAGCGTCCTGGTGCTCTAACATCTTGACGATGTCGTCCGTAGTCATAAGCTCAGCTCTCGCATACAAGGCATTTCTCTTGGGCGGCATCTTGAAGCTATACAAGAAAGGGATAAACATAAACACACGTACTAGACCTCAAAATACGAAAACGTGTTGCCCAGCACCTACTCGATCGAGTATCCAAACCCACTCGATCGAGTAACGGGCTACTCGATCGAGTGCCCCCATGTACTCGATCGAGTACCCAAACTCCAGAACCAAACAGACCTTCTGATCTCTAACCCACTCGATCGAGTATCTAGGCTACTCGATCGAGTGACCCCCTACTCGATCGAGTACCCCTAGTTACTCGATCGAGTGCCCCAAAACGCGATTCTGGACTCAAAATCGTCAAAAACCTATCCGATCGAGTCAGTCTTGTTGGGAAATGTGTCCTCAACAATAGTGCGATCACATGATTTAAAAAATCATTATTAAATCTCATTTTAAAGAATACAATTGGGAAGTAATTTTGTTACTGTCAACTGGTCAACATATATCGGTAATGATTGGTGACTAGAGTTTGACATTCTTTTCGTGTGACGGTGGTGATCGAGTTGCCCCCTAGGTCATACCTAAAGGGCAACACTCTTAATTGATTATTTAATTAATCGTATAACGTTACGAGTTAATTAAATTACTTGAAAAATTGACGGACGATTTTGGAATTAAAATTTACGTATCAAATTGAAATGTGATTAAATGAGATACGGTCTGAGTAATCGAATTGTATCATTACTCGGATGAAATTATTGTTTAAAGAAACAATTGAAACGGAATGAATAAATTATTATAAATACAGAATGTTGTAGTTTATAATTTGGAAACATCTTTGGTACGAGTAATTACGAATTACTAGTCAATTTTGTAAATGACATATTTTATGAGTATGTTGATTTTTAATATGATAAAAATACATTTCATTGTAACATGTCATGTAACATGTTACATATGACAAATTTGACAAATGACAAAAATAAAGTGGATTCTCCATTTTATGTCTTAAAACCGAAAATGTGGGTGGACATATATTTTATATTGTGTTATTTATTTTAATAAAAACACAATGATGAAAGCTAGCTAGTAGGCATGCATACCTAAGCTTTTGAGAAGAGCAAAATTAAAAGGTATTGGGCATCCTACCCAAGCCAAGAATTTCGGCCACCCTAAGTAAGAAAGAGAGTTTTCTTTTTCCAATTAATTCATTCATACAACAAGAAAATTTTCTAGTGTAAGAAAATTACAAATACTCTCTACAATTTATGAGAATTCTAGAGAAATAAACTCCAAAAATCCCCTTACTCTTGACCGAATATTCAAGAGCACAAACAATATTTTTGGGTCATTTTTCTACAAGAATTAATATTATCTAGTACTCATAATATTAATTCTAATTAAGAGAAAGCCTTGGGTATAAAGCTTAGGGAGAGATCTTACCCTTAGATCTTTGTTCTTCCATTGGAATAGCTCAAGAACAAGAAGAGATAGGTGATCTCTCTTGTGCCCTTATAGCCGAAATATTGAATGTAAGGACATTATTTCTCTTCTCTTTTATTAATGTTTGCATGCATAAAATCCGTTTTAATTTTATGACAAATTAATTTTGACATATATGAATATGTTAGTATGTATAAAGATCTACATTTCCTTCAATCGGTATCATGAGCCACGGTTGTTTGCATGCAAATTGGTTAAAAGTTTTTCCGAGTTATATGAATAACTAAATAAAACTTGTAAAATTTGTGTTATTATGATATATCACGAAATAATTACATGCATGTTAATATTTCTGGTCCTAAAGTGTTTTAGGAATTTTTGGTTAATTTTTCGGATTTTTATTGTTCATATTTAATAATAATGACATTTAAATGTGATTTTATGAGTAAAAATGTCATTTTTGGTCGAAAATTAGCTATACTTCGAATTTTCACTTGGTTTTTGGATATGTTGTTACATATATTATTTTGAGATAACCTGCAAATTTTCATAATTTTTGGACTTGTTATGCTCGAAAAATGAATTTTTCATTATTAAATACGGATTTAAGAGAAAAATAGGTTAATATGAGTTAAATTTCGAATCTGGTCATAGAAAATTAATATGTTGTCACATGCAATTTTACAAGATGTGTGTAAAATAATTGGCTATAAAGAAGTCTTTTAGCATGATTTATGATTTTTTTTTTTTGAAGAAAAATAGCATAAATAGTGACATTATTAGTGAAAAATTAATAAAACATAATCTATGACTTGGGAAAAACGTCTAATGTTGCATTTTATTATATTTTTCAGATCTAAAATTGAAAAGTTAATGAAAATAATTTTTCCATGTTTTTATGATTATTTTATTATATATCGATAAACCGCAACATTGTTTTCCGGAAAAATTTCGAAATTTTTAACCTAAGATTTTGAACATTATGAGTGTCATGGAATTTTTCCAGAATGTTCATGAATTTAAATTTCAAATTTTAAATTTATTTGAAATTTTTGGATTTATTTGAAGTTTAATAGCTTATTTTTGTAATTTTTGGTCCATTTATGAACAATTTTGTAAATAAAGGTTAATTATGGTCAAATTTTTAGTGAAGACTAAATTTTGAGTCCTAAGAGGTTAGGGTAATTAACTTATGCATAAATATGAGTTTATGTATTTTTGTGATTATAAAATGTTGAAATCACGCAAATCCGTAAAAACCGAGTAATATACGATATTGGCTAATTAAAGGCGATTTAGCATAAAATTGAGCATGTTCATACATATTATAAATGCTGCATTTTTCCTTTATGATTGTCATAATTTTAATTTATGTAATTTTGAATTATGTAATTTTACTTAGTATGGCCTTAGATTTTAATTGGTATTTCCCGAAATGTATGGGAATATCGATTCGGTTGTAATTTTTATTGTGATCTCGTATCACCGTTTTGTAATTTAATAGATTTATTTTATTTTAGTTACAAATGTATAATAGGAAATTATGTAATTTGTTATGTAATTTTATTCATTCCGGAGTTCCCAAAGACGGATTTCTTCAAGAATGGCGATACATAAAGACGGTGTTACCTCGAGATGTGTGTCACAACCGAAGTTCAAGGGACCAATGGAGTTGGTTTCCGAATATGTAATAGATTAATAGTTTTTCTATTTTAGGAA
Organism: Silene latifolia; assembly: GCF_048544455.1. NCBI lineage: Eukaryota > Viridiplantae > Streptophyta > Magnoliopsida > Caryophyllales > Caryophyllaceae > Silene > Silene latifolia. The sequence continues at coordinate 146,906,002 of NC_133534.1, read as the reverse complement.
AGGCCATACTAGGATTTATTTATTTTATGCTTGCATTTTATTTTATGTCACATGCATCGCTAAATCGCCATAACTAAAACATGCATCTTCTTTTATCGAGTTTATCGACCGTGTCAATTAGAATTATCGTAGTTCACCGCTTTAGTTCACTTAAAACGTGATAGATAATAAATTGACATGACCTCTCGCTAAAACAATCAATTGAGACATAGCCTTACCAAATAGTAGAAACCATGAAAACCTATTTCGCGAGGGAGTGCGCTCGGCCCCACCGGGTACAAACCTTGTTACGTAGGGGAAGTGGGTGATGAATGTTAATCCACCGAATTCATGTTGATAAGGGATGAATCGGCCCTACCGTGCCCAAGTTGATGTGGATTTGGATCATGGACACATTTATTCGAAATTTGGATTGAACTCAACAAAAGTTTTTCGATAAGGGATGAATCGGCCCTACCGTGCCCTTGTCGGATGTGTTTTGGGCTATAGATAATTATTAGAGTAATTTTATCGACCAAGAGTTCTAAAAGTAGAATCGATTAAAGAGTTAATCCACCGAGTTATATTGATAAGGGATGAATCGGCCCTACCGTGCCCAAGTTAATATGAATTTGGATCTTGGAATCATTTATCATAGTTGGGTAGAGGTAACTATGTAAATGCTATACTTGTTTTACAAGTATTAATATAACGATGAATGTTAAGTTTTCCACTATTCCGTTTTTTATATTGTTCTATTTCTTTACCACAATTCATATACGATATCATTTCGATTTTGATACAAATCTCCATTAAAACAACGTAACTAAAGACAAATTTGAAATTGCTTCTAAAAACCTCAAATGAACCATTGCTAAGGATCTCTTGTAAAGAGTATAGATTAAAGTTATTCATTATCAAACAGGTTTTTGATTTTTGACTAACACATCTACTTGCAATGGATTGTTATTCATATACTTAATTGAATCAAGTACCTTGAAGCGATAAATTGTTTTGGTGATTAGATTTTCAGAATTCGTAATTGACCAAAATAACGCAACCACTTCAATGAAAGTTTTAAGACTAAAACGAACAAATGAAGAAGTGATCTTCGTGAATTCAATTTTGCTTCTCAAAGCAAAGGCTCATTGAAATAAGTGGGAGCATTCTCTTAAACTGTTAAGATGAGGACGAGGTTCAAGAAGTAAAGATTATAATGGAATTGATACAAGGTAATGTTAAAGGTAAAGTTGTTGAGAATGACGATACTAAACCTATCAATGCCGACCGATAAAGTTTCCATTGTCTTAAATGTTAGACACGAGAAAGGAAACTACCCCAAATTATTGAAGAATCAACAAGTTAGTTGTGGGACATCTAATGAGACATTCTTCTTTAAAATGTTTATTTGATTAAACATAAATTTTGCTAGTACTACTTCGTCAATATTAGAAACCAGTGGAAGTTTTCATCATTATGTTTGATACATAGGATGATTAGAATATGACGACTAGCAACAATGAAGTCGAGAGATAGAGTAATTGTGTACTCAATCTAGTTTTGGATTTAAAGTTGTACTTAATTATGACTATTAAGTGCATAAACTCTAAATAAGAATATAAACTTGTTAAGATACAAAAGAGGTTTTCACTTTTGTGACCCTATACACCACAATTTGATGTATGGCTAGCCCATTATCAAGGTGATTATATTCTAAACCAAACTAGAATGATGTATCATGTAGATGATGTAAGATTCAAATTGGTAACCCAAGATTAAACCTTAAATTTTGGAATGATGAACGCAAAGAGTTATCGAGTACTCTTGAAACCATTAGATTGTTAATGGTATATGCGTATCTTGTATTCAAAGCAAGATATCTCGTGCCTTTTTGGTTGAAAAAGGAGATCGAGATTGTAAATCATTTATCCAAAATAGGTTGATCATTTTCTTTTACCAACGATTTAAGTTGACACTAGTATGTTCACTTAATAAGGTAAATAGAGAAATCTTTGAAGAATTTCAAAGAGTTCAAGGAATCACGATTTAGTCGTGATGGGATTATCAAAGTGAAGACTTTGATATAAGCCAAAGGAAATGTGATATTGTATCACAAATTAATCTCTCTTAGCACACGTTATGGAATAATGTGTGATTGGATATGAATTCAAACGCTATTCGATATGGTTTGGACTTCAATCAAGTTACTTTGAGTAACTTGATCCTTTTGGGGATTTTATCATTTTTGTCTAAATTATTTTTCCACTAAAACGAAACATATGAGATATGAAATGGTAAGGGTACCATGTTTGTAAGTTTTCACAAGAAACAAATGCTCATTTTTCCCTCTTAAATTATCACGAGTACGACGGGTTTGCGGCTCGTGAAGCTGTCTTTCTAAAATATAAGTTTATTTTTAGAAGACAGAGTGGGAGAAAATTATTCAAAGAGCCACAAAGATGTTATGTCGCAAGAAACTGGTCTTTCTTGGCTACGTGAGATGTTTTGTGTAAAACGTTGTCGCAAGAAACTGGTCTTTCTTGGCTACATGAGACGTTTTGTGTAAGACATTGTTTCTTCAAAACCTAGAAGGTTAAAATTCGTCACTTGTTAAAAATGATGAATTCATGTTACTTTTAAGAAAGTAAAGAGCTTATAACTTACAAAGAAATTGTTTGATTCAAGATTGATTACTTCTGGAAAGTAATGAACATATGACTTACATAAGAGTGTTTAAGTCACAACTCAATACAAGGCTTAGAGCCATGAAAATCCGAAATAAAAGGCTTGATTAGTGACAAAGGGTTTTGCACTAATAAAGAGATATTTCATAGCAAGATTAGTTGCAAAGGGTTTTGCACTAATTGAAATGCTTAAGTCTATTAGGATCTTCTTAGGGATTGTGTTTCATTATGAGGTTATGAAATACATAGCGAGTAAATCTAAAACCCACTTCTTCAATAGAAGGAATGTATTCAATACATGTCATGAGTTTAGTAGATTCTTGCAATCCTAAGATAATGTGAAACTTAAGAGAGGGTCTTAAGTAGGACATCAATGAGTTAGAATCAACATTTTGATCATGTGATAAAACATTTCTCGATAAGTCAAGAAGTTGTGTTTATACATGGAGTTTAGTGGGAGTTACGAAATTTTTAATTAGTCCGATATGTGGATGACATATTGATCATTGAGAATGATTTAAGACTTTTGGAGTATTATAATACATCTTGAATATCTGGATTTATGAAGATAAATCCACATGATATAAGCGTCAGTAAGAAGTCTTATGTTGATAAGATTCATGACTAGTTCAATTAAATTGAACATATTTGATTGATTTCATTTGCTTCGCATTGCCGAATCAATTAAAAAGAAATGATGTATAACACTTCATATACCTTGAGTATGATGAATTGTTTTCAAAAATCGAATTTAAGTAATCTTTACCAAGTAAGCTATAAAGATTACCCTTAAGTGCTTGCAGAAGCATTAAGGAAGTAAAGCAAAGTGTTTATGATGCAATATTGTGTAAGGGTGTTACACAAGTGACAATTGACAATTGAGATTGCGCATGGTTTCCGACAAAACCATAATCAAAACACACTAGGATGGTTAAGATACCATTGTGGCAATGTTAATTAAGAAGTAGATTTTCTAGAATCGTTCTAGGCAATAAAGAACAATGAGAGATTTTTATAACGGAAATTAAGTACACTTGCGATCATGAGATGTGTAAGAAAGATGAGTCCCGCTTTTTGTGAAAACAGTGGGAGCTATTCTTAGGCTAGAGGGCCTATGTCTTGATTGGATCTCGACACGTACTCAGGAAGTTTTGTAATGCAAATGTATACATTACAAAGGAAAACAAGTATGTAGTAAGGTTGAGTAAGGTACAAAAGGTTGATAAAACCTACTAACCAAAGCCTTCTCAAAGGCTAAACATGATGAGTCATGTCATTTCAATTGAATTGAAATGAACAACTACGTACAAGATCAAATTAGATTATAGAATATGAAATAGTAATCAAGCATTGACTATTCATATGTGATAATCACATTTGTCGTTCGAGTTTTATTTTAAAACTCTTTTATTATACTTTGTTACATCCAAACGGGTTGTAGAGACAATTGAACCCCGTTAAAGTGAACACGGATTAACATTGTATTCGCCCATAGTCACTTGTATGAGGTGACGTCTCGAAGTGACTAGAGTGTGATGCGATTGATGGCAAGTTCAAATGCCATACAGTCATGTGTGATGACTAGTCGATCACATAGGCAGATGTTAGGAACACCTTGTCGGGCCTTATGACCGCTTATAGAGTTCTGGCAAATTTATATAGCCTGGTCGTGGCGAGAGCTGCTATAGTATTCTAATGAGTCGATTCTTTTGACTAAAGACTATTCACCTAAGATGGCACGATTTCAGATTAACTTTGATTTGTGTTACTACGACCTTCGTAAATGGGGTCAAATGGGCATATTTTGGGTTATGATGGTGTGGCTAGTCGAAGGGAATGAGTGCGATAGGAATTGTCCATCCCCTTGTCAGGGTTAAAACAATATCTCAGGGCCACTCGAGGAGTAATGAACTGGAAATGCGTGGCCACGCTCGGAAAGTATCTATGATAGATAAGTCCGGTCAATCGGTTATTCTCCAGATCGAGGAAACCACTCTCGATATGATCACTTGCAAGTACGACCGAAAGACACCTTGCATTGAGTGGGAGATAGTAATAGGACAAGAGAATTGGTGACGCACACTTGTCGAGGACAAGTGGGAGATTGTTGGGAAATGTGTCCTCAACAATAGTGCGATCACATGATTTAAAAAATCATTATTAAATCTCATTTTAAAGAATACAATTGGGAAGTAATTTTGTTCTTGTCAATGGTCAACATATATCGGTAATGATTGGTGACTAGAGTTTGACATTCTTTGTCGTGTGACGGTGGTGATCAGTTGACCCCTAGGTCATACCTAAAGGGCAACACTCTTAATTGATTATTTAATTAATCGTATAACGTTACGAGTTAATTAAATTACTTGAAAAAAATTGACGGACGATTTTGGAAGTAAAATTTACGTATCAAATTGAAATGTGATTAAATGAGATACGGTCTGAGTAATCGAATTGTATCATTACTCGGATGAAATTATTGTTTAAAGAAACAATTGAAACGGAATGAATAAATTATTATAAATACAGAATGTTGTAGTTTATAATTTGGAAACATCTTTGGTACGAGTAATTATTTAATTACTAGTCAATTTTGTAAATGACATATTTTATGAGTATGTTGATTTTTAATATGATAAAAATACATTTCATTGTAACATGTCATGTAACATGTTACATATGACAAATTTGACAAATGACAAAAATAAAGTGGATTCTCCATTTTATGTCTTAAAACCGAAAATGTGGGTGGACATATATTTTATATTGTGTTATTTATTTTAATAAAAACACAATGATGAAAGCTAGCTAGTAGGCATGCATACCTAAGCTTTTGAGAAGAGCAAAATTAAAAGGTATTGGGCATCCTACCCAAGCCAAGAATTTCGGCCACCCTAAGTAAGAAAGAGAGTTTTCTTTTTCCAATTAATTCATTCATACAACAAGAAAATTTTCTAGTGTAAGAAAATTACAAATACTCTCTACAATTTATGAGAATTCTAGAGAAATAAACTCCAAAAATCCCCTTACTCTTGACCGAATATTCAAGAGCACAAACAATATTTTTGGGTCATTTTTCTACAAGAATTAATATTATCTAGTACTCATAATATTAATTCTAATTAAGAGAAAGCCTTGGGTATAAAGCTTAGGGAGAGATCTTACCCTTAGATCTTTGTTCTTCCATTGGAATAGCTCAAGAACAAGAAGAGATAGGTGATCTCTCTTGTGCCCTTATAGCCGAAATATTGAATGTAAGGACATTATTTCTCTTCTCTTTTATTAATGTTTGCATGCATAAAATCCGTTTTAATTTTATGACAAATTAATTTTGACATATATGAATATGTTAGTATGTATAAAGATCTACATTTCCTTCAAGTCTTACTCGATCAAGTACCACCAATACGTAAAAGCTACCCGCATACTACGTCATATACTAACATGCTAACTTTATAAATCACATTATATCATATCAATCATGCTATTAATTGCCACGTTGTAAACATTCCATCATGCTATCATTTCATCAACAATATCTATATATATATAACATCACTTTTCTTTTATCTCATCAACTTCCAATTCGAACATACGACCATCAACACATTCCATCACATTGTTACGCAAGTTACTAAGCACACACATGACTCAACACACACATTCCCCCATGTGACCGGTTCAAAGTTGTAGGGCGACCCCTTGCGACTTTAGGATGTCTCCCAAGCCTTTGCACTAGCTCCTGCGACTTTTACCCCGGGTTCATTTTAATTGACTCCCTATGTTCATTAAGTTCATTGGTTACAGGTTTCAGGATCGTCGCTCTGATACCATTTGTAACACCCCCATACTCCAAGTGCCTTACCAGGACCACTCAGGTATGAAGACATCACCATCTCGGTCGCCCGAGGTATGATAATCAAATAGACAAAACGGAAACAACATTTATTATAAATAGTTTAATGATGAATACAATCCTCGAAACCAAACTGAAAGTACAATACATTATTCCAAACTATCTGTTCTCAACTGAAATATAAATAAATGCTAAACTACAGCGGAAGACTCTATCGTCATGTCGTGGCCATCCCAGCTATCCCAAAGATCGTCTCTATACCTGCTCAATATCTGCTCACCATCCCCGAATGGATCACCGCAGTTTTACAAAACAACACCGGGTCGTACTAATCACACAATCAATATAGATAACAATAAAAGACAAACAGACAAATTGAATGTCACACACACATACACACCACCAACTCCCATCATCTCAATACCGACCGTCCCCTTTGGACCATCCTCGCCAGTGGGGGACCGCAGCCGTTCCCACCTAAGCCTCGCTCATCGTACGAGCGATAACCCTGTCCATTAATGTGCACATCCCCTTTCGTGGCGGGTTCCACGAAGGGCGAAACTAGGGCGTGAGATCACTCCCGCAAGTGACCCCACTCAGCCGAGAACGCATCTCGAGAGCCAAAGAAACCACACACAATCACATCCACAATCACAATCATAAACATCATGTTAAACAACTAACTACAGACATCACCAATATCCCATTATGGGACTAATGCGAGTAGGAAAATCCTACCGGAAAGCACAACACGCAGACGGTATCTACTGTTTGTATCAAAACGGCTCCTCTACGAATTCTCCTCCTATCATACATAACACATAAAGACTACCAATTACTTACTACTCATAAAACCCCCAAACCCTAAATTAGGGTTTGACCAAACCTAGCAAAACATTATAAAAATTATGCTAGAAGCTTACCCTCGACGCAAGGAATCCAACGACGCGAACTACGATACAAACCGACCGTCGAACTCGGAATTGTCAAGAACGCGATTAGGAAGAAGAACCAGTTGCTTTCTCTCTTAAACAGGTTTTAGGTTTTGTAAAAAGTGATTTACAATAAAGACGAATATGCTTAAATACCTTAATCGCGTAATTAACAAAACCCGAGAAAAACCCCCGATAAACCAGACACTCGATCGAGTACCCAAGGTACTCGATCGAGTATTTTCTACTCGATCGAGTGCCCCTGACTACTCGATCGAGTGCCCAACAGGTCAGAAACTATTTATCTTCGCAACTTGCCCTTACTCGACAGAGTAAGGGCTACTCGATAGAGTACCCCCCCAAGACATAAATACGGAGTATTACACTTTTAATACTTTTATTCGTGGGATATATTTTCCCCTTGTTGGTAGACTTAGTTTTTAATAACCAAAGTATATCTTTCATTTCGTACTTGTTTCTTATGTTAGTGAACCCGCGTGTTTAAACTTAAAAAGTTTTTAAAATTTCATGTTTTCCGCTGCTTTTTAATTGTTTATTACTACGTCTTATTGTGGGGGTTCACAGTTGGTATCAGAGCCGCGTTGCTCCCGACACACACACACGTGTAACATAAACTTAAACTTAAACTTGAACCTGGATAATGAATGAGAGATGGGTAGAACTAATGACCTAAGTTAGTAGTCTCTTTGTGTATGCTTTGTGGTAGGTTCTAACTTGTTTGATTTTATGCCTTGAGAAGATGGTACGACCAAGCAATGTTGAGAATACAATCATGCAAGCCCTCACTCAAGTTCTCGCGAATCAACAACAAGCCAATGTTGTTCAACAAGACAGGAACCGACAAAGAAGCTTTGCTTGGATTGCAAGCCAACTTGCAAAGAACAAGACTAACACCTATGGTGGTGAAGTGGATCCCATTGAGCGATCGGAATGGTTTCGGGACATGGAGAAGAATTTCTCTCTTTATGTTGTTCAAGAGAAGGACAAAGTGAAGTTAGCCTCTCACTTTCTTGTGGAGGAAACCGATAGGTGGTGGACTTTGACCGGTGCTACTGTTTCTCAAGACCCTAACTTTGATTGGAGCCGCTTCAAGACTCTTGTGGAGACTCGTTTCTATCCTAAGGAGCTCAAGCAACAAAGATAGAAGGAGTTCATGGACTTCAAGCAAGGAAATCTATCCATTCAAGAGTACACCGACAAGTTCAATGATCTTGCTCACTATGCCTCTAAGTTTGTGAGAGATGAAGAGGTTAATCCCAAGTTGCACTACGCGAAATTTGGCCATCAATAATGAGCGTATCACAACGGTTTAATGCATATAATAACAACACTTAGATTACCATTTTCCAAATATTGGCGGAAACCTAGACCGCGCTAATAAGAATAACGGTTTCCATTGAAAACCGTTGTTATTATAATTTGACAACGGCTGTTTAACAAACCGTTATCAAAAACGTTTAACGGATTCCAAAAAACTTGTTATAGAATCACTCTTATCAACAGTTTTTAGACAACCGTTACCGGTTTAAAAAAACGACATTTCAAAAATAGTTACTAAATTAACACCAGCAATGGTTTATGGTACCCATTGTTATGTTATAGCTACCGGTTTCTTGTAACCGTTATCATTTTCTACTATGAGAGAACGGTTTTTCAATTCAACCGTTGCCACTATTTGATTAGATTTCTTAGTTTGACCACTGCATGCAAAACTTTATCAGAACTTTAATAAATATTCAATTTGATCAATAATGTTCAATTTGACTAAAATAATTCTATAAATATGTCTTCATAATATTTTAGGCCAAAATCAAAATTATCAAACATTTACTCTTTAATTTCTCTCTAAATAAAATATGGCTGATGTATCGGGGCTACAATCACGTTCTCGTTACGCACAGCCTTTACTTGCATTCTCCATAAACTCCCGGTTAATTATGATGGGAATGGAAAGGGTTTAAACCATGATTTTGGAAGGTTGACGCAAATGCTTCATGACTGCGGTTTCACTGCGGTTAAAAAAGTGTACCATGTGTCTACAAACAAGCAAGGTTTTGTAGGCTTTGGTTTTATCGAGTTTGACGAAGCCAACTGCCATGATAGTTTTCGTCAGGCAAGAAAATTAGGGGCTAGATTTGCGGGGGAAGATGCGGGGAAAGAGGACTTCTATTCGAATGCTAGACAAAAGGGCCCTTATCTATAGGTTGCGACCCATGTTGATCATCATCTACTGAGACATTATATGAGGCATCACATTCTTGCCACTATGCCTATGTCATGGGAGAAAGAGGCCATTCCACTTGCGTTGCCCGGTGATGATGAAAGGTCGATCTACAACTTGATCTGTACCGAAATTCATGAAGAGTATCCTAATACTTCATCATATTCTAATAATTAAGTCTTTAATTATTATCTGGCATTATAAGTTGTATTTGGATTATGGTGGTTCTTTGAATTAAAGTTTAATTATTTATGTTTTTTGTTACGTTTTTTGTTACCCCATCCTCCGGAATTCAGAGACAATATCACCAAATACACCCTTCATTTAACTCCACACTACACATTTCTCTCAATACGTAAGTGAAAATATATACATGTGGGATCTTGTTTGATTCGTCTTTAAGAGTACATTAAAAATATCTAACTTTTATAATTTTTGCAACTACGTAGCTAAAGATATTTATCGCGTACGTAAAACAAGCGTTGACAAACGTGGAAAAGCAAATGTGTAGTGTGGAATTGAATGGAGGGAGTATGTTTTTTGTTAGCCCATCCTCTGGAATTCAGAGACAATATCACCATATATGTCTCTTTCACCTTCAGCCCAATCCACAGAGTCGTTTTCCCAGTCCAACGTCACTATCCCCTGCTTGGCACTGTGACCTTGGCGGTGCAGAATCGGAAGTAGTAGGAGACGGCAAGATTCATTCGCAACCCATAAATATGGGCATACCCGCTGATCATCGTGATCAAACCAAAGTCTCGAAGAGTCATTGTTATAGAATGCTCGCTCAAGTTTGCGAGCCTGACGAAGGCATTCCCGCTCCTCACTCCCAATAAACTCGATGAGGGTGCACCGTCCGAATCCATCATACGCATCATTGTCCAGGTAGATAGTTTGAACCAAACTAAATTTCAGATGATGAAGACGTCGAATTTAAAGGACTTGATCACAGTGTTACATCGCAATTTCGTAATGACGTTGAAAATGTTAACATTCCAAACATATATACACGAGATGATCATGAAGAAGGTATTTAGGGTAATGAAGAGAATAGCAAATCCAAAAAACGTTCCCGACAGCCGTGAAAATATCAGAAATCCAAACAAGATATTTTACGTCATTGTGTAATTATTGTCTTGCTGGTATATATCAAACTGCTGTTGTAAACTTTATCTACTGTTGCAGCGGGTTAGGGAAAAATCGTACCATTGTTCAAGTCAAAGGTGTAAAATACATATCTCAACATAAGTGTAAAATAAGGATTTTTTTTGCCGGGAAAAAACGTACAAAATGAAATATAAAATATAACGGTTATACCTAAACCGTTGTTCAGGATGTATACAGTTAAAACGGTTCAAGTCGTTTTTATCTATATAAAAATGATGCTTTATTTCTTGGCAGTAAAATCAAACAAAATGAAAAGCTTTAAGACAACGGTTATTTCTAACCTGTTGTAGATAATACTAATCAATTACGGTTTCAAACAAAACCGTTGTCTGTTTGGAAACAAAATACAATGGTTTTTCTTGTACCGTGTTTATTACTTTCCATTAAACAAGGTCTTGCAAGTGTTGTATTATTCACACATATATACTTTGAGCTTCCCCTCCCCCACATAATATCCTCAAACGCTGAGCTTCCCCTCAACCACCAGCCTACTCCATCATCGTCGCCGTCATCATCGTCATCGTCATAGCCGCCGCTAGATAAACCCGGATTCTCTTTAAAGAAGTAATAAACCCTTCTCTCTAGATATTTGTTTGTTATTATAAGTATATATTATTATTATTTGTTTATTAATTTCTGCTTTAGATATGGTCGAAAAGCGGAAAAGAAACGATGGAAATGCGTCAGGCTATGACTCAGGTGATGAGAATAATTTGCAACACACAGCGAGTCGAATGTGCCACAAGGTTTCCCTAGAAGCAATAAATTCAAAGATACCTAATCTTTTACAATGGGATAAAGATACGGGGCTGCCATATCGTGAGAATGTCGGGTATTTTGCGAGTTGGATTGGTTGTTGTGTAAGATAGTATGTGCCTCTCGATACGCCGTGTATCAGTGAATTAAGTAAAATACGAAACACCATGCTGATAAACAGAATAAAGGTATGTATATACAATAATAAATGCTTTAGCTGAAATTAAGTTACTACTTGTTATGTATATTAGCCGAAACAAACCAAATATGCTCATCATATATGCAGTTAGTTTATGTTGTCCCCGAAAAGAATGATAGGTACCTTAAAAAAAGACAGGGGAAGCCCTCAGACCTTGGAAGTCAAAGATTGTTGAGAACCACTTGTTCAACAAGAAAACCGGGGAGATAAACAAGAAACCACCAACAAAGAAGTATCCGTATGTCAGTCAGGAGCATTGGGATAGCTATATCGCTTATAGGCAGTCTGAAAAGTTTAAGGTAACTTAATAAGTAAAGAAGTATACTTAGTTTAGTGTTTGGTCATGCTTACGTTTCTCGATACAATTTATTTGATGAAGGCTATGAGTGAGAAGAACAAGGCGAACATTTCAAAGAAAAAGACCGTCTTTTACGACTCCCGAGGTGGTTATAGATTGATTAAGACGAAACTTGTAAGTACATAATTCTTATAGTATTAGGTGTTTTAGTCGGATTTTATATATGTTCATAGTAATCATACATATTTTGAGAGGATATCAATGTGATTCATGAATTGAAGGCAAAGCTTGGAAAATTCAATCGTCACGACGCTTGGGTGGAAGGTCACACTCCTAAGAATGGAAAGATGGAAACTTAATATGATAAGGACATCAAAGAGAAAATTTTAAGTTTGACTTAATATGTCACTCCTACCACTAGTAGTCGGAGTTATATAATTGTGAGTTTAAATAAAATTTAGTTGCTTACTGGTTTTTTGTGTATGTAAAGGATCTATGAGAAGGAGGTAGAGGAAGGAAAATGGAAGCCTCAAGGACGTGATGACATTCTTTCTAGGGCAATCGGCAAAGCAGAGCATCCAGGTCGTGTAAGAGGGGTATCGACGCATGTTGGCATCACTAAGTATTTTGGGAAAACTCCTCGAAGGATGATGAGTACGGGTGATGATTCCAAGAAGGTAATCATATAAATACTGTATTTGATTCAACATAATTTATAACTATATATGCTGAAATTAATTTCTACTACACAGCTAAAGAAAATGGCCAGGTTGATAATGAGAATGGTGGAAACTGGGGTAAAGCCATCAAAAGAAGAGTTGGATATGGTTCAAGAAGTCATAAACGAAGCAGAGGAGGAGGAGGAGGAGGAGGAGGAGGAAGAAAAAGAGGTAATAATATTTATGTCTTATAAACAATGTGTTATATGACTTGGAAAATCAGTACGTGTTATATGGACAAGTGTTAATGTACAGAAGGAAGCAGAGGAGGACATGGCAAGGGAGAAGGAAATGGCAAAGGAGACTGAGGTGGGAGCCGAGGATCGATATCAGGCAGTTGAAGAGGAAGAGGAAGCCGGGAAGGCCGTGACACGGGATGAGGTGGAGGTAGTTGATGATCAGACATTCTTCTCAACACATAAAAAGGTAATAGCTGCTAGTTTATAATTATTCATATCATACACATTTTTTAATTATGAAATTTATGAAAGGTAGTGCATGTATGTGTACTAATTGATTAAAGCTGTCGTGAAGGGCGATTGCAAGGTGGCTTGTCGTTTGTTCTATTTACAGGGGAAACATAAAGTTGTTATTTCCAGAGGATACATGTTCGCTTACGACCGACTTCAACAAGTTAAGGTTCATGGTATACCCCTTCGTGATAAATGCAGGAAAGTGGAAGTGTCCCAATTATATAAAGACGAGTATGGGGAAGTAAAAGTACCATTTCCTAATGAGGAGGTCACTTATTTGAAAGAAGCCCTAAATTCTTATGTGCAATGGCCTGAAAACGTCATCAATATTGTCATCTCCGAGGTACCTATATGCAGACGTTAATTATTACTTGTTCTTTAAATATATTAGGGTACGAATATTAACATATCATAAGTACTTTAATCTTTAGATTTGCATAAGTTAAGCAAAGTCATAGCGGCAGCTAAAGCTATTACTACTACTTCAACGGACAAAGTCACCGAAAGGACTACGTCTTCCCCAAAAACAAAAGCACACGACATACAATATAAGCCAGCTACTTTTGTTGCAGTCAAGCCTGCTTATGATTCTTATTATGAATCGTGTGCATATAAGCAAAAAATGAAAACTTATTCGCTGAAGTCTTTGCAGAACCTGGCTATAAAGAAGTCACCTAGAGGGGATGTAGTCATTATTAACATTGAAAAGGAAATTATGGGCGCGGCTGATATAGACCCGAAGCAACTGATCGAATTTGTCGACCTTGACAATTTAGATGTTGTTCACATTTTGATTTGGATGAAGTAAGTTTTATTAATAAAACTAGTTAGTCATTTTCATTTACGAATAATGATGTTTGTTTAAATTATCAATTACAATAACATTCTTCGTTCCATTTGGCGTAATAGGTACCTGATTAATCAGATCGCTGAGAGGAAGTACCCAATTCATGCCTACGGATTCTTAAGTCCTAAGGCGTTCTCTATGCACAGAATTTCTTACGCAGAACAAATCAATAGTATCGCTCGTGGTTGATGTTGACTAAAAAAATATGGCTTACCCCCTACAATGAGAATATGTATGTATAGTACGTGATTATTGTAATGAATCACGATTCTATAAATTTATTATTAACATGCGTACATGCGTGTAAATGAACTAACAGTTCAATATCCCAAATTGAATAGGAAGCATTGGGTGCTAATGGAAATCCAAGTGGAAACAAAAACAGTATACTGGATTGACTCTTGCGAAGGCAAACCCTCTGACAGTATAGTAAAGATGATAACTGAGTAAGCTTACAAACTTCAATAATGCCATTTGTTATTGTATGACTTTAGCCATATATATGCAAATAATAATGGAATGTGTGTATATTTGTGAATTAGTGTTTTTGAAACAAAAAGAGGATTATGTCCACTTGGAAAATATGAGAGAAACACCGATCCCATGCTTATCACGCCATTAGTAAGTGTATTCTTAATAATTACTCGTATCATTTAATTTATGTTTATGCGAGAGGTTGATTAGTTAATTCAGCTGATTTGTGTGTGATTTATATAATAGTCTTCTAAAGTATCAGACGACAAACAATGCGCCTTTTACGTTTGTCAGTCCATGTGGGAGGTTATCAACGGAAATTATTCTACCATTACGAAATGGGTTAGTGTGATTTAAAAATTATTTCAGATGTAAATTGAGTTCAATTTTGTAAACTTTCATGTATTCTGTCTATTTTGATTATGTATATTTTGAATTGTAGATTCCCCTAACACTCAACAAAGCCCCAGACTATTCGCCAGAGGACATCACCCAGTTGAGAAATATGTGGGCCAATTATGTTGTTTCATTAGCAGAGTCTCAATAGTTTGCTCATGGTTTATGTACGTGTATATATATAACCATTGTGTATTGGCTTCTTTTATTTTTTTGAGGAAGTTGTGCATTGGCTTTTGATCATCCTATTTATACTGTTTTTAAACTGGGTTTAATTGATCATGGGGTGTAATATTTTGATGCATGATTGATTTTTTGCAGTGCACAGATGCTGGAATGCAATTTTTTAGCAGCTGCTGAAAAAATAGCATTTCAGAAGCTGCTAGAAACGCTGCTGAAAAAATAGCATTTCAGCAGCTGCTACAACAAGCCAAAACAATTTTTTTTTTTAAAAAAAGTAATTAAAAATGATAACAGTTAAAAACAACCCGTTGTAAACAATTATTTGACAACGGTTTTATTTAGATAAATAACCGTTGACATATTTTCTCTCCCATTCAAACCGCCAAAAATATAAGATAACGAGCGATAACCGTTGTCGAATTCAAAACTTTTACAACGGTTTTATTTAAACATAACCGTTGTCAAAGTTTCATCAGTAAAAATAAAAAACGGTTACATACCATTGTCAATAGAGAAATATATCAACGGTTTTGCATGCAATAAAGTCGTCGTTAAATTTTGACATTCAATTAAATAAGATAACGAAATAAACCGATATCATATATAATATTTAACAACGGTTTTGGTACAACTAAACCGTTGTCAATAGTAATTTACGACAACGGATTTGAAACCGTTATTAAGATTTAATAACGGTTTCTCAAAAGTATACCCGTTGTCATAAACATATTTAACAAAAGTTTTATAACCATTCTTGAGTTGTGAATTTGTGATAACGATATTATAGATCCGTTATTGATGTTATATAACGGTCGCGTGTTTGTACAACTGTGGTATATATTTAACAACCGTCGTTGCAATAACGGTTCCATGTTTCTATTTAAAAACGGTAATTACATTATCTGACCGTTATTGATGGACTTATTTGGCGTAGTGTTAGAGAGCGTGGTGAGAAGAAACTCAACAACCTTTGCGGAAGTGTATGATGATGCCATTTGGGCCGAAAGTTCTTTGAAGACTATTAAAGAATAAGCCAAGCCTCACACCGCTTCTCACTCTCATCGCCCTAAGTTCCATGTGCCCTCATCTACATCAAACTTTGCTAACAAGAAGAGGTTCGTGCTAAGAGGACAAGAGCCAAGTGGACAAGCTCCCCAACCAAACAACAACCTTGAGAAGGCTCGCAAGTGCTTCAATTGTAGGCAAGCTCTACACCCCGGAGTTGGATGCTGTTGTAAACCCTTGACTTGCTTCCATTGTAAGAAGCCCGGACATCGCTACAATTATTGCCCCGATAGGAAGAATGATAATATTACCAATGCCAAGCCAATAGGAACTATCTTAGTCATGAGTCGAGCCGAAGCCGCCGCTCTTCCCGATATCATTACGGGTATGTTTTCCGTTATTGATCAACCTTGCCTTATTCTTTTTGATACCGGCGCATCTTTATCTTTTTATATCTTCCATGTTTTCAGAAAAGCTAGCCCTTGAGCCTATTCCTAGTGAAGATACTCCTATATCCTTACCATCCGGAGAGATTATTTCTTGTTCCCTCTCATATTCCGATGTTCCTATCTCTACTTCGGGAACTATATTCCCCGCTAACCTACTTCGTTTTCCCCTTGAGGAATTCAGTGTGATTTTAGGTATGGATTGGTTATCCAATTATTATGCATGATTCGAGTGTAAAGATCAAAAGATTTGCCTAGAGAGCCCGCTAGGCACTCGTGTAACCTATAAGGAAATTCGTTCCCAAGTGGGTGTGAAGTTTATTTTCGCCTTGAAGTTTGTAAGTATGAAGAGTTAAGGTTACCAAGTCTTCTGGTGTGTGGTGATCTCTACCTCTACTTCGTTGCCAAAGCTTAAGGAAGTGCCCGTTGTTTATGAGTTTGCCGATGTTTTTCCCGATACGTTGCCCGAAATACCACCCGAGCGTGATGTAAAGTTCTCTATCGACCTTGTGCCCGGAACCGGTCCGATTGCCAAAGCTCCCTATCGTATGGCGCCAGCTGAGTTAACGGAGTTGAGAAAGCAACTTGATGAGATGATTTAGAAAGGATTCATTTGACCTAGTGCCTCACCTTGGGGTACTCCTGTCTCTTTGTGAAGAAAAAAGATGGATCTATGAGACTTTGTATCGATTACCGTGAGCTTAACCGTGTAACCATCAAGAACAAGTATCCTTTACCAAGGATTTAAGATTTATTTGATCAACTCAAAGGTGCTTCTAATTTTTCTAAGATTTATATGAGATCCAGTTATCATCAGATCCCCGTTCGTGAGTCCGACTTCCCTAAGACCGCCTTTAGCACGAGATATGGACATTTTGAGTTTAAGGTGATGCCCTTTGGCTTGACCAAAGCTCCCGCTATCTTCATGGACCAAATAAACCGAAATTTTAGTGAGTTCTTGGATAAGTGTGTTGTGGTTTTCATCGATGATATTCTCATCTTTTCCAAGTCCGAACAAGAGCATGTTGATCATTTTCGTACCATTTTGGAGATTCTTTCCCGTCAAAAGTGGTTTGCCAAGTTCTCTATGTGTGAATTTTGATTATCTAAGGAATCTTTCCTTGTCTATGTGATATCTAAGGAAGGTGTTATGGTGGATCCTTCAAACATTGAAGCCGTGATGGAGTAGAAGAGTCTTACCGATGTTGGTGAGATCCGAAGTTTCTTGGGTTTGGCGAGTTATTATCATCACTTTGTGAAGGAGTTTTCCAAACTTGCTAGACCAATGACTCAACTTTTGAAGAAAGAGACCAAGTTCTTATGGACCAAAACTTGTGAAGAAGCGTTCCAAGAGTTAAAGAGAAGGTTAACTACCGCTCCTATTTTGACCTAGCCCGAAGATGGAGTTGTTATTTATGTGTTTTGTGATGCTTCTAAGATGGGTTTTGTAACACCCCCATACTCCAAGTGCCTTACCAGGACCACTTAAGGTATAAGAACGCTACCATCTCAGTTACCAGAGGCAATGATAATCAAATGGACAATAACAAAACGTACTTAAATAATAATAAAGTTTAAGTAATACAAACCCAAAACAAAAATAGCTAAAAAGAAATACAAATGTTCTCAAAATCCAAAACGACTAAAACAACTAGTTCATGACACAGCGGAAGACTCTACGACATGTAATGACTCCATCCTAGCTATCCCTCGCGTAAGCCATCATACCTGCTCAACAACTGCTCACCATCCCCGAATGGATCACCACCATTTTTAAAACAATTAAACGGGTCAGTACTGATTACATAAAACAACAGCTGTAATGAAATAGTACTACAAACAACTCAATCACCACAACTCCATCTCATCTCCACACACCTGACTACACACTGAAGTGTGTAGCCCTGCCAGAGTACCCATCGCAACAAGTACTCCTCGTCGCCAGTGGGGGACCGCAGCCGTTCCCACCTAAGCCCCGCTCATCTCATCCGAGCGATAAACCCATGTTCATTAATGTTCATATCCCTTCTGTGGCGGGTTCCACAGAAGGTGGATCAAGGGCGTGAAGCCACTCCCGCAAGTGACTCCACTCAGCCAGGGACGCACCCCGAAGATCATAGATAGTTATACAACAATCACCTTACACAATCAACAATTACCAAAACCAATTCCAATACGATAATCAAACAACAATAACACTATGTAACAAATACTGAGTAGCGAAACCCTACCTGGAATAGCAATCACCATAGACGATCTAGCAGCTAATTAGAATCTCTCCTCAACGAATCCTCCTCCTATAACATGTATACATACAGCCATAGAAATCACCCAAAACCCCCAACATTACCCAATTAGGGTTTTAAAGAAACTCAATGAAACACTACATAAATTATACAAGGAACTTACCTCAGATACCGACGATCACAACGGTGTAAAGAACGAGATGATCTGACCAACCAAGCCTTGGGATTTGCTAATAATGCGGCGAAAGCGAACAACGTAACTTTGAATCTTCTCTGGAAAGGTTTTAGGATGATAAAAGTGTTTAAGGAAAAGTGACGTAAGCTTTTTATATTAATCCTGCATTATTAACAAAACCAGTCAAAACAAACCCGTAAAACACACTTACTCTATCGAGTAAGTGACTTACTCGATCGAGTGACCCTTACTCGATCGAGTCCCTAACTTACTCGATCGAGTACCCTACAGGCAGACTGCTGTTTTGCGTAAAAAGCTACTTACTCGACAGAGTAAGCCCCACTCGATAGAGTACCCATAGACACATAAAACCGTAGTATTACAGTCTTCCCTCCTTAAAAAGAATTTCGTCCCCGAAATCCAACCCATACACAAAACAAAACATAACACCTCCGCTCCGACACCACAACATAACAAAAACTCAAAACAAAACTCCCAACCAACACCCAAACCGACTCAAAGCAACCACTAACTATACTAAAACCAATATAGAACATACAAATACTCTATGCGGCCATCTCATACCCCCCTAAAAGAGACATGGTTATGTCCCAATAACTACACATACCTGATAAAAAAGAGACGGATATCGCTCCCTCATAGCCTCCTCCGCCTCCCAAGTAGCCTCCTCGACCTCATGGTTAGACCAAAGAACCTTAAGCAACACTGTTTCCCCATGTCTAGTTTTCCTAACCTTGCGATCAAGAATCTGTTTGGGCACCTCAAGATAAGACAAGGACTCATCCAGCTCGATGTTCTCTACCTCTAACACATGTGATGAATCACTCACATACTTCTACAGCTGAGACACATGAAACACATTATGCACTCTATCTAAACCTGCTGGTAAAGCTAACCGGTAAGCAACCTCACCCACACGATCCAAAATCTCATATGGTCCGATAAACTTATGGCTCAACTTCCCTTTCTTCCCAAATCGCATGACCCCACGCATGGGAGACACTTTCAAAAGAACCTTGTCCCCAACCCGAAACTCTATGTCACGACGATGTAAATCTGCATAACTCTTTTGTCGATCCTGGGCCGCCTTCATCTTTTGTCAAATCAGCTTAACCTGTTCAACCATTTCCTGTACCATCTGTGGTCCCAACATGACTACCTCAGCTCTATCATCCCAGCAAATCGGACTCCTACATCTCCTCCCATACAAAGCCTCAAATGGTGTCATGTCAATACTCGTGTGATAGCTGTTGTTATAAGAAAACTCAATCAAATCTAAACTCTCCTCCCAGCTACCACCAAAATCCATAACACAAGCTCGCAACATATCCGTTAAAGTCTTGATGGTCCTCTTTGTCTGGCCATCTGTTGCAGGATGAAATACAGTACTCGTCTATAAGGTAGTTCCCATCAACCCCTGCAACTCTTTCCAAAACTGTGATATGAACCTCGCATTTCTATCAGACACTATATCCTTAGGTACCCCATGCAAACGAACCACATGCTTCCTATAAGCCAAAGCTAATTGTATCTTGGTCCAATTATCTTTCATCGGCACAAAGTGAGCTAACTTAGTTAGACGGTCAACTATAACCCGTATCATGTTATTACCCTGTTGACTGATGCGTGCTTTTTATATAGGTATTTTGTACTTTATTTGCACGCATTTTCATGCATATTTAGTAGTGTTTAGCTACAAATGTCCCCCGAATAGTCTACTTTGGTTTGTCTTGTATTATTTGCAGGTATGAACGGGAAAGGAGCATAATCAAGCTTAATACATGTCCCTATGCATGCATTTAGGAGATGAGTTGAGTCGGAGCTTGGAAACTACTAATTGTGATGCGCAAGCAAGTAAGATAGCTAGGCGAGCAAGGGAAGAACTTCAAATTACTAGTGCCTACATTGAAGAGCCATATCTCGAGTTCAACAACTGATTTTTAGGTGCTTACAATTGGAGATGACTTGTCCTCTTAGCTTTCCAATGCCACTGGAAACGCTCTGTTTGCCCAAGTAACGAACAAATGGCAGCCGTTTGAAGTTCAGTGCGCGAAGCAGGAATTATGCGCTAGAAACCACTCGATCAAGTACTATAGTGTTCGATCGAGTAGTTTAAGTCCTCAATCGAATAGCCTCTTTTGATAGTGTTCGATCGAGTAGGTTTTCTACTCGATCGAGAGGTTTTGCTATAATTTACTCGATAAAGGAGTTTTAAAGTACTCGATCGAGTACTCTTCTATCTGCCGCAATGTTTTAATATCGTTTAGGTTAATAATTATTTTTCCTATAAATAGGAAAGACATAATTAGGTTTAAATCTCTCTCTTTTTCTCTCTTCTCCTCTTTTTCTCTTTTTCTCCCTTTTGTGACCTGATACGGTTGCTCTCTTTTCCGGATCTTAATAAGTGATTCTCTCTTTACTTTCTTTAATTTGCAATGTTCTTTATTTCTTCATCTTTTGTTTTTGTTATGTTTATTCATAGCTAAATTCTCTTATGTTAGGATTAGGGGAGCCATGGTAGTAAAGTAACGATGCTGTAAATAGGCTAGACGATTTATTTGTGAGAATCTGTCACCATAGCAATATAACTGTAACATATTTAGTTGAGTGCACGCTTCTAAATAACTTTAATTTGGTTAATTTTGTTCCTGGATCGGAAGATTGGAATAAACAGACCTGCTATGAACAGTAGACTACCCTAATGGGGACGGAAGTTAAGTTAGTGGAAATCTAGGGTGGATAGCGGACCGAAAGGACCTTTCCCTTGCCCTTCTCAAAGTAGATTATCTAGGCTATTTAGGACTGAGTCGATGAACTTCCATGGTGAACCAAAATCCTGACATACCTCTTTTATCAAATCACTTATCTTTATTTTTCCACTTTATTGCTCTTTCTTTATTTCTCTTGCCCTCAATCTTTAGTAATTAGAAAACAAAACTTAAAACCCCCAATTGTGACCGTAGATAGACTACAATTAACAAGTAGATAGTGACCGCCTCCCTGTGGAGATCGACCCTACTTACCGCTGACTTCTGTTAGTAGTATTTAGGTATTTATTTTTGGTACATAACGACCGTATCAAATTTTGGCACCGTTGCCTCAGAGGCAACTATTTTATTTACTTGTTTATTTTTTACTGTGTTTAGCCTCAAGCAATTTATTCCTTGAGGCAGTTCTAATCTTTTTCTCTAGTGTTGTTTTGATAAACCCTACAGGTCCTACCTAGACAGTTCTAGGTAAAAGATCATCAAAGGGAAGGCTTGAGTACCTTTGATCTTCCACCTATGTTCCATCTTATGGTGCAACAGGTGGTTTATTATGAGAGATGTGGTGCTGCTGGGCACAATGCCATTATTTGTTTGACAGGGAACGACGAAGTCTATGCGTTTAGGCAGCGTACACAAGCTAGTCATTCCATTGCATATGTGCCGCCACATCCGTTTCAACAACGAGGCTATCAAAAGCCTCCATTCGTTTGGCCACCACAACAACAAGCTCCTCCTTCTGATAAACAAAAAGAAGGGATTGCTGAAGTGAAATCTTTGATTAAGACACTTGCACTTAAACTGCAAGAAGATGATAGATATAAGGAAGCTAAATTCAATGAGCTGGAGTCTCAAATAGCTCGGTTAGCAGCTGATTCGAACATTAGGCACTCAGAGATGGTACATGGTACCTACACTGATAGCAGTCTTTCTCATGAAGGACCTGGATTGCCTATTGACGACAATAATATGTATGACACGGAATACGAAGATCTATCTGAAAACGAAGCATTTCTTGAATATTTATGCACTGTACAGCGACATACACTCGATCGAACTAGTCACAGTGTTCGATCGAGTGCATTATTCGAGGAAGTGTTCGATCGAGCAGAAACTACCACTCGATCGAACTGTCTTTATGAGGAAGACCTCGATCAAGCAGTTCTTGATGTTCGACCGAGTAATATTCAGGAGGAGAGTCTTCGATCGAGTACACTCATTGCTCGATCGAACATATTGGCCACGGAGAGCATTGATATGTCATCTTGGTTCGTTTTGGATGACGATTTTGATGGAGATAATGGTTATGGTGAATCTCCCATTTGGAAAGCGGAGCTGGATGCTCTTGAAGCTGCGATATATGGGACAAAACCCACCAAGGAAGGGAATGAGAAGATAGCTTAGTCAGTGGCTATTCCTAGCGCGGAAGAGGTAATGTATTCTTTTGTCAATGATTTCGATGTTAGGAGCGACCAACCTGAGGTAATTAACGATAATTTTATTATTATTGGTATAAATCGTATACTACCTCATATGACTTATGCTGTATATTTCAATACTCTACCCCCTCCTGGTCGGACGAATAAGTTAACAATTTTTCACCATGCTTGTCATCAGAAATTCGTTAAGCTAAGACGGTACCTTAGATTTCTTTTAAATGCTCATAAGCTCTCTTATTTTCCACCGACGGTTAATTTGAGCTTTTATATTCCGCGCGTAGCTGGAGGGCAGAATTATTTTGTGGATAAATTTGGGAGCTGTCATAGGAAATTCGTTAGGCTTAAGCGGATGCACATTTCAATTTCCTATATTATTATTCTATTATGGTGCTACTTACATTTTTGTGTAGCACATGCGCAGTTATTTGATCGGTAGCTGCGTGCTTTGAGCTATTTTGACTGGGCTCAATTGGATAGGCTGGCTGAAGAAAAGATGGTCGAGCTGGGACCTGTCTGAAACTAGCGCTGTCCGGGAGGCAACCCGGAGTTTAAATTTTCAGTTGATTTATATTTTAATTTTTGTTGTGTGTAATAATTGGTTTTCGAACCATAGAATGTGAACGAGTTAGAATTGGTTTTTGGTCGTCATTTGTCTGCAGGTACCACTCGATCGAGCATTCTTTTTTCTCGATCGAGTGCTTAATCCGTTCGATCGAACACTCATATTCCTTGATCGAACACCTACAGAAACAGATATATCGATCGAGTAACTAGTTCTTCTCGATCGAACACTTTGGCAGCTGATTGTACTCGATCGAGTATTCTATCTTCTCGATCAAAGTATTACGAGTTGGCTTCATTTGTATTGTATACAATGACGCCACTGTGAAGCTATTTGTGACCTCCCATGTTGCTGGCTGGTTTGGGGAGGTCCCTACTTCGCGTACTTTTGTAAGTTTTCCGCATCTCACTCTCTCCTTTTTTAGTTTGCATTTCCTTTCCCTATTTTTGAGTACAATGAGGGCATTGTATGATTTGGTTTGGGGAGGTTATGCATCCATATCTGTGTCTGCATGTTGTTTCTATTACATTTCTGTTATCACGTTTAATTTCTGTATGCATTGTTGTTCATTTTTTATAATATTTAAAAATCTCATAAAAATTTAAAAAATACAAAAAATCAAAAAATTTCACGTTTACTTTAGCATATAGGTTGAGTCGGAACGGTGGATTTCAATGATGAAATTGCACTATAATTTGTCCTTTTGCTTAAGCCTTGCATAAATTAATATCTTCAGCTTTGTCTTCTACATATCTACGAGTTAATGTTTAAATTTAGCTGAACAAATAGACTTGACCTGAAATTTTGACAAACTACTTATAATTTCTAAGATTTAGAGCCTTATAAACTGGTTTCATTTATGACCAGTTTCATGTAGGGTTGTGAATAGTATACTCCTTGCATAACATGTTCATTATTTTGCATGTTTATGAAATTCAATTGCTTTTTGCCTACATACATTCGGGTTAGTGGTTGGTGTCACATGTAGGGAGGTGCTTACAATTCCCTTTTCCTTTCATTTTTACCCATTAAACTCCACATTTAGCCAAATTTGCTTGTTGACCCTTAACTACATCCAAATTTAGCCTGCCTTGTCAAGCTAGATTAGATTGTTTTGTGGTATATTGTTTATTTTGCCATGTTTGGTTTGTATTGTATTATCAGGAGTTGGTAATTTATGGAAAAGGAGGATGAGAAAAAAATTGAAAAAAAAAGAAAAAGAAAAGAAAAAAGAAATAAACGTGAAGGGAAAGAAAAGAAAAAGAAAAACAGACCGTGTAAAAAGAAAAATTCGTTTGTGACGGTCTTACTCCTATACTTTACCTATATCTTTTGAGGACTTGTGTTGGTTGAGTGAGTTTTTGTGCCATATGAAGGGTACTTGAGTTTGATTTTTTAATTGGTTAGGAATTGGATGTTGTTATATGGTATTGTTTAGGTGCTAGCTTGACGCTTTACCTCCACATTTTCCATACTGGTTTTGCCTTTTCTTACCCATAGCCTCACTTTACCATACTTTTGTAAGCCCTCGGCTGTGACGGACCTTGTTGGGTTGGAATGTATGTACGGTAGTTAGAATTGTCTATCATATTAGCTGCATGCATGTTTATGTGGGTCGTAGTTTAGGTGAGCGACTATATTTCTTTCTCTCTTACATTCAGATTCTTACCTTTTGCTTCATGAGAGAAGAGTGACCCGTGAGAGTCCATCATTAACGGTCTTGCAAGGTCGACAGTTTAGATCTATTATAAACATCCTGTAACTCGTTTGCATTTGACATTTTTGCTATAAGTATTAGTGCTTGCATTAAATCGGTTTAAGTGCACTATTTGCTAGCTCTGAGTTTTCTTTTTTCTGTTCCATTAGTTTTGCATATAGTTTGCTTGGGGACAAGCAAAGGTTTGGTTTGGGGAGATTTGATGCGTGCATTTTATATAGGTATTTTGTACTTCATTTGCACGCATTCACATGCATATTTAGTAGTGTTTAGCTACAAATGTCCCTCGAATAGTCTACTTTGGTTTGTCTGTTATTATTTGCAGGTATGAACCAGAAAGGATCATAATCAAGCTTAATACATGTTCCTATGCATTCATTTAGGAGATGAGTTGAGTCGGAGCTTGGAAACTACTAATTGTGATGCGCAAGGAAGTAAGATAGCTAGGCGAGCAAGGGAAGAACTTCAAATTACTAGTGCCTAATTTGAGGAGACATATATCGAGTTCTAAAACTTATTTTCAGGTGATTTAAATTGGAGATGAAACCTTGTCCTATTAGCTTTCTAACGCCACTGGAAACGCTCTGTTTGCCCAAGTAACGAAGAAATGGCAGCCGTTTCAAGTTCAGTGCATGAAGCAGGAATTATTCGCTGGAAACCACTCGTTCAAGTACTATAGTGTTCGATCGAGTAGTTTAAGTCCTCGATCGAATAGCCTCTTTTTGATAGTGTTCGATCGAGTAGGTTTTCTACTCGATCGAACACTATTTTGCTATAATTTACTCGATAGAGGAGTTTTAAAGTACTCGATCGAGTACTTTTCTATCTACCGCAATGTTTTAATATCGTTTAGGTTAATAATTATTTTTCCTATAAATAGGAAAGACATAATTAGGTTTAAATCTCTCTCTTTTTCTATCTTCTCCTCTTTTTCTCTTTTTCTCCCTTTTGTGACCTGATACGGTTGCTCTCTTTTCCGGATCTTAATAAGTAATTCTCTCTTTACTTTCTTTAATTTGCAATGTTCTTTATTTCTTCATCTTTTGTTTTTGCTATGTTTATTCAGAGCTAAATTCTCTTATGTTAGGATTAGGGGAGCCATGGTAGTAAAGTAATGATGTTGTAAATAGGCTAGACAATTTATTTGTGAGAATCTATCACCATAGCAATATAACTGTAACATATTTAGTTGAGTGCGCGCTTCTAAATAACTTTAGTTTGGTTAATTTTTTTCCTGGATCGGAAGATTGGAATAAACAGACCTGCTATGAACAGTAGACTACCCTAATTAAGACGGAAGTTAAGTTAGTGGAAATCTAGGGTGGATAGCGGACCAGAAGGACCTTTCCCTTGCCCTTCTCACAGTAGATTGTGTAGGCTATTTATGACTGAGTCGATGAACTGCCATGGTGAACCGAAATCCTGACATACCTCTTTTATCTGATCACTTATCTTTATTTTCCCACTTTATTGCTCTTGCTTTATTTCTCTTGCCCTCAATCTTTAGTAATTAGAAAACAAAACTTAAAACCCCCAATTGTGACCGTAGACAGACTAGAATTAACAAGTAGATAGTGATCACCTCCCTGTGGAGATCGACCCTACTTACCGCTGACTTCTGTTAGTAGTACTTAGGTATTTATTTTTGGTACATAACGACCGTATCATTGACTCCTCGGCAAACCCACTATAAAATCCATAGAAATGGACTCCCACTTCCACTCATGTACCTCAAGAGACTGAATCTTACCCTGTGGTCGTCGCTGCTCCCCTTTAACTCTTTGACATGTCAAACAACGAGCCACAAACTCAGCTGTTTCCTTCTTCATCCAACGCTACCAGAAAGTCTTCTTTAAATCTTTATATAACTTTTCATCGCTTGGATGTACCGAATATGGTGTGCAATGAGTCTCTGTCATAATCATCTTTATCAACTTCTCATCACTAGGAACACACCATCTCCCATCAAATCTCACACTGCCATCTGTATGAATAGAGAATCTAGACACTGTCCCTTTCTCTACTCCAGCTCTCCACTCCTCAATCTTGGGATCCAAAGCCTGTTTTCTACGAATATCATCATAAAGATATGGTTCAACTGTCAAATCTCCTCTAGCATCCCCTTTCTGTATCATATGTACCCCCATCTTTCTCACCTCATCTCTCAACCTCATCAAAGACATAGCTGTGCATAGTGAATGCACACTCTTCCTGCTCAAGGCATCTGCAACCACATTAGCTTTCCCTTTCATGGTATATAATATCCATGTCATAATCCCCAATCAGCTCCATCTACCTCCTTTGTCTCATGTTCAACTCCTTTTGAGTAAAGATGTACTTAAGACTCTTGTGATCTGAAAACACCTTGAAGGTCGCCCCATAAAGATAGTGCCTCCAAATCTTGAGAACAAACACAACTGCACCCAACTCCCGATCATGTGTCGGATAGTTCTCCTCATAAGGCTTCAATGGCCTAGAAGCATAGGCAATCACTTTTCCGTTCTGCATCAACACACATCCCAACCCATTCTTTGAAGCATCTGTGTACACTTCAAAGTTCTTACTCCCTTCAAGTAATGCTAAGATTGGAGCTGTGGTCAAACACTCCTTTAATGTTTGGAACGCCATCTCACAACTTTCATGCCAATGAAACCGGTTCTCTTTCCTCATCAAAGTTGTCATAGGTCTGGCTATCTTAGAAAAGTCTTTCACGAACCGTCGATAGTACCCTGCCAAACCCAAGAAACTCCTGATCTCAGCCACATTCTTCAGTGCTTCCACCGAGTAACTGCCTCTATCTTTGCAGGATCCACAGCAACACCCTTCTTAGAAATCACATGCCCCAGAAAAGCAACCTCCCCTAACCAGAACTCACCCTTAGACAACTCTGCATACACCTGATTGTCTAGCAAAGTCTGCAACACTATCCTCAAATGCTCCTCATGCTCCTCCTTAGTCTTAGAAAAGACTAAGATATCATCGATAAAGACCACAACAAACCGATCCAAGAACTGACTGAAGACCCGGTTCATCATATCCATAAAAACTGCAGGTACATTAAACAACCCAAACGGCATCACCACATACTCATAATGACCATACCTCGATGTAAAAGCTGTCTTCGGTATGTCCATCTCCCTAATCTTCACCTGATGGTAACCCGACCTTAAATCGATCTTAGAAATAACCAATGCATCGTTCAACTAATCAAACAAATCATCTATCCTCGGCAAACGATACTTGTTCTTCACTGTAACTCTGTTCAGCTCCCTATAATCGATGCATAACCTCAAACTCCCATCTTTCTTTTTCACAAACAAGACTGGTGCTCCCCACGGTGATACACTAGGTCTAATGTATCCCTTCTCCATCAGATCATCTATCTGTTTCTTCAGCTCCTCCAACTCCTTAGGACCCATGCGGTATGGCGCCTTAGAGATTGGCCCCGTCCCCGGTTTCAACTCAACACTGAAATCTATCTCCCTCTTGGGTGGCAAACCCGGTATCTCATCTGGAAAGACGTCTGGAAACTCCCCTACTAATGGTATCTACTCAACTGTTGGACTCTCCATACTATGGTATCTCACATAGCATAAGATCAACGGACGCCCCTTCCTCAGATAGGACTTCAAGGTCACTGCTGCAATCAACGTGACTTTGGGTTTGACAATAAACCCACGATAAGACACACGAATCCTCTTAGGACCTCTCAAAGAAACCCTCTTTTGATGACAATCTATCTTAGCCTTATACTTACCCAACCAGTATACAACCGCCCACAAGATACAGACTCACTCGACGGAATAAAAGCTTCTTCTTTTACCGACTCATACCCACTCAAACCCAAAATCTTAGCATGACTCGATGATACAAACGATTGCGATGCCCCCGAATCAAACAAAACAAAGGTAAAGACTCCATTAACAAGAAAAGTACCAGTGATAACGTGAGCATCATCCTCTGCTGCTTTCCTCTCCATCATGAACATCTTACCACTGGTCTTCTGTCCCCCTCCCTGGACAGTACTAGCTGAAGTAGACGACTTAGCAGCCGACCCCTGGTTGTTGTTGTTCGTCACCAGTTTCTGATATGAATTACCGCCATTGCGGTTAGCCCCACCGTTGTTGTTACTCTGACCACCCCGATTATTCCACGGCCCAGCCGGCCTGTTACTAGCATAAATCTGAGATGGAACCTGAGAGAAACTTCCCTGTGACGGTCTCTGGAAACCCCCACTCACAATGCTGGTACACTCATGCCTCTTGTGGCCCATACCGCCACAGTTAAAACAAGACAAACCCCAACTCCTACTACCACCACCACGGCCACGCCCGTAAGAAGCTCCACCGCTAAACCCCAACCCTGAAAAGTAAGCTCTCACCTGGTTATGGCCGCCCCTCTTATAACTAGACTGACCACCACCCTCACTATCAACCTTCCTCTTCACAGAAGCTCTCTCTCTGTTCTACTTGGTCATCTCTACTAACCTCTCAGCTCTCTCGGGATGGTCATACACCTCCTTAACATCAGTAAGGACTCCTACCGGCAACTTCTCCATGATCTTGGGTGTCAACCCCTTCTCAAATCTCAATGCCAAGTTCTCTTGGTTCAGACCCATATCCTCTGCGTACCTAGATTTCTCGTTGAACTTATGGTAGTACTCCGCAACTGTCATGTCAGAAGTCATCTTAAAGTCATCAAACTCCTCTCTCAGCTTACTACGCACGTGCTCTGGCAACAACTCTCGCCTCACAGCCCTCTTAAACTCATCCCATAGTATAGCAGGCAACCCCTGTTTCACATACAGGTCCCGAGCACTCACCTTAACCTTATCCCACCACTCACCATCTGCTTCCCTCAAGTAGAACACAACTTGTTCCACTCGAAGTTCCTCTGGGCAATGAACCAGATTGAGTATATTCTCCATCTCTCTATGCCAATTATCCAGCATAATTGGCGCCCCAGTTCCCATGTACTCCTTAGGATTAAACCTCGCTATATGTATACTTAATTTGGAGTGATCTGGCCCCACCTCCTTATCTTTTCCCACTTTCCTCAAAGCCTCAGTAAGAGCATCTTGGTGCTTCAACATCTTAACAATCTCATCTATACTCATGTTCTATGCCTTGGCATAAAATGTGATTCTCTTTGGCGGCATCTTGAAACTATATAAGAAAAGATAAACATAAACACACATCCCATACCTCAAAACACGAAAGCGACCTGTACAGCACCTACTCGATCGAGTGCACAACCCACTCGATCGAGTTGAGGCCACTCGATCGAGTTGCCCACTTACTCGATCGAGTCCCTCGACTCCAGAACCTGACCATAATAATAATAATAATAATAATAATAATAATAATAATAATAATAATAATAATAATAATAATAATAATAATAATAATAATAATAATAATAATAATAATAATAATAATAATAATAATAATAATAATAATAATAATAATAATAATAATAATAATAATAATAATAATAATAATAATAATAATAATAATAATAATAATAATAATAATATTAATATTAATATTAATAATAATAATAATAATAATAATAATAATAATAATAATAATAATAATAATAATAATAATAATAATAATAATAATAACAATAATAATAATAATAACAATAATAACAATAATAACAATAATAACAATAATAACAATAATAACAATAATAACAATAATAATAATAATAATAATAATAATAATAATAATAATAATAATAATAATAATAATAATAATAATAATAATAATAATAATAATAATAATAATAATAATAATAATAATAATAATAATAATAATAATAATAATAATAATAATAATAATAATAATAATAATAATAATAATAATAATAATAATAATAATAATAATAATAATAATAATAATAATAATAATAATAATAATAATAATAATAATAATAATAATAATAATAATAATAATAATAATAATAATAATAATAATAATAATAATAATAATAACAATGACGGGGTCTTCCCCCTTGTCTCAGACTTGGTTGTCCGATTTGTGCCGGGTCGGGTTGTTGCTGATGCTGCTCAGCGAAAGTGTGGCAAGTACCGGGATTTGTGCAAGACGGCTGGTTATGGTTTCCTACCCTTCTCTTTTTCTTCGCTGGGAGAGCTGGATACGGATATTGTGGCTTTGCTCAAGCGGATCCAGAAATTCTCTGTTTCTCAGGATGTAGGGGCTCGCGCGACCGCTTACTTTTTTACTAGGCTTAGCTTTGTTATCGTTAAGGGAGTGGGGGCCCATATTGTATCTCGGATTCCCCCTTAATTTCTTGTAAACATTTTGATTATTCTTAATAAAAGTTCCGGTTATAATAAAAACTAAAATAATAATAATAATAATAATAATAATAATAATAATATTAATAATAATAATATTAATAATATTAATAATAATATTAATAATAATAATAATAATAATATTAATAATAATAATAATAATAATAATAATAATAATAAAAATAATAATAATAATAATAATAATAATAATAATAATAATAATAATAATAATAATAATAATAATAATAATAATAATAATAATAATAATAATAATAATAATAATAATAATAATAATAATAATAATAATAATAATAATAATAATAATAATAATTGGGTTCGGATGCTGTTGCCTTGCTCAAGCGGATCCAGAAATTCTCGGTATCTCAGGATGCGGGGGCTTGGGTGGCCGCTTACATTTTTTTTTTTTTTGGTAAAATGTAGGTATATTAAATAAAAGGGTATCAATGTACAGAGTTCATATGATCATATTACAAAAGATTCTTGCTTTCTAACCATTCCATTTCAACTATTCTCAGCTGGTTTTTATCCCACTTCCTTATTCTAGCTTTCACGTCATTCATGAGCCCTTTTGCAAGCCACTCAGAACGAATCAGAACCATTTCCTGTCTGCATTTGTTACGCTGATGCCATATCAGATACACTGCACATATCACCACTGCATACTGGACCTTCTTTTGTAGCTTTGAGCCATGTCTGTGCAAACACCACTCCAGGACATTTGTGTCAGGAATGTCCATACCAGTGTATTACTTCACCTGATGTATAACCTGTCTACTGTATGGACAATAAAAAAACAGATGCTCCTGATTTTCACTCCCCATTCCACACAACTGACAGCTATCTTCATCGATGATCCCATAGAGCAGCAGCTTACTCTTAGTTTGCATTGCTTCATGTGCCCATATCCACCCCAGGAAGTTATGCTTAGGAAGACACCAACCAGTCCAGGCCACACTCTTCCAGTCCACCCTGGAGCTTGTCCCTTCAACCATTCATAACATCTAGCAGAAGAGAACCCCCCTGTTGATGCCATGTTCCATCAATGTAACCAGCAGCTATGTCTTGTTTCACTCTGCTTATTATCCTCCAAACCCAACTAGAGTTGGTACTAGGTGTATAGTCCATCCATTGCTGCCCTCTAAGATAGTTGCACTCCACCCAATGGACCCAGATTGTATCCTTTATCTCAAACACCCAGTCAACTAATTTACCAACTAAGGCTTTGTTCCAGGTTTCCAGATCCCTTAACCCCAGTTCTCCTTCTTCTTTAGGCCTGCAAATTTTATCCCATGCAACTAAAGGAGCTCTCTTGTAGTCAGGGTCACCTTCCCAGAGAAAATTCCTGCATAATGCCTCAGTTTTGCAGATAACTCCTTTGGGTAGTACAAAAAGAGATGCCCAATAGCCACAAAGGGTTTTAAGCACTAACTGAACTAGCACCAACCTGCCTGCATATGAGAACTTTCTTGCTCCATATCCATGTATCCTGGCACAAATTTTCTCTACTAAACAATCACAGTCCTTATTCTGAAGCCGAGTAGTTTGAATGGGCATACCCAGCTACCTGAAAGGCAAGCTCCCTTCTATGAACCCATAGACCTGCAGTATCTCTTGCTTTAACTGATCACTAACCCCACTGAAATAAGCACTTGACTTAGCAGGGTTAACCCTAAGTCCTGTAGCTTTTGAGAAAGTAGAGAAAGATCTCAATAATAACATCATAAAGCCCACTTCTCCCTTATTGAACATCAACACATCATCAGCAAACATCAGGTTAATTATTCTTAACTGCTTGCACATAGGATGGAATCCAAACTCATAAGTATTTGCTGCATATTTGAGAGTCCTTGTCAAGTAATCCATACATAGGTTAAAGATCAGAGGTGACAATGGATCCCCTTGCCTCAACCCCCTTTTCCCCTGGAAAAAGCCAAACATCTCACCATTTAGAGAAAAGGAGAAAGAGACAGTAGTTATACACTGCATTACTTTGCTTCTAAAGCCTTCAGGGAACTTCAACAAGACCATAAGCTTATCCACAAATTCCCACTCCACTGTGTCATAAGCTTTCTGTAGGTCAATCTTAAACATACATCTGGGGGATGGTGAGGGTTTTTCATAGAGTCTGATTAAGTCCTGGCAAATCAAAATGTTTTCCTGGATGCTCCTATGTTGGATAAATGCCCCCTGGTTCTTATCAACAAGTTGGGGCAATACCTCAGCCAATCTAGAACACAACACCTTAGATATAACCTTGTAGATTACACTACAGCATGCTATGGGACGGAATTGCAGCACTATCTGAGGTCTGTCACACTTAGGGATCAGAGTAAGACTGGTAGCATTCAACTGTTTTAATAGCTTTCCATGAATAAAGAAATCATGTACAGCTGCAATGACTTCCCTTCCTACTTCTCCCCACGCATCTTTATAAAATTTACTGGTGTATCCATCAGGCCCTGGGGATTTTATGTCATGTATGCTAAACACTGCCTCTTTCACCTCTTCCCCAGTAACAGGTCTTAGCAATACAGCATAATGATCCTCAGTGCACCTAGGGCCCTAATCAACAATCTTTTTATGAATCCTCTGAGTCCTCTGGCTTGATCCAAGTAGGTGTTGATAGTAGTCAAGGAAAGCAGTTTTGACCTGGTTAGGGGTGTCACATAACTTCCCATTCATATCTTTAATCATGATCACCTTATTTTGATTTCTTCTCTTCTTAATAGAATTATGGAAATAAGCACTATTTGCATCTCCCTCCTTAGTCCATAAACTCTTTGCTTTTTGAAATAGAAAACTGTCCCTGGCTGTGCTGAGAAATTTAAGTTCCTGTGTAGCCTCACACTCCTGCTGTATCAAATCCAAGTTAGTAGGATCCTGACCCAGCTGTCTCTGTAAGCTCTCCACTTTGTTCTGAAGTATACCAGTTGTTTGTTCAATATCACTGAAGCCATCTCTATTCAGTTGAAGCAGTTTTGGTTTTAGGCATTTTAACTTGTTAACCAAACTGTACATAGGAGTACCCCTTATCTGTTGAAGCCAAACCTGCCTCACTATCTCTGAGAAATCCTTTGAACTGCCCCACATATTAAAATACTTGAAGTTGCTCTTTCTCTTAACTCTCTGAGTGCTCCCAATCAAACAAGCGGAATGATCAAACAGGCCTTCAGGCAAGAAGTGTGCATACAAATCAGGAAAATGGTCACTCCATTCTTTGTTGATTAGAAATCTATCAAGTCTACTATAGATCCTCTCCTCTGGACTTTGCTTATTATTCCAAGTATATAGAGATCCTGTGGCAACTATGTCCACTACCTCACAGTCCTCCATACACTCCCTAAAAGGATCCATTTCAGCTGTTGTTGCATTCCCTCCTATCATCTCAGTTGCAGACATGACACAATTGAAATCACCTGCTATGGCCCATGGTCCTTGAATCTGACCTGCTATTTTCCTTAGTTGATCCCATAGAGGAGCCCTTTAATGAATCCCATTAAAAGCGTATACCATTGTCAGGTAAAATACTTTTTTATCCAGCAAAGAATCAATCTTCATATGAACATACTGAGCATTGTATTCTATAAAATGAACTCTGAACATTCTAGGTTTCCAAATGATCCATATTCTACCTCCATTATGATATCCATTGTTAGTAGATATGCACC